>NW_026057580.1:69587249-69853933 GCF_023721935.1 Panthera uncia | reverse complement strand
CCAGCGTCGGGGCCTCGAGTGCATGAACGCGCATGTGCACAGAGCCGGCGGCGCTGCTGCCCGGCGTGGGGGCCTAGAGTGCATGAACGCGCGTGTGCACAGAGCTGGCGGCGCTGCTGCCGGGCGTGGGGGCCTCGAGTGCATGAATGCGCGTGTGCGTGTGTGTGTGCACAGAGCCGGCGGCGCTGCTGCCCAGCGGCGGGCCTTGAGTGCATGAATGCGCGTGTGCGTGTGCACAGAGCCGGCGGCGCTGCTGCCCAGCATCGGGGCCTCGAGTACATGAACGCGCGTGTGCACAGAGCCGACAGCGCTGCTGCCTGGCGTGGGGGCCTCTAGTGCATGAACGCGCGCGCGCGCGCGTGTGTGTGTGTGTGTGTGTGCACAGAGCCGGCGGCGCTGCTGCCCAGCATGGGGGCCTCGAGTGCATGAATGCGCATGTGCGTGCGTGTGTGTGTGTGTGTGTGTGTGTGTGCGCGCGTGTGCACAGAGCCGGCGGCGCTGCTGCCCAGAGCCGGGGCCTCAAGTGCATGAATGCGCGTGTGCACATGAATGCGGCTCTGCTGCCTGGCGTGGGAGCAAGGGTTCTTCACTGACCTGTTATAGGTGCCCAGTGTACTGTATTTGGACATGGTTAAACTTGAACCCATTTTCCAAAATGTTTAAATTCTTCTATTTTATACCCCATTTTCACATTTCACAACTAGTGATTTACCAGCTAGAAACAGTGACTCTTTAAATATAATAAACATGTTACACAGACTGGAATAGTGCCTAGGGTAGTGACTACTTTCTTCATCTTGGTAAGGAGAAATCCTGGTTTAGAGCCCTATCAAAGCATGTGATAAAATTGTTACGGATATGCTCTCTGACAGTAAGATGGCAGTAACCAAATTTAGAAAGAATACAGCATTTATAATAGAAATGCTCCCGGTGCGCCTGGGTGGCTCAGTCAGTTAAGCGTCCGACTTCAGCCCAGGTGGTCTTGCGGTCCGTGAGTTCGAGCCCCGCATCGGGCTCTGGGCTGATGGCTCAGAGCCTGGAGCCTGCTTCCAGTTCTGTGTCTCCCTCTCTCTGCCCCTCCCCGGTTCATGCTCTGTCTCTCTCTGTCTCAAAAATAAATAAACGTTAAAATAAAAAAAAAAAAAATGCTCCAGAGCTCAACAGATCTAGCCTTACTTCTGTTTGCAAATGCCACTTCCTGGCTGCATCAGGGCTCTAGGCTCTTGGGACCAACAAACCTTATAAGCAATTTTGGGGATTGACAACAGGCTCTATTAATAACTCTTTAAACGGGAGGAATAGGGGTAGCTGTTATAAAAACTCACAAGTTATTCTAGACCAGAGCCCGATAACATTAAAGAAAATCTCACCAACTCTAATGAAATATCTGAACTGTAAGAACTGGGTTTTTTTAAGTGCAGCTTTAATAATGTTAATTACCCACAATAATTCAAGAAATAAAAAGTAGCATAGTAAAGATTCTGTTTTCCTAAATCAAGGTGAATGATTCGTAAAGAGTATTATTTATCGGGACTCCTGGGTGTTCAGTCAGTTAAGCGTCCAACTCTTAGCTCTGGTCATGATCTCACGGTTCATGAGTTCAAGCCCCGAGTCAGGCTTTGCACTGACAGTGAGGAGCCTGCTTGGGATTCTATCTCTCCCTCTCTCTCTGCCCTTCCCCACTTATGCTCACGCTCGCTCTCTTTCTCTCTCGAAATGAATTTTAAAAAAAATTAAAAGAAGAGTATTATTTATCTATGGGTGAATTGAGCTTCTAGTGTATTAAAAAGATGACTTAGGGGCACCTGGGTGGCTCAGTCAGTTGAGCATCTGACTTCGGCTCAGGTCATTATCTCACGGTTCATGAGTTTAAGCCCCTATCGGGCTCTGTGCTGACAGCTCAGAGCCTGGAGACTGCTTCAGATTCTGTCTCCCTCCCTCTGCCCCTCCCCAACTCACATTCTGTCTCTCTTAATAAATAAACAAACATTAACCAAAAAAAAAAAAAAAAAAAGATGATTACTCATTTGCTCAAAAGATTTTTTTGATAGATGCTTTGAGTGTGTACCAGCCTCTCTGGGCAAACCTGTGAGGCTTACTACACAATTCATTGTTTCCTTGTCACCGCATATCTCCTCTGATGGAAAAAGTGACCCTAGATGGCCTAGAAAAAGAGAAAAGGATTTTATCTTTCTCATGAATAACTGAAAATCCCTGTGAGATTAATGGAGTCAATTCAGAGAAAATCATGAATTCCTGATACATGACTTTAGAATGAGCCCATAGTTGGATTCTAATCTGTTCTAAACTATTTAGGTGCCAGCACCAAAATGAGATACTTAATGCTGGCTTTGAAATGGAAATTGTAGTTGACCCTTGAACAAGGAGAGGATTAGGAGCGCCAGCTCCCCCCACTTCATGGGGTCAAAAATCTGCATAGAGGGGCACCTGGGTGGCTTAGTTGGTTAAGCATACCATTCTTGATTTTGGCTCAGGTTATGATGTCACAGTTCACGAGTTCAAGCCCCACATTGCTCTCTGTGCTAACAGTGCAGAGCCTGCTTGGGATTCTCTCTCTCTGCCTATCTGCCCCTCCTATGCTCACGCGGTCACTTTCTCTCTCTCTCTCTCTCTCTCTCCTCTCTCTCTCTCTCTCTCTCTCTCTCCTTCCCTCCCTCCCTCCCTCCCTCTCTATTTTTTTAAAAATTGCATATAACCTTGACTCCCCAAAAACTTAATTTCTAATAGCCTACTGTTGACCGGAAGCCTTACTGATAACATAAACACTCGATTAACATACATTTTATGTTTTATATATTATATACTGTGTTCTTAGAATATAGTGAGCTAGAGAAAAGAAAATATTAAGAAAATCATAAGGAAGACAGTACATTTACTGTACTGTTTTTATTGGAAAAAAAATCTGCACATAAGTGGACCTGTGCAGTTCAAACCCATGTTGTTCAAGGGTCAACCATACTTGATTCATCCCGGATCGTCTGGATAGGACTGGGCTTGTCCCAGCCTGCAGCAAAATGTATTGGCTTCCTGCCCCAGGTGACATTTCCCTGTACCCCACCATCGATACTAGACTTTCTTCATCTTAATTTAAATCATTTGGGGGTGCCTGGGTGGCTGAGTCAGTTGAGCATCTGTTTGGCTCAGGTCATGATCCCAGGGTCATGGGATTGAGCCCCAAGTCATGCTCTGCACTGACTGTGGAACCTGCTTAAGATTCTCTTTCTCTCTCCCTCTGCTCCTCTTCCCTGCTCAAGAGCACACATGCTTTCTCTCTCTCTCTCTCTCTCTCTCTCTCTCTCTCTCTCTCTCTCCCCCTCCCTCCCTGTCTCCCTCTCAAATAAGTAAAATGAAAAAAAAGTATTTTTAATTCTATTAGAACTAACTTGATGAAGGTTATCTTGCAGTAAAAGATAAGCTTCTGCTGAAAACTCTTAATTTTTTACCATTTTGGAGCATTTCCCAGGTGTCGGGTGTGGGGGGGTAGAGACAGAGAAAGAAAGAAAGGAGAAGGTGGGGAGATAGTGGGTATTGTTTTTTTATGATGAAATGTCTCCATCTAGTGGAGTTTTAGAGCAGTGAACATTGTCACCATCTTAGTCTCCAAAGCCATTTCTTTTGCATGTGTTCAGAGGAAAAAAAAAAATTCTACATATGTTCCTAGATGATATACTTAACAAGTGCATGTATTTCTTTTAGAGGACACAGAAATGAAGCCAATGCAAACTGTTCAAACATTAACATTTTAATTTCATGATTTGAGTCCAAAAGGCAGAGGAATGAAAATAGGGGAGCAGCACAAGAGTAAATTCCACACAATCCGTAAAGATCCAGCTCTTAAGTCGGGTGGTGGATGCACAGGTGTTCATATACACATATATTCTTTGGTATGTGTCAGTTATTTCCTAAGAAAAATCTGGACACAAACTAAATTTAAGATTTATTAATAAAGGACTTCCTAAGGACACCGGGTGGCTTAGTCAGTTGAGCATTTGACTCTTGTTTTCAGGTCGGGTCATGATCTCCCAGTTCGTGAGTTCGAGCCCCACATTGGGCTCTGCACTGATAATGCAGAGTCTGCTTGAGATTCTCTCTCTCTCCTTCTCTCTCTGCCCCTCCTCTGCACGTTCTCTCTTTCTCTCTCTCTCAAAAATAAACATTAGATAGATAGATAGATAGATAGATAGATAGATAGATAGATAGGACTTCCTAGGTATGAGAACAGTTATCTCCTCTTTTGGTTGATTTATCTGTTCACATTTGTTTAATAGGGTGAAAAGCCTCTGACAGCACCCCATTTTCTCATGGGCTATTTTGTGTCACTTGTGCCACTGAACACTCCCCCACAGTCCCACCCAGAGCATATGTGGGCTTGTCACCATTGGCTGCTTTATTACTTGCTGTCTGGGGTGGTTTCTTTCTTCCCTGACTGAGGGCTTTGACAGAGTCCAGCCACAGTGATTTTAAAAAAAGAAAAAAAAAGTCCTGGGGTTCCTCTTGCTGCCTCCAAGGACCAAAACAGGAAGGAGAGAAGGCACTGGACCCCTGCCGAAGAGCAGTGTGAGAGGTCTCCGTATGCTCAAGGACAGCAGCATCCTCCCCAGCCCTCGCGTTCCTGGCCACGGGCCGGCGCAGGGTTCTATGGGCACCGTGCATCTTGGGGCTCCAGCCCCACGTGTATGTGTGCAGAGAAGCACATGCTCCACCCCTGCTCTCTGTCACAGATGCAGCGCCATGGGTTCAAGCACATGAACTCTAACCATGTGATGGACCCATGTGTTTTCAGCTGAGAGTGGTGCTTATATAAGCCCCCCCCCCCCAATGTCCTCCTGCCCACAGTTCTGGGAGTCCCCACCCCCACCCCAGACTGAGACAGGCGATCGCATGGAACACCAGGCTATATACCATGTGGTGAGACTCAGAATCCCATTCCCTGGCCAGTTTTTGTTCTCTCCCCACACTGTTACACACACAACTACCCCCAGCCCTCCTCTCCTGCCCACCAGACTCGGGTCAAGTTGATGAAAGAACCTGAGGTTGAAAATTTCTGAACAAGATTTAACCTATTGTCTTTATTCTACTACCCACTTGCTTGAGAACAAGCAAGACAGGTATTCAGAGGAGGCTTTCATCCCTTACTGGGCCTCCTGACAGGTTTCCGTTCTCAGATGCTCTGCAGCTCTAATGTTTTTCTTTTCTTTTTTGGTGCATCTTGTAACGGCTAACAGAATGACACTAAAGCCAACAAACGGTCTGCTTCTCTCCAGCAGTACCAAAGGATGTTGTTACCTCAGGATGTGAGACGACATAGACGGTTAAATTAACAGTATTAGCACATGCTTCATTTTCCTTCTAGCTTTGCTGAGATGTAACCGACACGTAACACTGTAAGTTTAAGGTCTACAGTGTGATGGGTGGACGCACGAATATGTTGTGAATGTTTACCACGATAATGCATTCTTCTCTTCACATAATTACCATTTTATTTTTGTTGTCACAGGGTTTTTCTAAAGTAGCCTGAGGCTGGGTTCCCTTCCCCTCTGTCCAAACTGAGGACGCTTACCAAGCAAAATGCCCCCTCGCCCCAAGAGAGTTCTCTCATGGCCAGGGTCCTACATTGTTAATTGGCAAGTAAAATAAGATATGAGAGACCGTACTGGATTCAACTCACACTTGACTCAGAGAGTAACCATGTAACCATTACAAAGAGCTGGGTTGGAGTTTGAAGAAATCAGGCAGTGGAATGAGTAGGAGATACTGAGTCTGTAACTGCAGAACATTGAAATGGTCAACACATTCACTTCCTTTTCTCTTTGTTCTCTGCAGGGAAGGAGATTGGTGGGAAGCCCGCTCCTTGACCACCGGAGAGACTGGTTACATTCCCAGCAATTATGTGGCTCCAGTTGACTCTATCCAAGCAGAAGAGTAGGTTTTGTTGTTTTCCCTCAACTACTTGCTTTTAAAAGTTAGTTGTCACAGTAACATGCTACTAACCTTGTGCAGGAGGGAGAAGAAACTCACTAGAGCGATTCAGGGTTGAGAGAAGATAGTGATGCCGCATGCCCCAGGCACTGTGCTCTGCGTTTTGCCATATCTGTGTAATACTTGTGCTGTTACTAACTTAATATTTTTCTTTATGACTGTATCTTAAAAACATACTGATTTTGAAAGGGAACTTTGTATCAGAACCCTAAATGAAAGCCCAGTATTAGTTGCCGTAGACAGAAAGTAACCAGAAAAACGTGATGAAGTTCTGGCTAGGGCACATATTAGTAATGTGAACCCAAGGTTTTAAGCCTATAGTCTGCTGGAAAATAAAAAAGAGCAAGGGAGAGAGAAAGAATAGGAGTGGGGAGGGAGAGGAAAAGGGGGGGCGGGGAGTAAGGGGCAAGGGGGCCAAATAACTATTAAAGATGAGATGGAGATTTTCTTTCTCAGTGTAATCAGAAATATTAAAGGAGCACCGAAAAGACTTACCTTCCATGTGCCAGGTAGAAGTGTCTCAGATACAGCATGTTCCACAACTCAGGAAGCTCTCGTGATGCATTTCAGATGCTGCTTTCCTTTGAGTTGGGGTCTTGGTTGGTTTCCTTGATAGGAAATCATGACTAGCAGTTAGTTGGACCAAGGATTTCACTGGCTCCAGTTTTGGAAGTTGCTCAGTAGGCCAAGGGGATTCTAGAAGGGACAACCATTGTTCCTCCTCCTGACCTGTGGGGATTCATGAGCACTTTCAAAAGGGGGAACTATTAGAGTGGCTTGTGTGTGGTTACCCCCATTTCTGAACTGAGGGGAAGAAAACTGGCCCGTGACTCCAAAACTTGGGGACCTGCCCTCCTCCCTGACACCCTGGGGACCTGCCTCTCCTGGTGGTCTTGCCTTACCAATAAGGGAGTCGAGAAGAGTCAGCCATGAAGCCCAGCCTTTGGCTCTGATATTGCATTTTACCCTGGATTTGTTTAAGCACTGCAAGGAGGATTAGACGCCACACCCCAGCCAAATCCCCAATTGGATCACTGTCTTGCCTTTAATTCCTTTGTATTTTCTCTAAGAAGATCTGTTTTGTTCCCCACTCTCAAATACTCAGTGGTTCTGCACTCCTTTTTTTCTCCTAGTGAGTGTGTTTTATCATCAAAGAGTAAAGAAATCTGTATTGAATTTTTATTTTAGGGCAGATTTGCAAACATCTTTGTGTTCTTTCAGAATAAAAGGTGCCACTAAAAGGTAGCATTACTTTGGTTTAACTGGGAACATACCCACTATGTATTTAAGTTCTATTTATAATGATCAATTTTTAAACTACTTTGTTTTCAAAGAATAAATTAGCGTTTTAAAAAGATAACGCATATGGTTTTACATAGACAATTAATTGCCATTATCTTAAAATGCCATTGTTTTGGTTCAATCCATTGTTCTAACTGTTCTCTCTTCACCACTGCTCGTGTTTATACTGCATTTTAATTGGGTGATTGATGCCAACCCAGAAAGTCATTTCTCATAAATAATTGCTGTAATTCTCTTCATACCATCTAGTGCTAGGTTAGGACTGTCGCACAGTCTGGTGCCTTTAAAAGTCACTGAGGAGCTAACTCGCAGTGTGTCTTTTCTTACGATCGGTGAAGCTCTTTCATTCACAAAAGAATTTGACAGTGAACGCATAATAGCTATGTTCAAGTATAAGGAATTAAAATTTCATTTTAGAAACTGGATTATTTCACAGTTGAATATTCTAAAATTGTTTCTACACACAGATTCCAAATGAATGCTTGCAAATTCTTGCAGCACCTCGTGCTGACCCATTTAACTCCCTGCCAAGCCATGGTTAGGGCTGGAGAGTGCAGGGGAAGGTAAAAGGTGAATAGCAGAGGTTGTGATATGACTTCACGATGCCTTCCTCATGGCACTGGAATGTCACTACGGGGAGAGTAGGACACGGTACACCCAGTCATTTCTCAGGACGTGCTCGTTGACTGTGCACAGCGACCTGTTCCTGCAGCGGCACCAAAACACACATGTGCAGATCCCCACCCACCCGCGAGACAGATCCTTTCACTCACTCACCTAAGTCCTCACCCTGCTGGAAAGGAAGAGACTAAAAACTGACATCCACAGTCCACAGCCATCTCAAATTGGGGGTGGTTTTGACAATTGTTTTCAAAGTTGCTGTAGGTACAAAGTGACTGAAAATACTACATCTTTGTTCTGTATCCATTGTGACTGGCTTTTTTTTTTTTTAATGCTTGATTAATGATCTGTGTATAGACTAAGGCTGTGCTTTGTTATTTCCCAGGGGGTGTAATTATGCTCAGAAATCCGGGGTCTCATAGATGTGTGTGGGAAGGGTCTCCTGCAGTTGCCATTTCAAAACGAGGTCTTAGATTTCTCTTCTCATAAATGCAGGTGGCAGTTTTAACACAGACCAGTTCTTGTCACCTCTGAAGGGAAGGAAAGTCACCCACCGTTCAAATCTGACTTTTTTTCTTTGAAGAATGGTAGACGTGGATGAGGGATAGAATCAGGAACAGACTGAAAGGGAGCTAGATGAAGCTAGGAAAAAATATATAGGGGAAGGCTAAGGATGAAATCGGAGGGAAGGGGGGGTTGCTATTCCATTTTTGTAAATGATCATTACAAAATGTTCCCCTCCCTTGATTTCATTTAAAGGTGGTACTTTGGAAAACTTGGCCGAAAAGATGCTGAGCGACAGCTTTTGTCCTTTGGAAACCCGAGAGGTACCTTTCTTATCCGTGAGAGTGAAACCACCAAAGGTAAGATAAGGAGTTGAAGATGTTGGTTGTCATTCAAATCCGTGGATTAGTCAGAGGGGATGAGAGGCTTATCTCTAATGTGCAAGGATTTTTAAATGGCAAATACCCTCCCTGCCTCGTGAGCGAGTCCGAGTTTCAGTTTTTCCCTCCAGGCTCTAGAACTGCACACGGCTCCGGAAGGACTACAGAGGCTCAAAAGCAAAGCCCTTCTTCCTGAAACGGGGAGCTGGGCAGCTTCACTCCTGCAGGCGCACAAGATCATAGAATTTTCAGCTGTTCTTTAGAATTACGATTTTCTGAATCTCTTAGTTCCCCAGGCGCCAGTCCTACAGGTTGTTTTTGCATTCCTTTTATTTTTTCAAAACTGAGCACTGCTCTTCCTCCAACTGCTGGCCCTTTCATCATTGAAACACTCATTAGAGCCCACAAGAGGAGCCGGGCCAAGGGAAGGGACTTTCTACCTTGATCTACCAGACATGGTTATCTGCTCCCGAGAAAGTGTGGCAAATCAGAAACAGGAGGCTCCCTTGTAGGGAAGCACTCCTTCCACTTCTGTAGCACACGCTGCCCTGCCTCTGTGACACTCCATGGGTGAGGAAGACAAGGAGAGCGCCCCCAGCCTGTGGGGCTGTTGTTCTTCATCCCCTCTCGGGAGAGTTGGGTCTATCCCGTGTTAGGCAACGTGCGGGTGACGGTACTAAAGAGAATATTGTAGGAAAAAATCCAGAAAGCTTTCCTTCTCAAGAGTAAAATCACTTTATTGCTAACATCTTCTGACATTTGCGGGAAAGAGGTGTTTTCTTCTTCTGTTCCTGAGTGGAAGAGAGCGTGTTTGTGTGCACGCACGCACATATGTGTGTGTGTGTGTGTGTGTGTGTGTGTCCTCTTGATGATTATTAATCAGAATACTCAAGTGAATGAGACCGAAAAAACGAGTGAGCTCTCAGAATGATTGGAGCTGCTAATGCCTTGCATATTTACCAGGTGCCTATTCACTGTCGATCCGAGATTGGGATGATATGAAAGGAGACCATGTCAAACATTATAAAATTCGCAAACTTGACAATGGTGGATACTATATTACCACCCGGGCCCAGTTTGAAACACTTCAGCAGCTTGTACAACATTACTCAGGTAACCCTAATGCCAACTCGCTACTAACCACTGGGACACTGGAGGGAGTGGGTAGGCACTGAGTAGGGGGTGGGGGGAGAGATACAAGCATACACAAAGGCAGCAGTGACAGTTTTCTTTGCTAGCCACTCAACGTGGGACTTTGCTGCATAGGATCTGTTGATGTTTTTCTATCATAGTTATTATTCCATACGTTTGTCAAAAAATTCTGTAACATTCTTGTTCCCCAGATACAAAGCAGTAGGTTAAATTGTAAAAGTTGTCATCTTTTCTTGTTCCCCTGGAGTCTGTCATCAGAAACCATGACAGGAGAGAGAACAGTGTCTGGGCGGAAACACACGGAGTGTTGGGGGATCGTGTAGGGGACCCCCCAGTTCTCACTCAGTTCTCACAGGAATAGCCACACATGCTTTTCATTCTCATGACCAGAAGAATTTTGCAACCCATCTATCATGTTCTACTGATCCACCAATACTGCTGTTTCCTAACTAGATGTAGACTCTGTGACCCACAGCTCCTCCTAGATCTGTTAGGGCCATTGTGTTAAATTAAACTTGTGAACAGTAAGTGGAACAGCCTCTGTCCTAACACCCATTTGTCACTGTCAGTGTGTTCCTAGAAATATGCACTTATGAGGTGTTTAGGTGTGCAATTGGTACATTCTAGTAAAGATTGTGGTCTTATACACAAGTGTTAAAATGATTTCTTTCTTTCCAAGATTAGCAAGAATACCCTGCTATATGACATACACACACAGGTGGATTTTTATATAGATACACATATACAGGTATATATCTGTATCCCATTAAACCCAGTAGTTTTTTCTGTGACCTATATATGTGTGTTCTTCAGGACAATGACAAAACCCCAAAATAGTGCATGACTTGCTCTATGCACATTCATTTTAAAAAAAGTGTGTGTATAATTTTGTAGCGCCCCCCCCCCAAAAAAGCAGTCTTTTGAAAATGGAAATAAGAAATGCCTATTGATTTATCCCAGGCACTAATGAAAAAGTGAGAAAATTAACAACACTTAGCGTACTCGTTGATTAGGGCATTGGATAGCTCTAGTTTACGTGATTCTAATGAAATATTTGGGAGAAATGGAGCAGAATCTCTCCCTGAGCTTAAGTGATGCACTCAAAATGCCTGCATGTGTCAGAATTTTTCAAATGCCAAAATATATTTCATTACAGGCAAACATCAGCAGGATCCCCAGGGTTTGGATCATTTGAAAATATTGTGTTGGAAAGGGCACCTTAATAACATCATAAAGCTGGAAGGAGAGAAGGGATATGAAGAGCAATAGACGTTTTTTAATCTCAAAAAAAATCCATCTCGAGTTAGATTTGTTTTTATATTGGCTTTTCCTCTTCCCCCCTTCCTCTCTCTCACACAATAAAATGCCTTTGCAATATTGACACATAAATAATTTCCTGCCTAAACATCTCAGAACCTGAGTCTACCAAAAAGAAAGGAATAAAAAGAAACTAAGAGCTGGTTCCTAGAGAAAAGAGAGCACTACATGTGGTTTTCCTGGATCCGAGGGGCCTTCAGGGGCTGTGGTGGGGCAGAGGCTCTGCCTCACAAGCCAGGCTTTCTACAGCTTTTGTCACTGCCCTGATTCCTTGTTCTTTGTTACCTTTTCTTACCTGACAGATATTTCACTTGGCATTTAGGCAATTTCCCCCTTACCACTGCTAAAGTGTAAAAGGTATATTCTTTTAAAAAAATAAATAAATGAAGGAAGGAAGGAAGGAAAGAAAAGAAAAGAAAGAGAACAAAAGAAAAAAATCCAAATAACCTATAAGTGATAACTTTTTTCCTTTGTCTTTTTCATAAGAAACAGTTCTTTCACATCCTTGAATTTGTACAGATTTCGGTTTCCTGTCTTTCTGCTTTGAAACCAGATTTCTAAATTATACATTGGAGACTGTTAAAAAGATTTATTTTTAATGGGAAATATCAAAGAAGTGAGAGCATCTGACTGGTAGAATAGAGTCAGTTAAAATGCCAAAGAAATCACTAGAGAAATGTGACCTCTTTTTTTCCCCTGCCAGGTATAATCTTCAGCCCTACTAGTTTATAACAGTCTAAGATTCAAGAGAAAAATCCTGTACTGAAGTTACAATTTTCAATATATCCAGACCAAAGAAAGCCCCTAAACCCTTGACATTAGAGAGGGTTAAGGACAGTCGTGCTGACATTCAGTAGTCCAGATGTACCTTTTGAAATCAGCGGAGGTATTTCAGGGTTCCAGAGACATGTTATTAGCACAAGTTGCTGAAAATGTTTTTCTTCCTTAGCGAGTATTAGAAACCAAAGCAGTCATACCTGTACCTGTATATATGTGTAAACTATGCTATACCTGGAGGCATGGAGCAGTCCGCATTGAAAATGTCCTCTGTTCTACCTCCAATGACCATGTTTCAATGTGTGGTGTCTAATCTTCCAAGATGTGTGCAGCTCTCCGCCGACGTAGCACTGTTTTCAGCAACGCTGTGCACTCGCTGGGTTTGTGCAACTGTAAGTGTTGTTTCACGTGTTGTGCTTTTCTCTCCCTCTCCTGCCGCTGTCCTCGCTCCATCAGAGAGAGCCGCAGGCCTCTGCTGCCGCCTCGTAGTTCCCTGTCATAAAGGGATGCCAAGGCTTACCGATCTGTCTGTCAAAACCAAAGATGTCTGGGAAATCCCTCGAGAATCCCTGCAGTTGATCAAGAGACTGGGAAATGGGCAGTTTGGGGAAGTATGGATGGGTATGCTGAGACTCAATTATTCTATTACTAGCTTTCTCGTTTGGGAAGTCCCAAACAGCGAAGATGGAAGGTGAAAATAAAGACTTTATGACCAGGAAGAAGGCTTAAGTTACTCATAGTAGAGAATTATACATTTGATTTTGATTTCAAAATTCCAGAATTTCTAGAAGAGAGATAGTGGTCAAGATTGGCAGATGGCTCAAATTATGCCGTTATATGAATCTCAATTCCTAAGCCAGAAAACAGTGCAAGGAATGTTCCAGCTTGCACAAATGCCTTGCCCTTCCTTTACAACTGCAAATGTTTGCCCAGGGAACTCAGTGTTGCCCTAAAGGGTAAGTCACCTTCCATCTTCCCTAGTGCATGCATGATAACGGATTATAAGGATTGTGTTTTCTTTATTAATTCCCTTTCCTGTAGAGAAAGCTGATGGTTTGTGTTTTAACTTAACTGTGATTGCATCAAGTTGTACCCCACAAACTTCTGGATTGGCTAAAGATGCTTGGGAAGTTGCACGTGGTTCATTGTCTCTGGAGAAGAAGCTGGGTCAGGGGTGTTTCGCTGAAGTGTGGCTTGGTAAGGCAGAGGGCACATTTCATTTTGGCTACTTCTCAAGGCCAATTAAAAGGACAGTCTGAACAAACACACACACACAGTCATTGGGACCAAGACACTTAACCTGAAGCTAGACAGACGCAGGCCATCTAGATTTTGAGAATACGGCGATACCTTGCTGTGCTCTTCTATACTTCTTCATATGGTTGGTGAAGCAGATGCACATAGAAGAAACACCAATACAATAAGTGTCTGTTGTTTCCTCTTCCTGAGACATAGGAAGGTAAGATACTATAGATGGGTTACTATAGGGAAAGACCATGGGCTTTTATGCTCAGTGGGCCAGGGTTTGAATCATTACTAGCTGATTAACCATATCCAAGGGGCTCATTTAACCTCCTTGAGCCTCAGTTTCCTTGTCTGTAGAATTGGAATGATACCTACTTCATAGGATTGAGAATCACATAGGACAATATATTTAGAGTCCTTGCACGCAGTTCGTGCTCAGTAGGCACACATACTTCTCTTAATTCGGTTGTCATGTCACTCATTGATGAGGCTGACTGCACTGGGCCCGTCCCACTGCTTTTATAACACCCATTGGGTCATTTACAGCTTTGCTTGGAGAAAATCCATGGGTTTGGTGCCACCCAAAGACATCTGTCAGTGAGACAGTGTTGGTGCTTATGGAATCTACCTTCTTTCTTAGGTTCAATTAAAAACAATATGGATAGGTACCTGTTTTTACGTTGTAGCTGTAGGTGTGCAGGGGTGGTCAGCATTAAAAGATTTAGAACAGTGAAAGCACTTGGAACAGAGCCTGGCAAAGAATAAATATTACATAGATATGGGTGTAGTGATAAGGTTAGAGATAGACATTCAAACATACACCTATATGTACTGTGTATGTATAAGCTACTATATAATAAGCGCTCTCATTTTTCGAGTCCACATTATTGTGTCTCTCTCCGTACTTTAACTCAAGTATCATAAAATATCTTCATGTAGCCTTCCTCTCCCTCATCTGCCCAATTTATAATTGAAGTTGTGGGTGCCAAGGATTTCAATTCAGTCATTTATACAATCAGGAAGAATTGGACATTCTACAAAATTTTATTTTCAAATTTTATGATTATCAACTTTAAATCATTATGCCACATTATTAAGAATTTGTTGCCCACTGAGCATAAAACATTATGTCGTGGTAGTTCGGGATCAGGATGGAATGCCAGTGAGAGTAACTGGGTTGTTATTAGAGAGGAAAATCTCTATTTAAAATTTTGGGATGCTAATAGCACTCAAATAGCAAAGACGACTTCCAGATTATCAGATTTTCCATTTATATTTAGTGGTCAGATATTTTATAAGGTTTGAATGAACTCTTTTTTAAGCCACTGTTCTTTCATAACTTAGATGTTTGTAGGCTGCATGTTGTAATCGTATGAACCATGGTTTGAACAGGGTAACAAAAGTTTACAGAAATGTTTAATTCTGAAGTCAATTACATTAAATATAAAAATGAATCTTCATTTAAACCCTCTCTCTTTTCCAAACAGAAAAAGCACGCTCTAACTTAGCAGATTTTTCTGTTTCCCTTAGAGTTTTAATCTGAAGTTGTAGGACTAATAACAGAATACACATAGAACCTGGATTTTTGTTTTTTTAATTTCGCAGCTGAAAGAGATTCAAAAGATAATCCAGTTCTACTCCTATATTCTACAGATGAGGCAACAAATGATCATAAACCAGGCCTGTCTCTGTATCTACTTGACTTTCTCCACCTGTGAAGCCTAAACATTTCTGTTCCCTCTTAGCTGCTGTTTGATTTTTTCAGTCCGATAGAGGCTGTTGCTCTTGTGGCTGACCTGAGGAGTTGTCCTTACCTGGTTGAAGTTTGGGGCAAGTAGACCGTGAGCTTCTTGCCAGTGCCCATTGGCATACTTGTAATCTCACTTATATATCAGCTGTTCAAGGTCTCTGTCAAGTAGCTCACCCACCGCACATGGTAGAAAGTCGAAAGGTAACTTCCAGACTTCCTCGGTGTGTTGCCGTCTTTTTTTAAATGGCACCCTTCATACAACGGAACTATCCTAGTTTCTTCCATGCTTGCTCTACTGTCTAAGGGATAGCGGTGGGATAGCCAGGCCTGTTCTAACCTTTGAACTTTCAGCCTTGTTAAAGAAGCATCCAAAACTTTGGTACCAATTTGTAATCACATGTGCGAGCTAGAAAAGTAAAGTGGCATATATCAAAATCAGAAAAAAGTTAAAAGAATTAACAAACCGTAACACAGCTATAAGTAAACTCATGTTTCCTGTTGAAGATATTGGACAGAGTCCTTATTACATTCGCTTGTCTTCATTCAACAAAAAAGGATATTAAGTTTTTCTAAGTTAAAATCTAACCTTATGCAAGTAGCTGTTGATTTAAAAGCTTTTTTATTTTCCCATCAAAAGAGGATCCTCGGTTTGACTTAATGTTGTGGGATGTGTGCAGGTACCTGGAATGGAAACACGAAAGTAGCCATAAAGACTCTTAAACCAGGCACAATGTCCCCCGAGTCATTCCTTGAGGAGGCACAGATCATGAAGAAGTTGAAACATGACAAGTTGGTCCAGCTCTACGCAGTGGTGTCCGAGGAGCCCATCTACATTGTCACCGAGTACATGAATAAAGGTCAGGCCCCACCCCACGGTTGACCCACAGGGGTTATTTCGGGGAGGGAGATGGAGGTGCCTGCCTGCTTTTGTTCTGCTTTCTGCATGAGTCCGGCATTCCTGTCAGGAAGCACAAATCATGTGCTCGTTAATGAAAGCATTGTTAGAACAGACCATGACCTTGAGTTTGCCCCCCAGATCCTTATGAAATGCAACACCTTTTGCACGCTGCACATGTCAGGAGTCCCAGCTCCTCTCCATAATTAAAGCATTCATATTTAATACCCAGGGTGATCTGGAGGGCTATGATCATTTGCTGCTACTTTGAATGCCATGGCTTGTGCTAAATTTCCTTTTTCGGGGCTGAACAGTTAGTATCGGACACTGGGCTCTGGGCTCAGCTTAGTCTCCATCTTCTCAGCGCCTTTTCTTTCCCAGTTCTCTTCTTAAACATCAGACGAAGAAAGACATGCTTTTAAAGAGCCCGTTTTATTTTCATTCTTTCTCTGCCTCTTTCTAATCAAAGCACTATTGCCAAGGATAAGGCCCAGAATCACTTTGTTTTGGAAAAATAGACAAACCAAACAAGAAACGGCCTTAAAAGGCAATGCGTTGTACATCAGGGGGCACCAGCATAATTTTTCCTGTCCATATACTTTCTTTTTAAATACACTTGGAAATTTTTTTCCCTGGCAGATTGTTTGTCCCTTGTATCCAGGGTTATTTGGTAAATAACTTTGTGATTAAAGCATGGAAACAGTCACTGATGACCATCATGAGCCTCCATCCAGCCTCGGCACATGATTGTTTCCGCCCTGGTGTTGGTCCTGAGCTCCCTAGGCTGTTATCACAGTGGCTCTGAAGCTTCAGCTGTTTTGTTTCCGATATCTTCAAGGCCTGGCTGGCCATGATTTAAAAAGGGGAGCTAACTGCCCCACCCTGTATTCCTCAGATATTCTTTCCTTGATTTAAAATCTGTAAATAAGCGAGGCCAATGATTCTCAAACCTTACTGTGTATCAGAATCATTTAGGGGTATTCTTTTTTTTTTTTTTTTTTTTCTTTTTATAGGCTTTAGTCTTTGTTTTTTAATTTCAACTTGTTTTATTTTTTTAAATTTACATCCAAAGTAGCATACAGTGAAACAATGATTTCAGGAGTAGATTCCTTAGTGCCCCTTACCCATTTAGCCCATCCCCCCTCCCACAACCCCTCCAGTGATGCTCAATTTGTTCTCCATATTTATGAGTCTCTTCTGTTTTGTCCCCTCCTTGTTTTTATATTATTTTTGTTTCCCTTATGTTCATCTGTTTTGTCTCTTAAAGTCCTCATATGAGTGAAATCATATGATTTTTGTCTTTCTCTAATTTCACTTAGCATAATACCCTCCAGTTCCAGCCCCATAGTTGCAAATGGCAGGATTTCATTCTTTCTTATTGCCAAGTAGTATTCCATTGTTTATGTAAACCACATCTTCTTTACCATTCATCAGTTGATGGACATTTGGGCTCTTTGCATACTTTGGCTATTGTTGATAGCGCTGCTGTAAACATGGGGTTGCATGTGTCCCCTCGAAACAGCACACCTGTATCCCTTGGATAGATGCCTAGTAGTGCAATTGCTGGGTCGTAGGGTAGTTCTATTTTTAGTTTTTTGAGGAACCTCCATACTGTTTTCCAGAGTGGCTGCACCAGGTTGCATTCCCAAGGGGTATTCTTAAAATACAGCATTCTGGGCCCGCCTCCAGAGTCTCTGATTCTGGTTCTAGGGTGGGGCCTGAGAGCTTGCATTTCTAACAAATTCCCTAAGGGAAGCTCTTCCTGCTGGTCCCAGGACCACACTTTGGGAGCCACTTGGCCTGGGTGGCATTTTCCCTATGTCACTCCTTCATTCAGGGCTGATGGGAGATGAGGCTAAAGTGGTCAGCTCCTCATATGTCCTTCTTTATGACATAAAGAGAATTGCATCCCATTTCTTGTAGGTTTGTCAGATTTTTGTTGTCCTTAGAAATGGAGTCACTATTGTTTGTTTGTGAAAGATAAAACTGCTGCCTTTCAATGAACAGAATTTTTTCTAGCCTCTTTTTTTTTTTAATAAATCTTTTCTTCATTGATGGCATTCATTCAATCACCTCATTATTTCTAATAAGAAAACCAAACCCAACCCTTTGTCAGGCATTTTTATCTTTCGAAGTAAATTGAAATGGTTTTCTCTTTTGTTCATAGGAAGTTTACTTGATTTCTTAAAAGATGGGGAAGGAAGAGCTCTGAAATTACCAAATCTTGTGGATATGGCCGCACAGGTAGGCCGCATGATCCCTTGGTTCCTGCCTCAGGTTTACTGCCACGTCAGTACGAGTCGTGGGGTAACGTGTCCTGTTCATCGGTTTCCACAGGTTGCTGCAGGAATGGCTTACATCGAGCGCATGAATTATATCCACAGGGATCTGCGGTCAGCAAACATCCTAGTGGGGAACGGACTCATATGCAAGATTGCTGACTTTGGACTAGCCAGATTGATCGAAGACAATGAGTACACAGCACGACAAGGTGGGCACTTAAATAGGAGGGCTTGTGACCTCAGCCTCGAGAACAGGAGCTTCTTCAGGACCTTTCCTCTCCCCTTCCCTTCCTTTCCTCCAGAAAATACTTGAAATGGCCTTCTTTGGCCAAGTGCTTGCTTCTTAACCTGGCAGGAATCTGACAGCTTTGCAGATGGGAGACTGTGGTGGGTCCAGTAGATGGACAAATGTTGCTTTTTGGTGAATGAATGTCCTCTAATGTGGTCTTCCTGACTCATGCTACCCTCATCACAGTGTCCAGGCCTGGGACGCTTTGCCTTTGGAGAAAGAGGGCTGTGGAAGGCCAAAAGAGAAGTCAAATAATAGCTCATCATTCCATCAGAGTTTCAGCAGAATGAAGAAAGCACGCTCATTGGAGACTTGAATAAAGGAGTTCTTTATAAAGGCATGGGCAGAGTTAGGAAAGCCAACAAGGCAGGAGGTGATATCCCAGAGGTAGCAACAGCCACGGACCTGACCCGAGGCGAGAAGGGCAGTGGGGAAGGGAATAGGCAGGCACCAGGGCTAAGAACCAGAGGTCACCTTTGGCAGACAGAGGCCAGGCACGGATCAGGGGCTTCATACCTTACCTCCTCCTCCAGAGGTCCTGCCAAACCCGGCAAGAAGCCAGAGGTCAGGGGAGCCCACTGATGGGTCCAGCTGCGTCCAGAGCAGAGAAAAGAGCAGAAGGGGGATCATCTAGAAAGAGGACAGAAAATAGCGGCATCTCCTAAGCAGCCCCACCTCCTCTAAATCATCTCCCTCCATTCTCCCTCCTCCACAGATTTGTAGAAATTAGACTCTAGATTAAATACATCCCAAACGAGCAACCACTCCAGTGGGGAGCTTTTTGGATGCTTTTTAGAGCACCAGATGCCAGGGAGGGAATTCCCAGGGTTATTTTTTATCTTCCTGGATCTGCACACAGCAGTCAACAGGTAAATGTATGAAACTGAGTGTGCCGTTTGCAGTCGAATGTAGGCTCCTCATGTAGAATATAATGTTCACGTCTGAAGGAAATGGGTAGCCTCCATGACTGTTGTTTTTAACCAAGCCTAGGCATTCTGAGCAGGGCTGAGCGGTGACTGGAATATATTACAGGGCAGTGCTTTCTACTGGATTTTGTAATAGCCACCTTGGAATTCCTGTCCTTTCTTTCTAAATTCTGTCATTTCATGCCAATTCTTCCCTCCTTTTATCATTCTCAAGTGACGAGGAAAACAGTTAAACTGAGACCCTGGCTGGTGCAGATACTGTCCAAGTGCCCAATTCCATGTTGGTCAGACAGCTCGGCTATTTGAATTTCCCCAACACATGGCAGTTCCTGTCCTGGAGCCAAACGCCCACACAGCGAGCATGCCCACACATGCCGCACACGCACACGCACGCACACACTCCTGTGGGGCCAGACGGCGGGCCACGTCCCTAATCAGAGGCACACGGGCAGCTGTGATTGGCACTGGCAGTCCAGAGAGAAATGCGGACATGATTTTGAGTCCGCGTGAGCTGAGAGGGTCTGCAGTGCCACTGGGGTCTGAGACCTGGCCCTAAAGGAGAGATTTCACCCTGAGGCAAACCCTTCAGATCCCAATTCACAGACCCAGAAGGAGGGGGAGCAGGTGAAGGTTTGGGGACGTGAATATTTGATTTAGGAAGGGGTGAGATTGGAGCTGGTCTTGGCAATCCATCACGTAAGCGTCCTTGCCTGCGTGAGTAGAGTCCTGGTGCCGGCTGGGGTAGTCCCGGATTTGATTCTCCCCTTCTCCCGGACTCTGGACTCCACGGAATTTGTGGTTACAAATCCGCCCCTTGAACCATCCACAAACGAGAAGGCTGCAGGGCAGAAACTGAAGATGTTCATGGAGGTGCTGTTGACAAGGCTGAATGTTTAGTTCATGGAGTGGGGTCCGTTCCTTTGGCTGTGGCCCCGGGTGACTGGCGCCATAGGGGAAGGCGTGTGAGAGCCCCTCACTGGTTTCCCTGGCCGCATGCTTCCACCATGGAGCAGGGCCACGGGTGGCCACCCTCAGTCCTGGGCATCAAGTCCCACCCTCCTCCCCACTCAGCTGTCTGTCCACTTCTGGTGGCTTCCTCACCCCCCAACATCAGTTTCCCAGCTGCTGTCCTGACGCCTTTCAGATCAGCTTCATACCCTTTGTACCGTGTTTCCTCTGCTTAACTTCTGAGTAGTCCCACCCTTCCCTCTTAAAATTCTTTTTGTTTCTCTCTTCCCTTTCACAAATATTTACCTATCCATGACAAACACTGGAAAGAGATGAGTAAGGAGAAGTAAATGAAGTGGAGAACTGAACTTGGAGAAAGACACAAAGGTTGGGAGCTCCAGGATTTACAAGGAGGACGCAAGAATGCTGTCCTGCAGCAGAAGGAAAGGAAGGAGCTGGGGCGCTTACCTACCGAGAGCCAGGCCTAAGAGGGTAAATGTGAGGAGCGGGGAAGGAAATGATAGACTCCGAGGGGTTAAGTAACTTGTACAAAGTCACACAGCTAGTACAAGGGCAGAGGCAGGATTTGAATCCAGGTGTGGCCGGCACCATTGCATCCCTCTTAAGCTACACCAAGGGCCTCTTACCAAGACAGTGATTTAAAAACGAAAAACAAAAATTGAGGTTAGTCATACGCCCCTTTTTCTCTTTATGGGAAAGTTTTTAAGGGGCACTTTCTAATGTGCATGTGTGAGGGAGTTTGAAAGAGCTTCATTTTCCAGTTCTGGGACAGCCCAGCTGTTTATAAAATTCCTCCCGCGGGTCTGCCCTGCCCCGGCCTCTTAACGAGACAGAAAGGCCTGGTATGTATCTGCTAGTGTGCTCTACAGATGGCATGCGTGCTGCGTGCTAAAGTTTCTGCTGGGGATTAATCAGCTCCTCCAGACAGCTGGGCCATGTGCCTGATAATATTTACAAGTCGGGTTTTATGATACCCAGAGGCCACGGTCAGGCTAAAGCTTGATTATGGAAGTGTGGGCCGCATTCAGAAGCAAGTGCCCAACACAGGTATTTTGGGACTGTGAGTGACAGTTGTTTTTCAACACCATTGTGGGTTTCCCATCTACGGGCACACAAATGTCTGATACCATCCCCCCCTGCCCGGGGTAGATGCGGTGACATTTCCCAGGGCACAAGTAGAGTTGAAATTCAGACATGTGTTAAACAGCCCTGCCTGTGTTCCTTTCCTCCTACCACCCGCTACCCCACTGGACTGTAAGCAGAAGCCCCTGTCAGGGAGAAGGTCAAGACCAGGGTCAGAGCCTGTGAGGGTGGTCCCCTGTCAACAGCATTCTAGAGGCAGCTAGAAATTATTTGCTATCGCTTATTCTCTTGCCTGTACGCCTCCCTCAATCCCAGCACATCTTCTTTAGTCATAAACTCATTGCTAAATTGTATCCAATCAGGGTCTCCAAGTAATGCCAGCGTTAAATATTTGAATGCCTTGTCTGGGAAAGGGACTTTGCTAGGAGCTTCTGACCTAAGGAAGCCTGAGACTGCACTGGGGCGGTCTGCAAGCGTGCAAAGGGACACACACGAGCGGCGCTGAAGCCACATAGAACCATGGCCTGCCAGCCTCGGGGCCTTGGCCAAGTTATTTAACTTTCCCACACCTCGGTTTGCTTAAAGTGGAAATACATTTTACCTGCTTTGTGCTTTAATTTTTGCCAAGATACCTAACAACAAGACATGTGACGTGGTTAGCACGGTGCCCTGCACATGGCAAGTGATATATAAATACTGCTGTTATTGTGTCCTGTACAAGACTAAGTCCTTGGGGAATAAAAATACACGCAAGAATGGACTGCAGACATAACGGAAAGGCTCAGACGCTGTTCTGATAAGGGAGAGGGGAGGCAAAGAGAATTCCCATGTAGTTAGATGCAAGTATCACGAGAACAGAATTGCCAGCAACAGAAATGAGCGAGTCAGAAGAAGAACTCATTTCCAGAGAAAAGAGGGTGAGTTTGGTTTCGGATTTGTTGAGCTTGAGGAGGTTGTGGTTGGCGCATCCAAGCTCAGTGTGCAAGCCCTCACCCAGTACCACTGCCGTGGGTCCTCGCCTCCAGGCACGTGCCCCCGTTCCCTCCTGTCAGCTCACCTCCACCTGCACCCTCACCTGAGGTCCTATCTCAGCCACCTCCCTACCCCAGCACTGCTGCAGAGCCAGCCCCAGCCCTGCCTGTGCCACACACAGCGCACCCTAAGGGTCCACTGTCTGGATGTTGTCCTCACACATCCACACCTCGCCTCCAAGAACCACCAGCATGGACGGCTGTCACCAAGCCTTGCTTTCCAAGACCCACAGCCCCTGCAACCATCAGTTCCTTCAAAGCTCACACAGGAAGCGGTGGGAGAATTCTTGATAGACTGCTTTCTTCATAAGCTTTCAGGAAGCTCAGTGCTGACTAGTGTTGACTTAAACCTAGCAAGTTCAGATAGACTTGGCTTGTGTGTAAGCATGACTTGTTTGGGGGGGACACTTATTTGTTACTGAGCCGTAATATACATAACACTAAAATGAAGAGATCTGAAGGGCACAACTTAGTAAATTTTTACATAAGTATATGCCCCTGAAACCACCCACAGATGAAGGTACAGAATGCTGCCAGCACCTAAAGACCACCTCATCCCCCATCCAGCCAGTAGTCACCTGCAGAGGTAGCCACTGTTTGTACTTCTGTCACCATCCATTCGTTCTGCTTATAATTGAACTTCATATAAGCGAATCATACAGTATTACCCTTTTGTGTCTGGCTTCTTTCCACATCATTCTGTTAAACAAATATATCAGTTTATCTGTTCTACTGGTATTTCTCATTTGGTACCATTATGAACTCTGCTGTGGTTAGTGGGCATATGTCCTCCTGTCTCTTGGATATATCCCAGGACTAGAACTGTTACCCTTAAGGCAAGCCTGTGGTTAGCATTTATAAATACCGCCCAGCGTATTTTGTGGGCGTATCTTTAAAGGTAC
Organism: Panthera uncia; assembly: GCF_023721935.1. Classification (NCBI taxonomy): domain Eukaryota; kingdom Metazoa; phylum Chordata; class Mammalia; order Carnivora; family Felidae; genus Panthera; species Panthera uncia. Next base: position 69,830,508 of record NW_026057580.1, on the reverse strand, counting down.
AACGCATGGTTACTGTGTTATTTGCTGGTGGTATACTTCCCTCTGGGCTACTGAGGGAGCCTGGTAAGACTGAAGAACCTGGGTTAGAAGTTAGGAGGCCTCGGGGTGCCTGGGTGGCTCAGTCGGTTAAGCGTCCAACTTCGGCTCAGGTCATGATCTTGCCATTCAAGAGTTTGAGCCCTGTGTTGGGCTCTGTGCTGCCAGCTCAGAGCCTAGAGCCTGCCTCGGATTCTGTCTGTCTGTCTGTCTCTCTCTCTCTTTCTAAAAAATAAATAAACATTAAAAAAATTAAATTAAAAAAAAAGTTATGAGGAAGTTATGAGGCCTGGATCTGAATGAGCTCTGTCACTTACAAGTTTGGTGTTCCCAGACAAATCATTTAACCTTTCTGAGCCTCAGTTTTAGCATCTGTGAAATGGTGATAATGAAAATAATTACCTCACATAATTACTGTGAGGATTAAATGGGCTGTCTATAAAAGCTCTTTGCGGGTTGTAGAATATAAAAACCATTCTTATGACCCAAACTTTTCATGTTTGATGTATATTTTCCTTGAAAAGTATCTTTTTTTTTTCTTGCCTAAAAATTTTTTTTAGGAAAAAGACTGCTAGTAATCAATAAAGAAGAATCTATCTTCTAAGAGGAAAAAAAAATTAGTTCCTTATTTTATAGCCAGGTCTATCTAGGCAGTCAGCACTTAGTATCACCTACATGCCCCAAGGGCCCCCACCGACTTTCCTTTTTCTCCTATTTGCCTTCTCTGCTGAGAACTGTCCCTGCCTCCATGCTGCCTCTGTTGTTTTTAATCTTGTCAAACCTGAGTATCTAATGGGCGTTCTCTGCAGTGTCTCGGATGGTTGTGTTTGCATTTGCACGTTCACACACATACGTGGACAAGCACTGTTGTGGCAATTCTCCCAAGTACCTATGGACCCCAGTGTTGCTGCTTCCTTGTAGAGGTGATTTGGCCCGAAGAACAGCGCAGAGCAATAGTAGGTATTTAATAGATACTCGTGTACAAGAGTGAAAATAGCCCAAATCACTGTCACCACTCCATACTCTTCACATGCTCTCCTGCTTTCTGAGAGCGGGACACGGCTCTCTGGAAATCAGATCCTGTGGTGACAGCAGGACACTCCGGAGAGGATGGTTTGCTACATTAGCACTCCCTGCACAGATTGTCTTTGGGGTAATGGGAAGCACCAGAACTTTGAGCTAGATGGTCTGTGTTCAGATCCGGGCTCTGCCCTTTCCTGCTCATGGATTTTTGCATAAGCTCTAGCCTCAGTGAGGCTCAGCTTTCACATCCTGAAGTCGGGTTGGTATTGGTCACCTTTCAGGAGGTCATGAGAATTAGAGAAGAATAGAGAAGAAGCTGTTGTTATTATTCACTCCTTCCTGCTGCTCCTGGAAGCACTTAGCTTTATGTCTTTCTGGATAGCCAGACCGATTTCCTTCTACACACACACACACACACACACACACACACACACGCCCTCCCAAAGATAGGAGGAACTGGATTGTTAAGAGCGCAACGAATGTTGGGGCACCTGGGTGGCTCAGTTGGTTGAACATCCAACTCTCGATTTGGGCTCAGGTCATGATCCCAGGGTCCTGGGATGGAGCCCCGTGTGGGGTTCTGCGCTGAGTGTGAAGCCTGCTTAAGATATTCTCTCTCTCTCTCTCTCTCTCTCTCATTCTCATTCTCATTCTCATTCTCATTCTCATTCTCTCTCTCCCTCCCTCCCTCCCTCCCTCCCAACGTCCCTCTCTGTCTGCTCCTCCCCAGCTTGCACTGTCTAAAATTAACAAAACAAAACACACATAGCCCATGAAATCAAATGATCTTGGTGTGAATCCTAGCATTGCTGCTAATTAACTGTAAACCTTGACAAGTTACCTAACCTCTCTGAGCCTTCATTCCCTCCTCTGAAAACAGGGATAATAATAGTTATCTACATCACAGAATTGTATGGCTTAATACATAAAAAGCACTTAGCACAAAGCAAAATGCTAAGCTGATAGTTGTATAGTTGTAGTTACTAGTAGTGATAGTAATATCACTACTATTGATCCAGTGGGTTGATAGTAGCTGTGTGTGTGTGTGTGTGTGTGTGTGTGTGTGTGTGTGTGTCTGCCTGCCCCTCCCTCCCTCCGTCCTCCTCATACCCATGCCTCACTCAGGCACACATATCACATGCAGCACACACACCCACTTGATCTTTCCCTAACCGCTCCCAGCCAGGTCGCCTGCCTATTTAGCCCTCTCCTCTCCTGATTTGAATCATCACAAAGACAGGAATATAGAATTGCTCCGTGTCTTGGTTTTTTGTGGTGGTGTTTTTTTTAAGGTGTAAGTTAATGACAGGATCATTGTTGAGGAAGCTAATGTCAAGGCAATTTAATCTTTGGATCTTTGGGATGTATGTAGAAACCGGGGCTTTCGTGACTTTGTGTAAGACATGCTGTGAGTTTAGGTTTGTGTATTAAATAGAAGAAGAAAAATGCGTCTGTTCAAATGCTCCCAGTATTGCGGGTTTAAGTTGAATAGATTATTATCTGGAGGAAAATTCACATATAAATTAGACTGCGAAGAATTCATAATTGTTGCAGTTTTCATGTTAATTATTTCATGTTAAAAAATTGTTACTGCATAAATTAACACATTCTTTCATGGTGAACATATTTTAGAAAGATTTGTTACTTTAATAACTCTTTGTGTATTAGAAATCCCAGATGCCTGTACTAATTAAATATAATCAGATTTTGGATTCAAAAAGCACAGTAGCCATTCAACACAAACAAGGAGGCAGCTAGGTTGACAAACACAGTCAGGAAGAAGCAGATCCCTGTTTCTTTCAAATTTTGAATTTCACAATTCAGAACTGTGAATTCAATTTCTGTCCTTCCTTTGTATCACAATGACTGGGGATTATCAGACTCAGAACACCAGCTTTCCAGCTCAAGGGCTCCTGCAGAATTATTAATCAGCCTCATCTGAGGCCTCTGTAATCCAGTGGCACATCAAGGCTGATCTCGCCATGAGATGCCCTCCCTCTGCCCCCGTCGGCACATGCGTTTCTTGTTCTCCGTCAACAACAGCATTGCAATTCCCACACAGTGTGCTGTGACCTGAACGGCAAATGTCAGGGAAGGGGAGGTGGGCGGGGAACCCTTTTAATCACTGAATTTAATCTAATTCTTCCCAGACGAGAGGAGCAAACCATCCTTTGACGAAAAGCAAACCCTTTCCAAAGCAGCCATTGTTTTAAGGACTGTGCAGGAAACTTGTTTGTTTGGACTGACCCTCCCGCCCCCGCCCCCGGAGTTTACGGGCTGTCCCGAGGGGCTGTCTGGGGAGAGCCTGGGGCACCTCCGGGCAGAACGTCCGGCCCTCAGCCGGGTCAGAGCCAGCCCTCCCCGCCGAGCCCCCCACCCCCACCCCTGCTGCCTGCACCGAGCCGGTTCTGCCTAGTTTGGTACATTTCTGTCACTAGGCAGGAAAGCGCTTCATTTGTATTCTGCCGCTTACAGCCCAGGGCTTCCGGCATTTCCGAGAGGGGTGCTTTGTTTATCTGCGGAGCCACCGTGGGTCATTCTGCCCGGGAAAGGGAGACGGATCTGACCGTCCATTTTCCTCATAGAAAGGACTTGCGGAAAGCCAAAGATTACAGTGAAAAGAAAGGCACTTTAACGCACCCTTGCCTACTCTGGACTCTCCTTCAAGATTAAAACTGCAGGAAGGGGGTGCTCTCACTCCTTCTACTCCCTGACAGTCCCGGGGGGGGGGGGGGGGGGCGGGGAACAGATGGGACCCCGATAGGCCCTGATCACTGAGCCCGCTCCCCTCAATATCTGTCCTCGTTCTCCGCACTGGGCAGTCACATGTTGTATTCCGTGTGGGTGTCTTTCCCCTTTGTGCTGTCTTGGGCAGAGCAATTTGGCGGTTGTTTCTAAATGGTCAAGAGCATGTCCTTGGTCTCTGCATCCCACGTTTCTTAGTAATCAGCAAGAAGGAAGCAGATGGTCACCCTCTGTGATTTTAAAGTGTGTAAATAGGAACTGCAGACTGCCATCAAACATCAAAAATGTCACTTGGCTTCCTCATCTTGCTTTGCTGGCAGAAGGAACTCCTTCATTTGCATCATCTGGATAATCAGGGACAGGCAGTGCAGATGAAAACTGCCCCACATTGTGAAGCCTCCGTTTCTTCCCGCTGAAGGAAGGCACACAGCCTTTGCAGCAATGATGTCAGACTGAACCAGGCCCACTGCCCCTTCTGGAGGTAGCTGGATTCCTGGAATGATTTCTGGGTTCAGCTGCATCCCAGACATGTGTTTCTTACTTAGGTCCGAGTTCTCACCACCCTGAACAGCAGCATAGAGGTGGTTCCAGAGCCCTACACACAGCTTTCTTGTCTTTCATTCCGCGTAAAAGTCCACAAAGGTAGTGTCCGTCCTATGGGAATTGTGAGTCAGAATTTTTATTCTGATGCTTCTTCTCATTTGGCTCTCAGAAAGCTGGAAGGATCATTGGAATTACTCAGAGCTTTGGTGTTCTAGAATAGCTAGCAAGGTTCCTTCTTTCCTCAGTTCTACCCAAGATAACCACTTCCACAAGCCGGCCCAGCCCGGTCTGTACTTTAAGCAGAGTCTTCTGGATGGGTCTTAGATTTCCTTCCTGAGAGTAAGAGGACCAAATGCCCGTGATTTCAGGAGAGGCCAGTGAATTTCATTCTCTTGTGCCCCCAGTGAGCATTATCCTGGGTTGCCACTGGTCCCCACTGGGAGGAGGGTGGTGGGGAGACAAGCAGCCAGAGTGCCCTCCCCTCCCCTGCTGGCTCCCCCCCCCCCCCCCCCAGATGGCAAAAGAACTGTCACAGCCTGCGTCCTGTTCTCCTCCGCACAAGGCTCTGCTGTCCTTCCCAGTCCATCTAGCCGCCCGCCCTTCCTTCCTCAACTCCGAGATGCCAGGACTCCTGCCCTGGCAGCAACCTCAAACCCAATCTCTCTGGAGGCTGGATTTGCTCCCCCCTGTCTAGTTGTTCTGATTGTACCCCTTCTCTGTCTGGTCCTCCATTTGGGGCTTCCCTCGGGACTCTCCTCACCCCTCTTAGCCTGAATATCCCTTCCGTGGAGGCAGCCACACCAGACTTTGGATCTGTGCCCAGCCAGCCAAGCCTTGTCTCTGTGGTATGTTCCAGCGCTGCCCCTGGCCCTTGATGCGTGTCTTCCTGGGCCGAACTGCTTCTTCCTCCACCCACACCCCTAATGGGACAGCACTCCCCCCTCCCTCCTCCTTACCTCCTTCCTTCTCAAATTCCCTGCTCACTATATGCATTGCAGAGGGCACATCATATGAATTCATTGTACCCTTTACTTCTCCTTTACTTTTACTTTTAAAACATGGTGATAAGACCTTATGAATCTATAGTAGAAATTTCAACAGCGTGTGTCAGCAGGAATAACTGGAAAACACACAGTTGTATTACTCCAGACACGTTTGGGAAATTTGAAAGTCATTCCTTTGGCCTAGTATGAAAAATCTTGAGTTTTGGCTTTGCCCAGTTTTATTGGATTTGAAATCCTTGTTTTGTTTGAATAACCACTGAGTTCCAGGTCGGGTCAGCTTTGATTTCACCTCTCCTACAGGATATCCTGTCCTAGTCCTGCCTTGTAACCCCTCCCCACCAATGTAATCAGCTTCCTGTTACTGGCATGATTTGTGATTTCTTTTCCGTTATCCCTCAGGGTAACTTTAAAGTTGAAGTACTGAATATTATTTAATGTTGAATGCCATAATTTGCAGAGCTTGTGACTTCATAATTAAAGAAGACCCTGGATGGATCTTTGGTTCAGAAAAACGGTGTCTGTGGTTGAAGCTAATGCCTTTTCCCCTTGAAAACACTATTAGGGCACCAACGTATTCTCTGCAGGAAGGATTTGGCTGCTTTTATTCCACACTGGCTTTGCCTTTTCTACCTTGGCCCAGTTTTTTAGCCAGAGGGGAAATTTTCTGAAACCGGGCTATGGAATCAGTGGGGGGGGTGGGGGGGGGGTGGGCGGGCATGGCTTAACAGTCCAACTCTCCACCAAGAGCCAATAATGTGAGCTGGGCCCCACCCAGGCCTGTCCTGGCCCCTGAGCTGAGCCTCTCCCAGGGAGCAACATGGGGCACACTGCAGCATTTCAGCGTGGCCACCTCTACCCAGAGACCCCATTCTCTGTGCATTCTTTCCCTCTCTCCTGAGCCCTCTTTCTCCCAAAGCCAGCACCACAGTCTGTTTAGCTCTCTGTTGGATTTGCCTGTGAGCTCTGTCTCCCTGGCTGCCTAGAAAGGCCTACGGCAGGAGGTGACCCATGCTTGGTTGTCTCAGGAGCCCCTCCCACTGCACTAGGGACTAACTGGAGGCTCAGTAAGTTCTCAGTAATTGATTGATGAGCACACTGCGTTTTCTTCATCCTCTTTTCCTCTCTTAAAGTTTGGAGAGCTTTGGCTAACCTGATGCAACTCAGTGCCTTTACATTACTGTCCAAATAAAATAATAGCTGGCATTTATTCAGGCACCAGATGCTGTGCTGAACCCCTTACATTGTTTATAATTCTCACCACAACCTCATGAGGTTATCATTGTCCCGATTTACAGCCATGGAGACTGAGACTGGTGGAGGTTTTAAGTGGTCACCCAGTAAATTGAATGTGCAAGCCCGGATACGCTGACTCAGAAACTGCTTTCGTAAATGGCCACCCTGGGCCTTCCACAAATGACCCCTCAATCCCAGCGCAGCCCACGGGTGGGCCCCTTTGCATTGTCACTGAAAAGCATTTTCTCCCTGATCCCTGGCCAGCTTACATACACTTAGTGCAGGAGGTAGACTTGGGAGCAGAAGTCTCTGCCATCTTCATTTGAACATTTCTAATGCCACTGCCGTCATCTTAATGCTTGAAGATGCATACAGTATAGTAAGTAACCAAATCAAGTAAGAACTATTTCTATCTGAGACAAAGAAAATAGACTGCCTGACCACTAGGGATATAGGACCGTCATTAACTGGAATGGAGCCCGGGGTTAGGATGCGCCATCCTGACATAATGAGTTTAGCTGGCCTTCCTGTTTTCACTTACACACCAAGAGCATCCGCTCAGACTGTCCTAGAGTATGGTAAGGATGATTTTATTCCTATAACACTAAGGGTGGAAACAACTATTAGTTTGCTACACTGCCGTGTATTTACTCTTCTCTTGTTTGGGTTTGATTTGAATCTGTGTAAAGGAAGAGAATTTCTTTGGCCGTCACAGTGTTAGATATATTGCTAGGTTGACCCTTTAGCCAGATAAAGATTTGTTGAGCAGTTGCTCTTTAACTAGCCTTAGGCAAGGTCCTGTCGAGGAATCTAAGTATAAAACATGGTCTCTGACCTCCCAGGGTTTACATTCTATTTAAGGAGATAAAAAAATAACCCATGCAGAACTAGCAGAAAGACATGCTGGAGACGTGGACACAGCCGCACGGTGTATAGTGTTTAAGCACTCGGGCTCTGGAGCCAGGCTCCCTGGTTCAAATCGCAGTTCACCATTTCCACATGTCCTTTGGCATCTCATTTTACCTTTCTGTTTAGTTTTCTCATCTGGAAAACAGGACTGTTACTGGTATGCACCTCCTGCATGTAAAGCACTTAGCGTGATGCCTGACACTTAGCAAGCCCTCAGTATGTTTAGCCATTATGGTGGATATTACTGTCAAGCATTAAACCGTTACTCATAGCATCGGCTCCAAGTGCATGGGAGAGATCACTGAAGGCTGGCGTAATCACAGGTGACTTTATGAAGAAGGTGGGACTTGAGATGAGTAGGCTTCAGCTATGCAGGTGGAAGGAGAGGAGATGTTTAGAAAAAGCTAACAAGAAACAGGTATGATTATGCCAAGTGCAGGGTATAGGTTCCGAGAAAGCAAACCAGACTAGAAGATGGGTTTGGGGTAGCAAGAGCCAAAGTGGAACAGATAACATGGGTATGAAAAACAGGTGGAGGAGTTTGCCTTCATGCAATTGGGGGGGGGGGGGGGCGCACAATGAGGTTGGGGAGGAGAAGGTTATGAACTCATTGGTTTAAGTGACTCGTTGAAAGGACAGTGATCCAAAGGCAGGGCACCATGACAGGAGGACTGATCAGAGGGATGAGGACCCAAGACAGATTTCAGCAAAGAGCTTAAATAAGAAAGAGAAAATTTGAGAGACATGTCAAAGAAGAAAACAGGAAGCCTTGGTGATATGGGGTGCCTGGCGGGCTCAGTTGGTAGAGCATGTGACTCATGAGCTCAAGCCCCATGTTATGCATAGAGATTACTTAAAAAAAAAAAAAAAAAGAAAGAAAAAAAAGAAACCTTGGTGATGGATTAGCTCAGAGGTTTAAGGAAAGGGAGAAGTCCCAGCTGGCTTTCAGGTTTTTTCTGCTTTGCAGCCTGGCAGGATGATGATGTGACCCCCAGAAAAGGGATAGTAGGAGGGAAAAAAAAGATACTCCATTTGCATCCTAAAATATTATAGTGAGAATAAACTTTTTAAGTCAGGTCAGTCTTTTAGTAAAATTTTTTACCTAATACAAGAATATCCTTTATAATAAAATATCTTATGCATAGTAAGATGAATTGGTAAAATGATGAATTTAGATTCATAGTTAGTTGCCACATTTGAGATAAAGGTGAGACACCCTAGAGGCTTTGTCCCTTAGACATTTGCGAATCAAAAACTGGGACTTCCGAGGAGAAACAGTCTATGTAGTATTTCCAGCCCTGTTCATACAGAGATGATGGGCAGCAGAAGTCATGAGAACCTGTGTTTGTTCCCCAAGGGAGTAAACAGGGTGGGAGGAGTCCACAACACCGAGGCCATTAGAAAACGAGGATGGGGGCACCTGGGTGGCGCGGTCGGTTACGTGTCTGACTCTTGATCTCACGGTTCATGAGTCTGAACCCTGCATGGGGCTCCTCGCTGACAGTGCAGAGCCTGCTTCGAATTCTGTGTCTCCCTCTCTCTCTGCCCCTCCCCAATTTGCACTCTCAAAATAAATAAACTTAAAAAATAAAAAAAGAAAATGAAGTATGAAGAAGAGCCTAAAGCAGAGACACAAGAAAGGCTTGGGAAGGAAGGAGGGACATCGGGGAAGAATAAACTCAGAAAAGATAAGTAATTCATTTCCCATAAAAATGTTTGAGCTTTGCAGTTTTGCAGTATGCTATTTTACTCCTTTGTTGCTGAGATTATTGGTATTATTCAAACCTGAAAAGTGTGCTAAAAATAGCACAAATGTGACCAGAGCCACTAGTTAAATATGATGTCAGAGGTGACAACAGAAATATAACTTAATCCGATACTGATTGCTGATAGATGCCCATGGGCCTCGAAATGTCATGATGCTTCTTGAGAGTTTTGAAAAGTCGAAATGCTCTTCACATTCTTTCTCATCGTAAATCGTTCTCGAGGTAATGCTCTGTTGTCTGCTACATTTGAAAGACAAGGAGAAACAGTGAGGTGGGATGTCATCATGTTCTGCTCACAAGCCCCAGTGGCTTCTCATCACACTTAGGATGGGACCCAACGTCCTTAGTGGGCCTTGCAGAGCCCCGTAAAATCTGTCCTTGTAGCCCATTCTATCATTCTTTATAGCATTTGTCACCATCTGACATATATCACGGCCACTCGTTTATTTTGTCTCCTTCCCGGACTAAGCCGCATGCTCCATGAGAGCCAGGGGTTGAGCTCACTGGTGGCTCCCTGGCACTAGGTACAGTGCCGGCCACAGGGGAAGAACTCAGAAGTGCTCATGGTAGGAAACAAGAGAAGACAAAACCAGCCAGCACTAGTGGGGTTTCGATGTTATTTTGTGGTCCAACTTTGATAACCGAATAAATCCACAACCCTCTCCTTCCTCATACCTAAAGCCCGGAAGACTCTTAACCTGATTTTACATAAGGAAGACCAGGACCTGTGAGTGTGAGCGATTGGCGTCCGGTTACCCGCTTTCCTGTTCAGTCTTTTCGGAAAAAGATGTTCCACTGCGTTTTGCTGTGAACGCTCCCAAGGCCCCTGGCTACCTTGTCTTTTTGCTGATATAATCCCCACCCCGAGTTGCAACTCCAGGGATCTAGACCCCCTGCTCCTCACAGAGCAAAGTCTGGGGTTCCCTCCGTCTGAGACAGATTCGCTCCACGCTTCATTTGGCACTAAAAACACAGGTTTTTCCGGGTGTTTCTAAGTGTCATTAGTTTGTGACAGATGCTTTTCTACAGTAGTCGGCAGTTGTTAGACCCTTATAAGGGCATCCAGATGGAGACAGACAGTGACACTGGTCACTGAGGACAAGGAGAGGACCCTCCAGAGAGCAGGGAGCTAATAATAAGTAAGGAGCTGTGGCAGTTCAGGCTGGAAAGGAAGGCTGGGAGGGCTAAGCATCTGTCCAATTACTCATTCACCACCTCTTTAGTTTCTTCTGGGCACCGGGCACTGGGCTCAGTACTAGAGATAAGGTGGCCATCCGGAAAGACCTGCTCCTGCCCTCAAGGACAGTCTCTATCTGTTGGGAGAGGCATACTTCAAAAGTATTCATTTGCCCTTGAAAAGTAGCAGCCACAAAGAACAAGACGCTCTGGCAGCACAGCACCAGGGAACCTACCCCAGTCTTAGTGTTCAGGTGGAGGTTCCCTGTGCAAATAACACTTAGGCTAAGAGCAAAGGAGCAAGAGTTCGCCACGGGAGAGGGACGTCGGCAAAGGGAACAGCCTGCCCCGTGGCCCTGCAGCAGGCAGAAACCATCAGAGAGGGGCAATGGACAGGTTGGAGATAGGGAGGAGCAGGAGGCCCAGGATAACAAGAAGAGGCTGGACAGATAGGGAAGAGGGGCCAGACTGTAAATGTGGGCCCAATGGGAAGGCCATTGCAGGAGTCCAGACAGGTGAGCGAGCAGGCACAGACCAGAGTAGGGGTAGTGAAGGCACACAGACACACTCTCCGGAGTGAAATGGACTCAACATGAAAAGTGGTGAAGCAGCAGAGGTGGAAGAGGACTCAGGGAAAATGTATGGCGATGGGCAGATATACGCAGCATCTGAATGAGGGGGCCTTGCGGCATTCTGGTCTCATCAGCTAGGCGGTTGACAAGGCAAACCGTGGGGAAAGGTAAATTTGGGATGTTGCATTGAAAGGCCCTTTGAGGCCTCCCAGTGGAGAGGCTGGGGAGAGAATCCGATATACAGGTCAGGAATTCAAGAGGGAGGGCCCAGCAGGTGATACAAACGCAGGTGACATTGGGGTCACGAGAGAGGTGGAAGCCAAGAGAGGGAGTCCAATCCCCTGTTGTCACACCGAGCTCATGACCAGTCGGTTCACATCTCAACAGAATTTAGAGAAACAGGATTGAGATGTAGGTGCCTGATGGCTCAGCATGAGGCTCACCGGTCCTCACCACGATTGCAGGAAGGTAAATGGCAAAAGTGCAAAGACATCCTACCCAGAAGGTGGTTCCAGGACATGGGCCCCAGTGGCACACCAGGTCAGACTTTCAGCAAGGGCTTTATCCTAAGAGGTACAAAATCTGCAGACACTGCCTAGGAAACACTCAGTGGAAAAGGCGTTTCAAGTCCATGCATTACACACATATATATTACATGCACCGTTTTGTGTGTTGGCTTAAAAGAATCCTAAACTGTTAGAGTAAATTCAGTAAGAAGTAGAAACTAGGGCAATGATGAATGATAATTCCTATATTTTTTAGTGCATCTAAACATTGAACAAGTTCACAGAGTGTTACGTGATCCCAGTGACACAGATTATCCTACCTGCCATAGTTTGCTATTCGAATAAAACGCAAAGGAAAGGAAATTGCATTGGCATCTGAATCCTGCTCCCAAACAGGAGAATTTCAAGAAGAGCGAATCAGCTGGTTACATAACAGAGCCAAGTTCATCATTGTATAGGCCTCTGGACACTGTCTCCTTTTTCCTACAAATCCATACTGCTTAGAAGACGTCTTTGATCTTGACTTTCTGCCTGTCAGAACTTTATTTTCAAGGGAAAGGCAGTGTTTATACCCAGGAGATTGGGAATTCCTTCCAGGTTTCTGAGCTTTCTTGACTTCACCTGAGGAGAGAGCCTACCACAGCCCCCAGCAAGGCCGCCTGTGGGATTGTGTAGGTGGTATTCCAGACAGCCCCAGCAATGCTGTTCTCATAGGCCGGGGTCTGCAACATGCAGCCTGCCTGGATAGAGACACTCCCACGCCCCCACCCACCACAAACCCCGGGTTGAACTCTCTCCCATTTGGGGCTGCATCTCCTTAGAGATACCCTCCCCAACCCACCACTGCCACAAACCGGGGGTTGAATTCTCCCCAATTGGGGACTACATCTGTACCCTCAGGAGGTGGGAAACCAAGGTGAGCGGAAATAGAGGTAATGAGTTGAGTAAAAGAGCGAACATCAATCAGTTCTTTTGTTGAAACCATAGTTAATGACTAACAGATCATCGCTGCTTTAATTTATTAACCTTTTGTCTGCCTTGAAAAGGAAAATACGAGTTGTCTTTAGAGAAGCTCATTTTGTCAACAGTGGCTGCTATTTTAAGATTGAAAAGAAGTAGGAGAAATTGGACAAAGATATTCTTTCTTTTTCTTCCAAAATGTAGTAGGTGTAACTAAACATATTGCTTATCTCAGAAAGAAAACTAATGCAAAATAAGTTTATTTACGTAAGCCCCTGCTACTAAGTCTCAAAGCACATATCCACAAATGGTTTCCTATCAGAGATCGATTACAGCCTTTGTCTGAACCTACTTGTTGAAGGTTTACATATTACAATTCTTGCTGTAGATGATGTAATGAGAAAACAACAAAGCCGACTAGCACAAATGGCTGATATATTGACATTTGGGTTTGGTTTTTTTTTCAAGCTCACATTATGAAATCTTCTCTCAGAAAATCCAAAGTGACTTTATCCAAATTTTGAGCGGTTTACTGTTAGCATCATACACACCTTCACGAATGTTGAATGATTCCAAGAAGGGAAGAAAGGCTCCTTTTGTTTGTCATTTTATTTACAGGAGTCGTATCTGCACAAGGGAGAAAAAAAAGTTCTTTTTGCTTTTAGAGATGGACATAGATTTCCAAGCCATTTGGCTCAAGAGATAGTTTAAATAGGAATGAATTTAATATACCTTTAATTCTCTGAAATAAGAGAACTCCAGCTGAGGTTTGGTCCAGGGCAAAGTCTGTTCTCGACACTGAAGAAAATCTATCACATTAATCCCAGCGGCTCAGAGTCCAAAGCTGCGTGAACAGAATGCTCGAGGGTAGGTTCTCACACAGAAGAACGCTTTGAAAGAAACTTTAAAAACAAAATGACTGTTCAGAGAATACCAGGCCTTGTGTGGAATCATGCAGCACTTAAGGAAAGATAGAAATAATTATGCTTGAGAAACACAGCTAATTAAAAATAACTCCATGCATAAAAGGAAAAGAAAACCATAGAATAACTTCTCTGCTCCAGTGTAAATGTGAGATGCCACATAATGAAATAGTAGGATTTTTTTTTTAATTTCATTTCACACTGGCATAAAAGAGATGGAGAGGAAAATTATATTGCCAGAAAATGCCAGGGCAGATTTGCTAAAGATGTTATCATGTACTGTGTTTAAAACAAAAATCTAATTGCTGTAATTTATCATACCTCTGGTTATTAAAACCATACTAATTTAAAGATTTTAATTATTTGCCACTTTTGCACATTGTGACTTTTCATAGAAGATACCACAAAAATTTCTGATTCTGTCAGCCTTTGTATGGTTTTTGTAGGAGCTCCTATGTAAAATTAACATGCTTTTAACATACAATTGTGTTTATATCAGTAACAAAAATTCCTTGTGTTTTTCTTTCAGTTTGTTCAATGAGATATCTAGAACTGCTTTATAATTGCTGAGCCTAATACGTGAGCGCACAGGCTGCCGAATCAATTTTAATTCCCCATACACACAACTGGCCTTATAAAGAACAGCCTTCCTTTTAGATTGGAGAGAAGATTCTTTTAATGATCAGAGAAATTTCAAAGAAAAGATTCTCCTGACTGGCATGAATTTGCTGCTTGGTCTTGAGAAATCAGACTCCTAAGATAGTCACTGAGGCAAGACTGCTCTTTGAAAGCAAACATTATTAAATAGTACCCTCTCGGGCTGGTAGGAGAAAGGTTGGGCAGTAAACAAGAGATCATATAGTACAAAAGAAAAAACTATCCCAGAAGTAAAGATGGCCACTCTCAGGGAGACAAGGTGGAGGGAAGTAGCCAAAGGCAAAATCATTTCTCTGCTGTGGATATAGGAGGCCATAGAGCCCATTTCAACAAAATACATGGCTACAGTAAATTGTCTTCACCTTGAGACAATCACGGTGGTTTGATTTGGTTTTTATGTACCTCGTAAGAACACACTCTGGTCCTTCTATATCAAAGAATTCATGAGAGTAGCATTATGATTTAATACTATATATATTTATTAAAATATGACATAATTTCAAAGCAAAAGAAAAGACGTATGAAATGAGTTCCCTAAATCACAGGTCAGCCCCTTATCCAGACCAAACCTGTGACATTCAGTGTGATCATAGATTCCAGTTTCTAGAAACCAGAGCTTTAAGGAGCTTTGAACTCCCAACCCTTTGGTGGGCAAATTAACATTAAACTAGCTTGCTTAAGGTCACAGAGCCAGCACTAGACCCCACAGCTGCTCAATTGTAGTCAGTTGTACTCCATTTCCTTATTGACCACTTTCTCCTCCTCCTCTATGAACTTGCTCCTGTGAAAGTGGTTCCTAGCACTCTTCCTCCCCAGCCCCATACCCGGTGCCATATGCTTTCTGCCTGCCAAGTAATCAATCACATGTTCTTTCTGCAGGTGCAAAGTTCCCCATTAAGTGGACGGCCCCCGAAGCAGCCCTGTACGGAAGGTTCACGATCAAGTCTGACGTATGGTCTTTCGGAATCTTACTCACAGAGCTGGTCACCAAAGGAAGAGTGCCATACCCAGGTAAGGGCGGGACCTGGCAGCAATGGGCCTCCGACTGGATGCTGTCTCAGCACCATCTGGGGACACTTCTCAGTTTGCCTTCTAAGCCCCATCCTCAGCTTTCTGCTGTGCACGAGTTTAAAGAACACGAACAGGTATTTAGCCATGGGAAAGCAGAACTGGGAGCCACCATGGACATCATGCAGGCAAGCAGCTACCATGCACTGTATGCCAGGAGTCATGTGAACAGCAGCTCATATGAGGTTGCAGTCCACCCCAGTGCATGGAATCTCTCCTCTCTCAGTAGGAGTGTGCATCCGTGGCTCCAGGAGCAGAAATGTGGCTGGCAGAAACTCAACCCAAATCGAGTTTTCAGACACTTCCAGGAAAGAGATGTGCTTTTTGATTACACTGTAGCATTGACCCATGGAGTGAACCTGGCGGGAAAATGCCGGGACCTGTTCTCTCTGCAGGCCCCAGCTCCAGATGGCCATAGAGAGCAGAGGCACATGCGAAACACAGTTTAGAGGCCACTCACTGCCCTGTGCTGAACAGTCAAAATATGCCCTAGAAAAACAAGTGCAACATAAAGAAATTAGAGATTCTTAGGCCCTGGAATTTTTCAGGATTGTCAGATTCATGCTTTTCAAAGAAACCACAGATTTAGGTTTTCCACACTTAAATTCATTAATTTCGACAGATGGTGACATAAAGGACACTCGTGCCATTTCACCTCCATGCTTTAGTGGTTATATTACAGCACATGGACAATCTGCTTTCTGAAATGTTAAGGACATATTTTTCAGTTACTGTTGAGTGAAGAAAGAACATAGCTCCCCCTCATTCCCTGCCTAAGAAAGGAGCTTTAAAAAAAAAAAAAATAGCCAAGATAGAAACGATAGTGGAGATTAATGAGGAATTGAGGTCTTTTGCAAATCCTGGGTTTGTAATTCTATCTTTGCAGTCAGAGGAGACAGCGAGGGCAGATTAATTTGTAATCCCTTTGTTCGTTTTTATGATTATTTCTGGTCATTTTCAGAGAATGCAGAGAAGCAAAGAGGATCTCTTTTCAGGTTGGCGTGGCCTTGAGACTCCTAGGAGAGTCAGGCTGGCACAGAGACAAAATGGACAAATTTCCGTGTCTCTGAAGCGCCAGCCCTGGGCCTTTCGAGATGCAGGTGGAAGTCCGTTCTCCTGCTGCGGGGGCGGCTCCTCCCAGCATGCACCAGTGGACAGGCTCTCCAAGAGAGCCAAGCAGTATGCAAGAAAGGGCTGCCCGAGAGGGGCCTGGAGCACAGCAGGGGCGTTTTTGAGTTGCTTCTCAAGGGGGAAAATGTGCAGGTCTTGGGATTTTGAAGATAAAAGGCATCTTTTTTTTTTTCCCTTTTTTTTTTTTTTTTTTGGCCTGAATTTTGAACGAATTTCTCCCTGAATCCCCCAGGTTTACGGTTGGGCAGTGTGTTGAATGCAGTGAAGGGGAAAAGGTTAATGTTGTTTTGCATTTCGTAAAGGCTTTCCTTTCAGTGATACAAAGCCGCTTTTTGTTTCTCAGGGTTGCACACAGAAACCCAGACAAAGGCGCAGGGGCTGGGGCCTCAGGGAAGGCAGGCAGGTGTGTGCTTCTAGGGAGAGTCTTTTACCAAGTTTGGTTCTAGCATAAAGAAAAAGGCCTTATTTTAGAACTCAGACTAGGGTTCATTCATTCAGCAGAGCGTCGGTGAGTGTGAACTGCACCGGGCATCTTACTCTACCTAGGAAATGAGTACAAATAAGACATTTCACACTCTCGGGAAACTGATTAAAGCCTTCCTGGAGTGAGGCACTGTTCTGGTTGCCTGGGATAGAACAATGAGCAAATAAACAAATGTAGTCCCAGCACTCATGGAATTTACAGTCAGATAGATAAAAGATGCATCAAATCCAGGAAGACATCAGTCTTTCCTGCTACTTATCTATTATTAGAGGAAATGATCCTCAAGGAGTGGATTACTTGGATTTACTCCCTGTGGGCCTCGAGTCTTAATTCTGATAGTGGGGTCAGGGGCACCTGATTCAGGTATCTACAGAGGGACCTTTCCCTCAGAATCCTGTGAGGGTGGCAAAGGAGTTTGAAACGAGAACTGTGTACTTTATTATGCATAGTTCTGTACTCTGAGCAGCTGCTGACGTGCGGAAGGCTTGGAGAGCTGCCCCGAGTCTGTGAGGGTAAGAGGACAGGTTCTGTCTGGGAAGCTTCATGGAGAAGGAAGCAAGTAGGGCCTCCTCCTCAAGTCAAGGAAGAGGGAAGAAGGTTCCAGACAAGGACCAGCATGCGGGAAGGCAGCAAAGCCTGGGACAACGGTGCTTGTTCAAGGAGCTGCAGGAATAAGGAATTTGAGGGCCATGACGTGAAGCCTGGAAGTGTGGCTGGAAAGGCCCGTGGCGAGGGCCTCACGTGCTACCACGGGGAGGCTCTGGGGCCTGGCTGGTCGGCAGCAGTGGCCAGGGGAGCTTTGTCAGCAGGCGAGTGGCCTGAGCTGCCCCTTGCCCACAAACAGCCACAGAAGAGTGTTCCCAGGCCCGTTCCTAGCCATGGGTGCTTCTTGGGTGTTTTTCTTGTTGTTTTTTAACGTAGTTATAATCCTATTTAATTGGACTTCTGTATCTTACAGTAAACCCTTCTTGAGGGAGAGGCTTTTACAGAGGAATTCCAATTACAGGATTATTACCTTAATGAAGGATAACAGTTCCTAAGGCACAGCATCATTAAGCTTCATCCAGATGTCACTGTGCAAGGAAGGACCTTCCTGTCCACATCCTCGGTGTTGGCATGGCCGAGTCAATGTGTGCCAAGGCATGGCTTCTCTGCCGCACCGAAACCTCGTGTCTGTTGGTGGTACCCGAGGATAGAGTCCCAGTGCCTGTCCCTCGTGCCGACATCGCAATGTAGAAATTTTGCAGTTGGCTACGGTATATTTTTAAGCAATTCCTTTTGCAAGAACGGTAGGTGGCGGTATTTTCCTGAATTCTTTCACACCTGAGAATGACCTTCTGTCACCTTCACACAGAGAAAAGGTACTTTGGCTGCACGACGAGGATGAGGTCAAGGGAGGGGAGATGACTTCTCCGTGGGCTCATAAAGCTTGCCAGGCATATTTGCCCAGCACGAGAGAAGTTCCAGAAGGGAGAATCAGAGAAGAAGTTTAGAATGGAGTATGTGAGGGGTGACCCCATGAAGAGCAGAAGGGTTGAGGAGACAATGAAACATGGGCCGCCTGGTCGGTTAGCTGGTTCTGAAAAAGGAATGGATTAAAAGGACAATCTCAAACTGAATGACAGCCTTGGAGCCAAAGAAAAAAATACGGAAGTGTGACGCTGAGATTAACAGGGAGGTAGCGGACAGGAGTCGCACACACCACCCTCCCAGACAAAGGTTGCTTCTGAGATTTGCCACAGAGATGCACACGGTTGCAAAGAACCACTCAGTTTTACAGGTTCCCTGGGAGCAGCCTGACCTGAAAGCATTCTAGGCCCAGCAGTATAACTTGCTTTTCTGTGAGCCAAGGTGCAGAACCATTCTTTGCGTCAAGATTAGAATGGAGTTTGTACCGATGGGGTTGTTTATGTGAGAAATGAAAACACGCACGTAAAAGGAGTTTTCTGGGGTTGATGCATAAAATCAGAGTTCCACATTTTAAGCCGTCATGTCACCTTCAAAACCTCCCTCACCTCCTCCTTTTCCTCTCTGCCTCCACTGCCCTGTGTCAGGCTGTCATCCACTCTGCAGTGACCTCTTCGTGGGACTTCCGCTTCAGTTTCTCCTCCCCTCCACCCGTTCTGTCACTGTCACCACCAGGTTGTTATCCTAGAAAACAGAGACCCGGTTATCTTACTCTCCCAGTTAAAAATGTCTGTGGCTTCCCTTCACCTTCCAGAGAAACTCCAGAAGACTTAGCTTTGCATAGTCCTTAATAACCCTTTCCTTGAGGGGGAAAAAAAAAATCTCCCGGAGTCATTCCACATGCTCCACATGCTTAATATTTATTGAGCACCTACTGTATGCCAGGAACTGTTCACACACCAGGAGTACAGCACTCAGCCTACAGACAGAAACTCGTGCCCTCACGAGTGTTTATTCTTCTTGGAAGAGACAGACAATGAACCAAGATAATAAGCTGACTATGTTCGGTATTGGCTGGGTGGTAATAAGCATGGAGAAAAATAAAGCGGAGAAGGGGGTGGAGGGTGGCATCTGAGGAAAGGCCTGGAAAGAAGCAAGGCTAGCCAGGTAGCTGTGTGGCAGGGAGTCTTTCTTCAGAGGATCCCAGAGACAGCGAGGCCCTGAAAACAGGAGGCCAGTGCGGCTGGAGCTGAGGGAACAGGAGGTCTGAGAGGCCCCCAGGTAGATCAGATGGGGCCTTCCTAGGTGCTTAGTAGGACTTTAACTTTCACCGTTAGTGAGATGGGGAGTCACTGAAGGGCTTGAGCAGGAGTGACGTGATCTGACGTGAGTTCTCTCTCGCCACCCCCAGCCCTTCCCTCTGACCTGTGAGTCGCTCTCTCGGCTTCACTGCCTGCCTCAGAATCCTTCAAAGCCCAGCCCAGCCCAGCCATCGCCTCCTCCGTGTAGCTTTCTTCGTGTCCATACCAAGCGGCTCGCCCCTTGTGCTCACTTCCATGATGCCTGGTACATCTCTGTCAAAGTCCCTGACCGTGTGTCTGTATTTCACAGCAGCTCTGAGCTGCCAAGGGACAGGAGCTCCTTTATATGTTGCCAGTGCTCAGCAGTGTCTCCCCATAGTAGACTCTCAATAAGTGTAAGCATGTGGAGCGATGGATGAATGGATTGATTGATCGATGGATAGATGGCTGGATGTTTCAATGGATGGATTGATGGACGGATAGTTGGGATAGCAAAAAAAAAACAAAACACAGATTATGCCTATGAGGTTTTTGAAACAAGGTTTTTTAGTTTGGCTGAGAACCTTTAAAGCCTTCAACTCTATTCCATCATCTCCACACGTAAATATAGCATGTATTGTCCCAGCCACGAGATAATCTCTGTCCTCAGAGTTGTTCTGGGAAATGGACACTGTGGTCAGTTGAAACACCATGTTCCACCCTGTTCTAGGCAGAGTGTTCTGGCCATCCTGTGCCCTGGCTCTCAACTGAACACCTGCTTTGTGCCTTTGGCAGGATCTAGCAAAGCAGGGTCATTTTCTTAAGCACATCACATTTGTCCGTGCATTTGAAGCACTTTCAAATCTTTTAAATAAGTGACAGCTGCCTGGCTTTCATGAATATATCCAGTCACCTGACAATGGCTCGAAGAGGCGAAGGAAATTAGTGAAACTAGAAGCCACCTTCCTTAGAGAATTAGAAATCCTGCCCTTCTCCTCCCTCTGCCCCACTCAGATGCCCTGAATCGTAGACATACATTCCTCTGTGTTCAGCAGCCCATTTTCATCACCTGCACTCTTACTGTTCCTGCTGTGCTCAGCATGCCGACAGAGCAGATTTTTCTTGGGGTAGGAAGTGATTAGACTTTCCAGCAGGAAAATGGGAAGCAGAATGAAAACTGTCAGCCAGGGGTGCTTTGCCCTCTGCCCTCTCCACGCCCATCCACAGTCCCCAGGGCTTCTCCTTTCAGCTCATGACGTTCCCCCAGAGAGGGAATCCTGCCTGGATGCCCAGGAGTCATGTTGCCACCTATCCTTACAAGATTTCTCTCAGCCAGTGTGGCTGGCGAGGGAAGAAAGGAGGGGAGGAAAATGCAGGTGGAGAGGGCAGCCGGAGAGGAACTTTCCATTCCTGAGCCCTGCATTCTGCTGCCCTTCATTTCAGCTGTGTTTCCATGGCCTTCCCAATGGACACCCTCACCCCCTTCCTCACTTCTTTTCTGGGACAAAAGAGTTCTCAGCACTGCGTGGTCAACTTTAAAATTGTGTATCATGGCACCTGAGTAGCTGTCACTTCTGTATTTACTAATATAGCAGACTTAATAAAAACAGCTGCCCTGGGCGCCTGGGGGACTCAGTCGGTTAAGTGCCCGACTTCAGCTCAGGTCATGATCTCAGGTTCATTGAATGTAAGTCCCACGTTGGGCTCTCTGCTGTCAGCGTGGAGCTCACTTCAGATCCTCTTTCCCCCTGTCTCTCTCTGCCCCTCCCCCGCTTGTGCTTGCTGTCTGTCTGTCTGTCTGTCTCTCTCTCTCTCTCTCTCTCTCTCTGTCTCTGTCTCAAAAATAAACATTTTTTAAAAATTAACTAAATAAATAAATAATAAAAGCAGCTGCCCTGAGGGTATCTGGTAAAAATGGGGCAAGAGAAACAAAACCACTCATTATTGTGCCTTCTCAATGTCACTCCTTTATTTTCATTATGCTCTTTGATCAGCATCTGTCTGCCCTAAATTTGTACTTTGATCCTTCACCAGACCTGACGTGACACATCCTGATTGTCGCCCAGTAAGACAACTAGAGCATGTGACGGTCTGGTAGCACAGACTCGTGCTGAGCAAGCACCATTAGCATAGCTCTCCTTCCCCTGGCATTAGCACAGCATTGCTCAACAGACACAGACGAGTAAACAGAAGGAGATTTTTACAGGGTTTATGCAGAGAAGCAAGGGGGAGCCTCTGACGAAAGCCTTATGCACAATACAGCATAATGTCCTTTGAATGAAAAGCTCAGTTTGCAAAAGTAATCTTGATGTCTGATAACCTAACATCATGCCCATTGTTAAAGTGCTTAATTTTTCCATGGCACAAAAATCCAGGTTCCTGCAACCCATGGTCAAATCCAGATGCAGCCTTGATCCGGTAACAGGGAAAATCCCTGATGGTGCAGAGATGGCCCCTCCGAGATCCGTATTAGGAGGCTGCACAAACGGGAAGCCGTAAAGCAAAACCCTCTTCTGTCATAGAAGACCGTTTTTTGTCTTTTTTTCAAACAGCTAAGAGCACAGTTGACAAATGTTGACAATTTTGTTGACAAATGAAGAAACTGAGGCCGGGGGAGGTCAGGTCATCTGCTGAGAGACCCCGTGAGAGGATACAGAGTCAGAAGTAGTGCAGCGGCTCTGCCAGTGAAAATGAGGGTTGGTTTTTTTTTTCCTTCTCTAAAGAACCTAAAAGAAAAGAAGGAAGGGAGGCTCTACTGAGTTAATATGTAGCTTAGAGGAGAAGAATAGGAAAGTTTAAAAGAAGAGGAGGGAGAAAGACAACAAAGAGCAAAGGGAAAGAAAACACACACACACACACACACACACACACACACACACACACACAGGAAAATCGATAGTGAGAGTTGGAAGCTTGACCCTAATTCAGAAATCAGGAGGAAGCCAGCAAAATGATTTAGAAAGGACAATCTAGTCCTAACAACAGGAAGTGAGTACAGTCCACTTGGCTGCAGAGTCTCAGCTGTAGTGCTTTGGGCAGACCGACTGGAAACAATGCTCTCTCCTTGACCATGTCCGGGCAAGCCCGAAATCCGTGGTGACAGGAGGCCCAGCGGAGGATCTGGGGAAGAGGAATCTGAAAGCAAACCCTGGGACAGTCAGCAGGCCCCACAGGTTTCCGTGGACTGAGGACCATTAAGCAGTACCCTGTGAGGGTGGCCGTGAGTGGCCCATTTTCCCACGCCGTGAGAGGACAGGGGCCGCACGGCAGGGTCAGAAGACGACGGGGTTGAGGCCCCAGCCCCTGGGACCTCCTCCGATGTGGAGGTTGGGAAGCAGGGCACACACCCAGCTTTGCTTTGTGAATATGACACCTCCCACAGTCAGCCACGACTGGTGGTGGAGGCCACCCTCCCACTGAAAAAGGGTTTGTATTGCAGCCCCTACCAGGAAACGCGGAGGCCCAAACTGTTGATGACCGCATTTCCCTAAAACATGCCCGTATGCCATGTTTTAAAGCTTCTGTCTTTTCTCTTTCTCTGCTAGCATTCTCCCCACTAAAAAGGGAGAAAAAAGAGAAACAAATTCTTGAAATGATTTTTCAAAATTATTCTTATTGCTGAGGAAACTATTCTTTTCAATATGAACCCCCTTAATCCGGCAGTTGTTTGTATAGTAAAAACTAGCCTAAGCCTTGCTTGGCGGGCAAGCTCTCGATTGTGCAGGGTTGTGAAGGTGCCGTCCGCAGGTCAGCCGTGTGGGCTCTGGCTTACGGACTGTTGGAAAAGAGCCGATCCCGCTCACGCTGTCGTCACCAGCCGGTGTATTATCTTGTTTATCGCTTTTCTGGCAAAGCTGTCATTGGTATGTTTCGCTTTGGCCCAGTGTGTGGAATTGGTTACATATGGTCCCTGCGCTCTGAGAGGCCCAGGGAGAGGAGGCATGAGAAGAGAAGAAAGAGGAGAAGCAAGACAAGGAGCAGGCACGTGACTGCCGGCATGGGCCTGCTGGTGGCCTACGTGGGTCCCCCTGGCTACAGCCGCCCAGGAAGCAGGCTGTCTCGGGGGATGCTACAGGTATAGGGTCAAGTTATTCTTTTTTTTTTTTTTTTTTTTAACGTTTATTTATTTTTGAGACAGAGAGAGACAGAGCATGAACGGGGGAGGGGCAGAGAGAGAGACACACACACAGAATTGGAAGCAGGCTCCAGGC
The DNA here is from genome assembly GCF_023721935.1 of Panthera uncia. Taxonomy (NCBI): domain Eukaryota; kingdom Metazoa; phylum Chordata; class Mammalia; order Carnivora; family Felidae; genus Panthera; species Panthera uncia. The sequence continues at coordinate 69,806,874 of NW_026057580.1, read as the reverse complement.
TCTGAGCCATCAGCCCAGAGCTCGACTCGGGGCTCAAACTCACAGACCGCGAGATCGTGACCTGAGCTGAAGTCGGATGCTTAACCGACTGAGCCACCCAGGCGCCCCGGGTCAAGTTATTCTATCTGCTGTGTCTGGGACTTGGGCTGAGCGCTGGAAAAATAGGCCTGACCCAAGTGGCCAATTAAACTTTCCATTGGCAGAGATTGGATTAAGAGTTTAAAGAAATACATGAAATCTTTCCATTTGAGTAGTTTGTTTTTTAATGAAATGAAACATTTACTGACCTAAACCCCACAGAGCAATCGGAGAATGATTAATTAAACTCTGTGGTACCATTTTGGACAGTCTCGAAGCCAGAATAAAGCATTAGAAGGCGTTTGGGGGCGGGGGGGTGGGGTGGGGAAACCATCTCCGGAAGGGGCCTGTCAGGCCTTCTGATGTTCAGACCTTCTGCCTGTCTTTCCTCCCAGTTCCTACAGGCTCCTGGCAGGGGCAGAGACAAGGGGGCATTTCTGCAGGTTTGGGTCATATGGCTTCTGAGAGATTATGAAACCAAGGACTGTAGTAAAACACAGAGCAGAGGCTTTAGAGAATGCCAGTCCTCACAAGAGATTACCCTCTCTCCCTCGCCTTTCTGGCCTGGGATGTACTTGTTCTTGCTGCCACCGCTCGGGCCAGAGGCTCCCAGCCACAACTCTCGGGCCCATATGTGCTTCAGAGTCAGACTTTTTTTTTTTTTTTTAAAGAACATGCATACAGTGCATGGACCATTCATTATATAACATCCCAGGAGAGTCTGAAGCAGAAGTCCGTACTCAAATACATTCTTATTTCTGTAGTAGGGTGTATGAATCAACAAAAATAGTAAATAGCCTCAGGTTTTATGGCCAGAATGAGGTCAGTTCAGATCAGTTGTGCTGCCAAGTGAATTACCAGCACTTCTGGTTTGCAGATCCTGTGGGATTTAGGGACAGTGGATAAGGAAATGCTGTCCCCTGCCCCTCACTCCATTTGTCCAGAGGTCTGCAGGACGTTCTCCTGGCAGCATCATGTTTTTCCCCCTTGCTTCCAGCTCCTCACCCCATCCCGAGTTTTCAAAATGAGTTTTCAGCAGTTGGAGGAGGATTTAAGCTAATTAGCCACAGAGCTGACCGAACACCCAACTGAAGAGGGCACCTGTGAAATCAGGCATGGCATGGAGGCAGGGGGCCCACATTGGTTCATTAAACCTCTCGCACTAAACGGGGCGTCACTCCCAAAACATGAGCAAGGTTATGCGAGAATAATTAAATTGAAAGCCTATTTCAACACAGCAGGAATAATATATGGATTTTATCACAAGAAGTTACAGTGGCAGAGAATAAGAAAGCATCCTAAAAGGGCTTGTACAGGCATGTGACTGACGGGGTCATGGCTGGCGGCCACAGGATAAACCCAGGTCCAAAAGTAACAACAAAACAAGAAGAATGGCAACAGACCCCAGAAGTCAGGACAAGGTTACGCCCTGGGCCCAGCTCCTCCAGAATTAAAGGAAACTGCTTCGTGTATATGCTATGGTCTTCTCGTTGTATCCCTGAGATAGGGGAAAAAAATCTCGGTTTCTGCATGGCTTGAAACCATATTTTGTTTAAAACAAACAAACAAACAAACCAGGTCAGAGGTTGGAAAGGATTCCAAATTAGACTTGGGGCCAAGGGAGCAGCCAAAACATACAAGTGCTTGGCAGGCGATGGCAGAATGCGATATGGCAGGAAAAGGAAGGAAAAGTAGAGGATAGTGTCTGGCAGTGATTGGAGTAGGGTCAGGGCGCTCCCCTCACCCCACGTATGGTATTTCCTGCTCTTGTCAGGAAGGCCAACGTGCAGGGAGGCTGCGTCCTCCAGAAGGGTTAGCAGTCTCCCCGACTGTCTCCTGTTTGTGCAGCCTGAGCTCGCAACATTAGGCAGTTCCCCCAGAGGGTCACAGAGGTCTCAAATGATAGATGGCCTGTCCAAGGTCATCAGTAAACACAGCCCCCGGAGGCGCCCTGTCTCCCCATGAAAGTCACCAAACCCCAGGGCACCTCGGGGTCGCTGGGCCAGATGGTACCCAGCCTTGCCGACATGATGGCAGATCTCAGCTGGGGGTGCGGGCTGGGGGGGCGGGGGGGCACCAGAAGCTTGCCCGGGCACAAGCAAAACGAACTTATGAAGTTTGTAAGTGGAGCTTCTAGATGCTATCAACATGGACAGTGTATGTTTCATTCCATGGATTTCTGTTTCTTTGCCTGCTTCATTCATATTTTTTATCAGTTTCACAGAATTGTAATTTACAAACAATAGAATTCAGCCATTTTAGGAGCACAATGAGTTTTGACAAACATGAACTAGTCACACCGCCATATACGAGATCTAGAACAGGAGTTGGCAGGTTATGGTCTGTGGGCCAAATCCAACTCCCACCTGTTTTTTCTTTCGTGTGTCTTTAAAGGGCTATTAAGAAAAATAATCTGCGGCAGAGATCGTATGCAGCCCACTAAGCCTCAAACATTTGCTATCTGGCCTTTACAGCCGTTGATTGCTGAGCCCTGAAACCGAAGGTTCCCATCACCCCTCAGTGTGCCCTGCAGCCCCTGTGCAGACGTTCTCCTCCCCTTACCCCTGGCGACCACCGATCTGCTTTCTGTCACTGTAGCTTTGCTTTTACTAGAACTTCACAGAAACGGAATCATACAGTATGTTGCCTTTTGTGTCTGGCTCCTTTCACTCACAATGCTTTTGAGATTCATCGGTAGCAGTTGCACATTTCCTGTTTATTTCTGAATGGAGCAGTGCCCCTTGAACCACGTGCAGGCTCAAAGTAGAAGGAAGGGGAGCGGCAGGGCCCACACTCACTGCCTTGTCTTGCAGGCATGAACAACCGGGAGGTGCTGGAGCAGGTGGAGCGCGGCTACAGGATGCCCTGTCCGCAGGACTGCCCCATCTCTCTCCACGAGCTCATGATCCACTGCTGGAAAAAGGACCCGGAGGAGCGGCCCACTTTCGAGTACTTGCAGGGCTTCCTGGAAGACTACTTCACCGCCACAGAGCCCCAGTACCAGCCTGGTGAAAACCTGTGAGACCTGGGTCTGCAGAGAGAGGCCTTATCCAAGAGGCTTCCCCGCCCCCTCCCCATTAGCTTTCAGTTCCGTAGCCGGCTGCTGCTCGAGCAGCGAGAGCCGTCCTGGATCAGATTGCATGTGACTCTGAAGCTGACGAACTTCCATGGCCCTCATTAATGACACTTGTCCCCAAATCCGAACCTCCTCTGTGAAGCATACGAGACAGAACCTTGTTATTTCTCAGACTTTGGAAAATGCATTGTATTGATGTTATGTAAAAGGCCAAACCTCTGTTCAGTGTAAATAGTTACTCCAGTGCCAACAATCCTAGTGCTTTCCTTTTTTTAAAATGCAAATCCTATGTGATTTTAACTGTCTTCACCTGATTCAACTAAAAAAAAAAGTATTATTTTCCAAAAGTGGCCTCTTTGTCTAAAACAATAAAATTTTTTTTCATGTTTTAACAAAAACCAATCAGGACAGGTGTTTGTTTTTTTTTTCTTTTTTATAAATATGAATATATATATATCTGTCCCTGTACATACACCACGTGGGTGCTAATGTGGAGACCATGGCCAACCCGGGCCATAAAGCCTCGGGACCCAGAGTGAGGATTTTACTGCCAAATCTGCGTAAAAGCCCTGGTATTACTCTGCACACCAGTGGCATCCTTTTTGGCTTTTGCAAAGCATGATCCTTTTTTTTTTTTTTAATTTAGATTGCACTTTTTTGGTTCATGATTGTACCTGTAGATGGCTGTTACTTTGATTCTTTTCAAAAGCAGCTCCAGAGCTGGATTCACAAGTTCTGTTTCCAGTATTTGCTTTGACTTAACTGCAATTTGGTCTTGAAACCTAAAAGCGTGTTTAAGCAAGCCAACAGCCAATAGCACCAGGGGAACTGGAAGGTGGATAACCACACGTACTTCTTTTACAAAAATATGAATGCTGAAATGTTTCAAACTTTTTTTTTTATTTAATAAACCTTGTAACCACATTTAAATGGTCTAAAACCCATAGCGTTATAGTCTTGGCAACCTGCTAAACTTTCTCATGCAACTAAAACTTGGGTGGGGGGGGTGTTGTACATTTCCCATTGTAAAATAAGTGTTTTAAACATCCTGTACTGCTAATGAAATGACTTTCTATATGTCCAAGAAGTCTCCGGTGGAATAACTATGCACTACTTTACATTTCATGGGGATGCACCAAAAAAAAAAAAAAAAAGAAAGAAAGAAAAAGGAAAAAAAGGAAAAAAAAAAAAAAAGTACTACATTTTTAGTTGCTGTTTGTACCAACCTTGAATTACATGTTTAACAACAAATCAAAAAACCTATTTCTATTAAGTTTTTAATACTGGGTAGCAACTCTGAAATCTTAATTCCTTTTTTTTGTTATGATTTATTTGTGAGTTTACATTTTTAAATTGTTTAACTTTCTTAATTTAGTAATTAAAAAGAGAGCATTTTACATTTGAATTTTTTTTTTGTTCATTTGTTTAAATCATGGAAGGTGCTAGAACAGTGACACTGCCCCACTGCCAGGTGGCAAGGAGCTACCTGGTGAATTTAGCCATTGTGCAATGATTTCCAAATGACAGAAACATTCAGAACACCAAGAGTGGGGACTTCTCCCCCTGCCCTGCCCCGCACCCCAGAAGGGTTAGGCTGTTGTCTAGCTAGTTCAGAGGATCATTAGAGCAAGATTAAGCATTCTTTAATATTTTCATCTACCAGACACTTTCGCTAACTGGAATTTTCTGTATCCCGCTTGTAGGAGAAAGACAATTTCAAGAAGAAGCACTGTTCCCCTAGAGTCAGTATATGTCTTTCCCAGTGGCCCTCTACATCCGTAAGCATGTCGCTAAGCAGGGAAGCAACCTGGTGTGGTAGGAGGGGCAGTGGACAGACTGCACCTACTATCCAGGCCTGGCTCTGCGCTCATTCAACTGTGGGACCTCGAACAGCCATCTGGCACCTCTGTTTAGGGTCCTGAATGCAGAAATGAAGGGGTCGGATGAGATTTGCGGCTGGTTCCTACAGATCTAAGACCCTGTGATTCGAAGATCACTGCTATCGTGGGATTATACAAGGAGAGTTTTTTTGCTGAAATAATCTTTATATTTAGAAAGGGTTTCCAACATTTAAAAAAAAAGGATAAAACAAAGGGATTTTCTGGCTAATCAATCAAGTCTTTATGGTATTGTTTTTGGTATTGATGCAGTTGCTAAATTGATAAAATTTCAAAGATCTCTACAATTACCATCACATTACTGGGCAATTTATTAACACATTCGAGATATTTTTAAAGACAACTTTGTTTTTAATCCTCACGTCCCACTAGGTTGGATAATTGGCAAATATTCTCTGGAGGATTGTTGTGTGTTTTTGATTCAGTCATTCAAAACAAAAACAAACAAAAAAAAAACGAAAAAGTTATATACCCTGCTTTGAAAAGAGATTCTTCTAGAAAACAAACTTAGTTTCTTCAAACCAAAGTATAGCCTTTAATTCATCAGTTGAGTTTGTCGTCGATTCTCGCCTATGAAGCAAAGCTCGAGAATTGGGTTGACCCCAGGGCACTCTGACACAGCGTGGCACACTGGAACTGCTCTGAAGCATCTTGTGTAGGGTTGCAGTGGAGACGTAAAAATGTAGCTATGAATACAGAGAAATCAGAGATGTTTTCAGGTTCCTTCTTCCTAACAGTAATGTGCTACCCGGAGATGTTCCTGAGGTAGACCAGTCCAGGCAAATGAAACTACCTCGATTCCCAACACATGCCAAGAAGCCTCTGTCCCTCACAAGTTGTAGACGTTTGGAGCGAGGAAACTAAATCCACTGACCAGAAAGCTCTCTTTTTCAGAACGAAAAATACCTACCTCAGAGAGAGAGGGTGCAGGTTCTGGCCCCAGACCCTCTCACTAAAGCAAGCCGAACGTTTTGGCTTCCCAGCACATATAAAAGTTGTGTTTACACCATACAAGTCTAGGAAATGGGCGATGGCATTGTAAAACAATTCATTTAAAAATACTTTATTTACTAAAAAAATGCTAATCATCATCTGAGCTTTCAGTGAGCTGTGATAACTGATCACAGATCATCATAACGAATAGAATGATAATGAAAAAGTTTGAAATCCAGCGAGAATTACCAAAATGACAAGAGACACGTGAAGTGTGTCTGAAGCAAATGCTGTTGGAAGAATGGCACCAACAGACTGGGTCGATGCAGGGTGGCTGCAGACCAACAGTCTGTAAAAAAACACGGTTTCAACGAAGTGCAATGAAATGAGGTAGGCCTGGGTCTCAAAAGGTACCTTAGCAGCAAGTGCCAGTGAAGTGTTTTGTCTTTAGTAACCTGGTAGTGAAGAAGCGCCCGCTCTGCTCCCTTGGGAGAGCTGGCTTCTGGCATTGCTGGACTGCAGAGGGGGACTTCCTAATGAACTATTTCTTTTTACTGTCTTAAAAATCAAATAATAGAGCCACTGGAGAAGGCAACTTGACAAAGCTCAGACACCGTAAATGTGACAAAATGAGTTCCGTTCAGCCACGCTCACCGCAGCTCATGCTCTCTGCGATGCTTTGTTCACGGTGCACTGATGGGCTGGGAGGGCCAGCGAGCCAGGAGTGGATGCGGGGCCTCCTGCGTGTTAGGGTGTCAGGGTGTAGACCCAAGCTAATGATGCATTTGGCTCTGACTTGGTCGTGGCAAAGAAAGGTGTATGGGGAGCCAGGCAGTTCCCCAAGAAAAGTTAAGGGTATTCATAAACCCTCAAATACAGCCACACTACTGAAGATTTTCTGACAAGTGCCAGAGGGTGTTTACCTGCCTTGAGAAAGACAGGAATCCTCCTGTGGCTAAATCTTGGCACCAGAGGATTTTTCTAGTAGCATTGGAGCTGCAAAATTTTACCTGAAATTTCCTATGGGACCTTAAGAATGTATACTGCACTAATTGGAATGGTTCTTTCAGGAGTCTTGAAAGAAGGTAAGGTTTTCAGCAGGATACAGAGAAGAGCTACAGAGACCTCCTGCATTTAGGATGTCATCTGTTCCTGCATCAGTGCACAGGGCAAGAGAGCCTCACTTGACGGAATGGGCATTTCCTAACAAGTTATATTTGGATAAAACGGTGTTTGGTCGATTTGTTCCCAAAATGTATTTTAATAGGTTTAGATGGCTTTTGTTGTCTTTCTTACCACTATATCCTATACTGTCAGGATTCGGTTATGCTGTCCAGAATATATGCTGGAAGGAAGAAAGGGAGGGAGAAGGGGAAAGAAGGAAGCAGAGAAAAAAATAATCTGGGGGTAGGGGAAAGGAAGCTTAAAAATGTTTTATTCTAAAAATGATATTGTGGGGTACAGATTTAACAAGAAAGTGCCAATAATATATGTTCATTTAATTCTCAAAAATAGATTACAACTGCAAGAGAAGAAAATAGTGAAAAATGTGTATCTATCTTTAATATCTTTGAAATATCAAATAGACCTTCATAATTTATATATACCTATATTTTCAGAAATGTTTCATAATAAACTCCTAAATCATGCCTCATTCTTTTTGAACATGCAAAATATTCAGAATCCCATGGGGGGCAGGGGGGAGATATGCCTTTATTTTTAAGATTCTGAGGACTGAGAATAAAAAAGTGTTTTCCCAGCTTGGCTGGGACTATTCTAAGGGGAATGTGATCAGGGAGAAACAACTGCTCCCCCAGCAGACAGAACTCTGTGCTCCTTTCCAGAATCCTTACTACTCTTCTAATGATGTGCTTCATAATATGACTCTTCTTTTCGTGCATCTTCCCTGCCAGACTGTGAACTCCTTGGGAACAGTAATGCCTAGCCGGTCCACCATCATCTCCCTGCACAGAGAGCATTGATGAGCTGATGGTAGATGTTGGATAGATGGATGGTGGCTAAGTGGGTGATGACGTCTAGTGGGGCAAATGGCTGACCTACAAATGACACACTGATCTAGGACCGTGCTGAGCACACCAGGATTTGCCGTGAGCCGCCGAAGGTGCTAGCCCTGCCCCCTTGCAAATGTGTGATCACCAGTCTTCAATATACGACTTAAAGATCCAGCGTATAGCCTAAAGTGAACCCCATTAGTGCTTCCCAAACTTCTCCCCAGAACTCACCCCAACACTAATGGGAATAAAGTTGTATGCCCTGGGACTGGGGCCCTCAGGGGCTCATTTTAACTTTGTACTTTCATGAAAATTTGACATTCTCCCTAAGATATCCATTTTTTATCTTCACATGAAATTATTTTCCCAGACCTTCAGGTTGTGCATTGTTAACCAGACTCGGGCTTATAGGATTCCTGGTATACCTGTGCATGACCCAGGGAGCACCTGGGCCCTGCTTGAGACCTGCAGCAGGAAGATATTGTCCATAAAATGTTATGTTATTAACATAAAAACTATGTATTTGGGAGAGGTAACATTAACCCCCACTAACATGTATTCTCTTATCTGATTCCCTTTTCTCTCCCAGTAAATAACAGCCCCCTAATTGAGAACGGGACAGAAGACAAGAGGGTTTGATAGTGGTGAGAGGAAAACCATCCAGAGCCACCGTGAAGTAAAAGTCTGGTCAAGTCAGCCTGCTGGTCCAAGATGGCAGCAAATGGGAGGAAACAGGATGGAGACATTGGACAAGGGGGAAGAAACCAGAACTGGGATGAGAAGAGTCCTTTGCCAAGGCTGTTCAAGGTAGTGGGATAATGGTAGATATGACTATGGATATATACAAGGACTTAACATTCATTCCTTCTCCAAACATTTGTTGAATGCTTCTTATGGGCTAGACCCTGTGCTTAGCACTAGAAAGAGACAATTAATATTCCCAGTCCAGTGAGGACGGAGAGCCATAAAAGATACGTACAATAAGCTCTCTACAGGGTGACTCTGCGGCTCAGGTGGTAGAGCGTGTGACTCTTGATCTCAGGGTTGTGAGTTCGAGCCCTACGTTGGGAGTAGAGCTTATTTTTTAAAAAATATAAATAATAAATTTTATTAAAATAATAAAAGAGCAAAAAAATAATAAGGTCTCTGCTAGATGGTAGCAGAAGAGTGCTGTCCAGCCCAGAATGGTGCAGGGAAGGCTTCCTGGAAGAGGTGATGTCTGAACTCAATCTTAAAGGACAAGTAGAAATATATCATGTATTGTTTAACGGTAGACCCCATGTTTTTTGCCTTTAGATGTGTTTCCTTTTGATTCCCAGACCCCATTAGGGGCTAGCTTGTGCTTTAGATATAGTAGGTGCTCAGCAAATGCATTTAAATGAAGAAAAACCAAACCAGAGAAAATCTAAATCTCTCTCTTTCTCTCTCTCTCTCTCTCTCTCTCTCTCTCACGCACACACACACACACACACACACACACACACTAAAAACTATATAGGTACATCAGTTATTCTGATTACTAAGCTGCTAACTGAAGATAATACCATAAAAGGACAAAGAGAAAGGCTTTAGGCAGATTGCTGGCTCCAGTGTCCCAGCTGGTGTGGTACAGTAGTTTGAAATATGTTTACAGAGTATGAGAATAAAAGAATTGCAGGACAGGCTTGTAATAACTCCTTCCCACCTCTCTTAATAGCAATGAGTAGGGGTTTTTCGCCCATTTATGAACCCATTGTCATTCTTTCCTCTCCTTCCATTTATTAGGCTATTTTGCTTGAATCATCATGCAGTACGTAAACTCATGAAAGAAGACATATATGAGCAGTTGCGAGATGTTTTCTGGGTGTGTTGTTTCAGAATTTTTTTTTTCCTTTAGTTAATTATCAAGGGCTTGCAATGTAATAATCAATGAGTAGCTAATTAGAAGCAGGAGAGAGTGAAATGGGTATTAGATAGTGTTTTTTAATGAAAACCGTGCATGTAATACTGTGGGGAAATATTACCAAATAGCAAGAGATTTCATCTTCTTTTTTTTTTTCTTTTTCTTTCTCTTTTTTTTTTTCCTTTTTGGTATGCATTTACAAAAGGATTGACTTAAAGCCGCTCATAAACTAAACCCAGGTATGTGAATCCTTTCATTTTCAGACTCCTCCCGAGGAATGAGCCCTGGAAGACGCAGGGGAAGCGGAGCCTCCTGAGATCGTTCAGGAACCCAAACCACCCATAATGGAGCCGGAAGGTCTGTCAATTCCCAGGGAACAGCGAGGAAATGGTAAGCAAATGGCAGCAGTTGCCTCGAGAATTAGGGAATGAATAACAATGCTTTCTGGTAAATTAACCATATTACAGTGTGCACAGTAAAGTGATGGAAAAACCCTGTTAAAAAAAAATTGAATAATAATTTGCCCACATCATTTATGTAAAATGCATAATTTTCCTACTTCAGTGGACTTTAGTTTGATTTAAAACACGAACAGCTCCAGCACTGTTCACCAGTGCGTAATTTCGGAGGTAATTGGGAAGGGAGAGGAGTCAGACTGTAATCAGCGTGATCCTGTGTGAGCCACTTCACCTCCCTCCTTTCACCTGCAAATTCCAGAAAATATTTGTTTGTACGTTCCTGAAGGTCTCGAAGCGAAAGCGCGGGGCGTCCTTCGTTGTCATAGCTATCACTAAACCGCGGCCTCACCATGTTTCAGAGGGGAAAGCGGTCCTTCGCTCTCGTCAGTGTTTTTCTGCTCTAATTCAAATAAGTACTTGGTCTTTAATAGCAGAGAAAATGGAAATGTAGCAAAGCTATACTTAAAACAGCAAGCCAAGAACAAAAGCAACATGCACGCAGCCAAAGGAGACCCTGGAAGATAAACAGATAAAACAAAAAGCTGTGCTTGGCTGGGATTCTGCTTTGGAGTCAGACGCAAAATGGAGAACATTGTTCCAACTATAAAGATTTTGCAATCTACAGTATTTGAAATAGAAAGTCATCGTGTAATTCCCCCTAGCCATTCAGAAGCTGTGCTGTTGCTATGAATGATGATAGCTAGTCAGCGACTGATGGAGGTTTTCAGAACCAGAGTGGTGACAGTTGGGGTGCAGGCCCTGCGCTCGAGCAGGTGCACTCTGGTGGCCATCACTGTGCCTCTTCCCTCCTCCCCTCTGCCTCCCATCCTCCCATCCCCGCTCCGCACCCCCACAAGAACCACAGAATTTTTTTTAAGTTTATTTATTTATGTTAAGAGACAGAGAGAGCGTGTGGGAGAGGCAGAGAGAGAGAGAGAGAGAGAGAGAAGCCCAAGCAGGCTCCACACTGTCAGCACAGAGCCCAATGTAGGGCTCAAACTCATGAACCATGAGATCTCATGACCTAAGCCGAAATCAAGAGTTGGATGCCTAACCGACTGATCCACTCAGGGGCCCAGAACCATAGAATTTTTATTTAGACATTTACACATGCTCTTTATCCCCATCTCTCTGCAAAGGGCCATCATTTCTTTATTAGAGTCAGCCCTGAGATTTCCACCTTTCCAGGCAAGTCTGTGGCTTATTCTGTCTGCTTTGCCTTCTTGGCCTACCTTGCCTCCTTGATAACCCTGATGGCCCCACAGGGCTGAACCTTGAACCCCACAAATATCAACACTTCTTAGTTCTTGGGTGCCCATTGTGGTTAGCCAAAGGGACCTTCATCCCCAATACTACTCCCCACTCCTCCCTTCTCTCCCACCAACACCTGCCACTGGCCCAAGATTTATTAGACACTGGTTTGCTCCTATGCCTCCTGCCACTAGCTATAAGTTACCTTTGTGCAAATTAGAAAAGGCCACCCTACCTCAAGACATTTTGCTGCCCTCTGCCAGAAGACTACTGTAGTAAATATGCCAAGAGATCATGTAAACGGTGCCCCCTCCCAAAGTTGTGCAGTACACAACTGGCTTAACTGTATGTGACAACCCTGGAGTTGAAATCACCTGAGCTCTCCTGGAAGCCTGTCTAAAAATCAGAGCCCCAGTAGGTCAGTCTTGCCTTTTTATGACAGGTTGCAACTTCAAAATCTAAGTGTTTCCGTCGCGATCTCAGATTGCTCAAGGGGCAGTTTCTGAAAGAGACAAAGAGCCCCCAGGCAGCAGTACTGATGGGTAGATAAAGCCCAAAGCACACTGGGCGGGTTTTTAGGAAACCTCAGCTATAGAAAGCTGCTAAATCTGAATGTTCAGGACGCTGGGGACAGGTGGACTTGGCTTATATTTAGGTCAACCATCACCACCCCCCAACCCCCCAGTGGCAGACGGGGCTGGAGGACTTGCTTTCACTGAAAAGTGGCCATACGTGGCTGGTAAGTTGATGTGGCTGCTGCCCAGGGGCTCAGCTGGGGCTCTTGGTAAAGGTTGTTTCCTCTTCACTTGGGCTCCCAGGTGCTTTTGTGGGCTTGCTCACATGGTGGAGCCCCTGTTTTAAGCCACCAGTTGAACAACCCCAGCTCACTCTGCATCGAGCAGAGACAAGCTGCCCCCACCAAGCCCTGCTCAATTTCAAATTTCTGAGCAAAACAAATGACTGTGGTTTTCAGCCGCCAAGGTTTGGGATGGTCTGTTTTGCAGCAGGGGATCACTGGAAAATACAGGTTGTGCCAAACATCGCATGGATCCACCCCCACATCTCCCTGGGATACCTCCGGGTGCTGCACGGTCGAGGAAACCAAAAACTACCTTTTCCAGACCCCCTTACCATTAGCATCACGAGTGTTAACTAAGCTATACCAGTCAGACATATTTGCACGAAGTGTGGAAGGCAGGAATGAGGCAGAAGCCAATCTCCTGCAGCTTTTGGCTGTTTCCTGCTGGAAAGCAAGGTCTTGGAGCCACTGATGTCCGATCCCCAGGTCCAAGAGTATCAAGAGTCAACTGAAGAGGTGTCCATGGCTGGGCACCACATCCCAACACGCAGGCAGAGGGGGTAGTGACGGTTGTGGCACTTCCTGCCCACCACTTTCTGACCATTATGCTGCAGCTATCATGTCCTTAAGGTCATAGCTCCAGTGGCAGCTTTTCAAGTCCTGCCATTTCTGATTGTAGCACAGTGGCCACTCTCCTGGCAGATCAGTTCTGACACATTCTGGGGGCCATCCCTGGAGGTCCCACATAGAGCCTTGCCCCCCCCCCCCCGCCCTTCTAACAAGTTTGTAATTCTCCACGCTAAATCCCTTTCTGCTTAGAAACCTTAGTATGATTTGTGTTTCTTACACTGAACCTGTTTCTCCAACTCACGGCCAGGGGATCTCCAAATTCCCGTCCCTTCTCCGCCAGTCTTTGGTTCTTGCTTGCTTGCTTGCTTTCTGCCGCTGAACCATTCCCTCAGCAATCATCTATGGAATATCTACTACGTGCCAGGCACTGGGCTAGACCCTGGGGCAAAAATATATGAACTAAACAGACATGGCCCCACATTCATGGAAGGAACCAAAATAAAGACCAGGAGACAGTAAATTACAACGCTAGGGCCAAGTCGGCCCCCTTTTTGTTTTTGTCTAAATATCGTCTTGGAACACAGCCTTGCCCATTCACTTATGCCTTGTCTGTGGCTGTGTTTTCCCTGCAAGGGCAAGGTTGAGCAGTTGTGACAGAGACGGTACAACTCCCAGAGCTGAAAATATTTATGCCTGGCCTTTTCCAGAAAAAGTTCGCCAGCTGCTACATTCGACAGAAAACTCCGGGCCATCCTCCTGTGCTCAGCCAATCACCCTGTCCATCAGTTGTGGATACGCCAAGCACCACACTCTGTGCTGGGTTGTGAAATGTAAGTGAGACGATTCTTACGGGGTGCTCACACCTATGGGGGCATAGTGCCATTATCTCTCTTTTACAGAGAAGGAACAGATTTTAGGGAGATTTGGCTTTGGAGATTTGGCTTTGACTCGGGAGATGGTGATAGCATTCCCAGACATAGCAGACCCAGGAGGAAAGATGGAAAATACGCAGGAGACAATGGATCCAGGGTAGACTCATGGGACGTAAGGCACCTGCAGGCATCCACCAGAGGCTGTCCCGGCCGACTGCCTGCCCTGGTATGATGGCGAAGTGTGGATTTCAAGTCTGCTCCGATTTTCCGTTCAGATCATAATTCTACCACTTACTAGCTGCGTGACTCTGGGCAAGTGACTTCACATCTCCAAGACTTTCTGCCTCATTTTCCTCATGAGTAAAAATGGGCTCTTGTGAAAACTAGAAATACAGTAATGTGCATACGGCTCCGAACGGAGGGCTTGGTACATGGCAGATGACGGGTCTGTGTGGAGACAACTTCCCTTTCATCTGCAGTCTATCCTTCACATGGTGGAGAATAATGTAAGATCACAGCTTTTATTGTGTTGTGCTCTCAAAAAATGTGATGGTTCCTACTGACCCTCACTAGTGGAAGAAGACACATTTGCAAGCCCTGCCCAGCCCACACCCTTCTTTAAATAACCCCACACTACCCCCTATATTGAAGGTCACCTGTTTACCATGTGACCCTCCCCTCCTCCAGCAAGAATGGCTTGATGATGCCAGAGGCAGATGCCTGACCAGAAGAAACCCATCCACTGACTGGCCACTTGCCAATGAAACAGTTGCCTTCGAGTTGGCTGTGGTGACGGACAGTTGACCTACAGGTTGGGTTGGCCCTCTCGGGGAGCAGAGGCCACAGTCTGCAGAGGGAACCAGTGGCTGAAGCTCCTGGGCCACTAGAGAGAGAATGGCTAGGAGTAGCTTCTTTCCTTGCTCCCGTACCTGGAGGCTCCCTTCCTGAGCGCCATCTCTGTGAGGTCCCTCAAACTTGTGCCTTGCGCCATCTTGTCTCTTGAGCTCATTCAAGGGAGTCTGGGCCCCTGCAGTCCAGCTCCACTGTTTTGCCAGCCCCATCTCTCCCTTTGCCCCTGTACAACCCCTACCTTTAACTCCTGGCTACCCTGAATGGCCTATGATTCCCAAGCATGCTCTGCACTTCTCCAGTCTTTTCCCCTGGGCTGGAATGTTCTTTTGCCTTCTCCCCTCATCTTAGCAGCCTCTCCATCCTTTGAGGCCCAACACAAACACCCCCCTCCTGAAGCCTTCTCTGTGCCCCCGTCACACACGACAGCTCCGTCCTAGGAACTCCCTGCACTTGACTTCTAGTGTCTCTATGGCATTCAAGCACACTTCTCCCCGGGTTTCCCTCCTTGCCTCTGTGCTCAAGGAGGGTAGAAACTTGGCACATGTTAGGCACTAGGATGCGACACTGAATTTAATCCAAGGGTTGGAATCCTAAAACAAATCTGAGTTTTTTCAATCAAGAGTACCATGCCAGTATAAGACATTGTTCCTTAAAATGGAAATGCACTTAGGGAATGCTTCAGATTAAAGGGATGAAGATCAAAGGGCACATTCTTGGCCAGGAGTTCTGAGTCTTAGAGACCCAAATAAATTGTAGACATTTTATTTCCTGAATTGATTGGAACCATAACACTGGATTGGGTGCCGTAATATAAAACTTTCTGAAACTTTTAGCTTGGCAGAAAGTCTGTCGCCTCTTTACTGTAAGTGTTGGGACTGCTTGTGTCCAAAACTCGAGCGCCCACGCCAACCGTTGCAACTGGCTAGTAAATCTGGAAGCCTGACGGAGAGGAAGCTTCCCCTGCTGACTGGGAAGCTTCAGATCCTGCCCTTAGCTGTAGTCCCAGGCACACCCAGCTTTGGCAGAGGGTGTTTCTGCATCGCAGGGGGACACGTGTCCGCCAAGGTTCAAGATCCTGTGGACCCATGTTGAGAATAGAAAGCAGCTGCTCCTGCAGGCAGTTCAAAATAATAGCTGCATTTTGCAAACGAGTGAGAATTTCCCCATGGCAATCTTTCCTACAGCTGTGGGCCCCGCAGCTCCTCCTGGGCCCTCAGCCTGCCTCAGCCCTGGGCTTGCTCTCGGCCACCCTCTCAGCTCCAGGCTTCTCCCCGCCTGACCTGCCCACCCCAGGCCTCCCTCTGTACCTGGGGCCTGGGTTTTGGTTCTGGGTTATGGGGTGAGCCCAGCCCTTGCCCCTGAGCCAATGGAGGGAGGTTCCCAACACCTGAAGCAAAGTCTACTTTTCCACGCTGACCTGTGACCCTTGCTAAGCTTTCTGCACGAAGCCCAACATGGTAACTTAAAACCACCCTTTCCAAACCTGCCTGTGCGTGCCCCCTAAGAGAATCCTTTAAAATGCAGGTTTCTGGGGGCGCCTGGGTGGCTCAGTCGGTTAAGCATCCGACTTCAGCTCAGGTCACGATCTCACAGTCCGTGAGTTCGAGCCCCGCGTCAGGCTCTGGGCTGATGGCTCAGAGCCTGGAGCCTGCTTCCAATTCTGTGTCTCCCTCTCTCTCTGCCCCTCCCCCATTCATGCTCTGTCTCTCTCTGTCTCAAAAATAAATAAACGTTAAAAAAAAAAAATGCAGGTTTCTGGGCCCCTCCCCAGACTTGCCAAATCAGGCTTTCTCAGGCAGGAGGCCCAGGAATGTGTCCCTGAACGTGTCTGCCCTTTTCTCCTCTCACCTGCGCCCCCCCACCCCCACCCCAGGCAGATGATTCATGAAATGCTTCTCTGGGCTCCTGTTAAGTCCCACTTGCCTCAGCTCTGGTCTGGGCAGCCCCAGCAACCTTGTCGTGGTCTGCCCCTGCTGGCAAAGAGGAACACCAAAGGCTGGTGACCAGAGTGCCCCAGGGTGCAGCTGTGGGTGCTTACTTCCAGGCAGGACAGCAGGCAGTGCCAGCCGTGGGGCCATGGGCTTTTAGAGCAACCAAACAGGCCAGGCCAGGCCAGCTGGGCCTGGCCTGACTCGACCCCGCAGAAAGCACGTCCCTGCTGCAACAATGCTGAGCGGCCTGTGGTCAGTGCCCTGGGAGCAGTCGTGAAGGTGGCCTGAGGTTTGGGAAGCAGGAACACTGGAGTCCCAGCACCCCGGGGTAAGCTGCCAGCTCACGTCTCTTCTCCCACTGGATTTGGGACCGCAAGGCAGAGCCTCAGCATGGACCTCAATTCCAGCACTTGAAGGCGTCACCGCCCTACTGGATTTGACGAACTTGACCCCCAGCACAGAGTCCCAGAAGATCACAAACCTATAGGGCACAAAGGGCTGTCTTTCAGGGGGAAACCCTGCTTTTTTGGATGAAACTGATGAAAAACAGACAAAACACACTGAAAACTCCCTACCTTGTCCCTCTCACGAGAATATCTCCATGTAGAACGGCCTGGACTGGCCATGTATAAGGGATGCCCTACCTCACTCTCCTGATGCCCACTTTTGATGAATGTAACTATCTCATGTGCCTCCCCTGACCCTCCAGAGATTCAAATATGCCACCCCACCCGCCACAGAGGCTGCAAGCACGATGAGATGGAGAAGCACAGCTGGGTAGAGGGGGTTCCTGCTGTTAACAAGGACTTTCTCCAGAAGCTGTGTGACGCTAGTTTCCAATCCCCATTCGGGTTTCTTAAAACTGAAAACCCTTTGGGCAAAGTTGCCCTCTACCTCCCACTCACTGGGGAAATCCTGTAGTTTGTCTTAGGCCCAGGCTAGTCAAGCTCTTACCCTGGCTGGCTACCTCCTTGTGAGCTCCCTGCTGATTCAGGGAGCAGAGGGAACAGGGTCTGAAACTTTAGTTAAATGCGGATTGCAGGACTCTTCTGATCCTGGGGTGAGAACCAGGGGTCTATACCTACAATTTTTCTTTTTGACGGCATAAATTCATATGTTGAAGCCCTAACCCCCAGGACCTCAGAATATGACTATCATGTGGCAAACATAAGGTGTTTTAGAATGTGTCTAGACCAGCACCAATAGATTATGGACAAAATAACTTTGTAAAAAATTATAAACAGCTTTATTGAGATATAATTCATATATCATACAATTCACTCACGTAAAGTGTACAATTTAATGGCTATTTATGTATTTACACAGTTTTATAACCATCACCACAATCAGTTTCAGAACATTTTCCTTACCCCACAAGAAACTCCACTCCCCTTCAGCCAGCACTTCCCCAATCCCTTCCCATTCCCTTAGTCCCCGGCAACCACTAATCTGTTTTCTATCTCTATAGATTCGCCTATTCTGGACATTGTATTTTATTTATATAAAATACATACACACACACACACACACGCATATATACATATATATGTACATATATACATGCATATATATATGTATGTGTATATATATGTATGTGTGTGTGTGTGTGTGTGTGTGTGTATATATATATATATACATACATATATATATATATATATATTTTTTTTTTTTTACGTAGGCTCCATGCCCAGCACAGAGCCTGACACACACACAACTTGAACTCACAACCCTGAGATCAAAACCTGAGCTGAGATCAAGAGTCAGATGCTCAACCAACTGAGCCACCCAGGTGCCCCTGGACATTGTATTTAAACAGAATGACCCAATATTTGGTCATTTGTGACTGGCTTCTTTCACTTAGCATAATGTTTTCTAGGTTGTAGTAGCAAAGCATCTAGCTATGTTGTAGCATTTATTAGTAATTTTTTTAATTTATTTATTTTGAGAGAGAGAGAGAGAACACAAGCAGGGGAGGGACAGAGAGAGAGAGAGGGAGAGAGAGAGGGAGAGAGAGAATCCCAAGCAGCCTCTTAGCTGTCAGAGCAGAGCCCATGGGGCTCAAACTCCAACCTTGAGATCATGACCTGAGCTAAAATCAAAAGTTGAACACTCAATCAACTGAGCCACCCAGTACTTTTTTAAGTTTATTTATTTAAGTAATCTCTATACCCAACGTAGGGCTCGAACTCACAACTCCAAGATCAAGAGTCATATGCTCTTCTGACTGAGCCAACCAGGCACCCCTATTGGTACTTTTGTTTATTGCCATATAATATCCCATTATATGAATATACCACATTTTATTTATCCATTCATCAGTGGATAGACATTTGAGTTGTTTCTACTTTTTAGCTATTGCAAATAATGCTGCTATGAACATTCATGCACAACTTTTTTTGTAGACATGCTTTTAATTCTCTTGGGTATGTATCCAGGAGTGAATTACTAAGTTATATGGTAACTTTATCCTTATACATTTGAAAATGCTAAGTTTTACTCAAATTATTCTCACTTGGACTAAATAATTGAGAAGAGATATCCCATCTTCATGGACTTAAAAAATTAATCCATGAAGATATCACTTTTCTCTATATTGATCTGTCAAGGCCATCCCAAGCAAAATCCCAGCAAAGCAATTTTATGGATATTGGCAAAATTCTAAACTTTATAAGAAACTCCAGAGGACTTAGAACAGCTAAAACCATCTTGACAAGAATTACAAAGTTGGAGGACTTCTACTACCAGATTTGAAGACTTACTATAAAACTATAAGACAGAGTAATGGTATTGGTATTGGGGCAAGGATAAATAAATAGACCAGTGGAATAGAATAAAGACTCCAGAAACAGACTCATACATGTACATAGCCATTTGATTTGCAACAAAGGAACCATTGCAATCTAATAGGAAAAGGATGATCTTTTCAACATAATGATGCCGAATCGTTTGCATATCCGTGTGGTAAAAAAAATGAACTTCCACATGTACACCATACATAAAAATTAATTTGAGGGTGGATCATATTCTTAAACATGAAAGGTAAAATAATAGTTCTGTAAAGGAATATATAGTGGAATATCTTTATGACCTTGGAGGAGGCAGGGACTTCTTCAAAAGATTCAACTATTAAAATGTGATGACTGTGGATTTATTAAAAATAAGAACTTATGTTCATCACAAACAACATTAAGTAAGGGAATATGCAAGTCACAGACTTGGAACAGATATTTACAACATCTATTTTTTATGAAATACTCATACCCAGAATGTATAAAGAACTACAAATCTATATGAAAAAGCCAATTCATCTTATTTTTTTTAATGTTTATTTATTTTTGAGAGGGTGGGGAGGGGCAGAGAGAAAAGGAGAGAGAGAATCCCAAGCAAGCTCCATGTTGTCAGTGTGGGGCCTGACACAGGTCTCCATCTCACGAACCATGAGATCATGACATGAGCCAAGTTCAAGAGTCAGACACAGGGCCCCTGGGTGGCTCAGTCCATTAAGCGTCTGACTTTGGCTCAGGTCGTGATCTCGTGGTTTGTGAGTTCGAGCCCTGTGTTGGGCTCTGTACCAACTTGGAGCCTGCTTTGGATTTTGTGTCTCCCTCTCTCTCTGCCCCTCCCCCACTTGTGCTCTGCCTCTCTCTATCAAAAATAAGTAAAATTTTTAAAAAATTAAAAAAAAGAGTCCGACACTTAACTGACTGAGCCACCCACACACCCCAACAATTCATTTTAAAAGTGGGCATAAGATTTTAACGGGCCCCTCATAAATGAGGATATCTAGATGGCCAATGAGCGTAAGAAAAGTATTCAACAACATTAATCATCAAGGAAACGCAGAATAAATCACAGTGGGATAGCACTGAAGGGCCAGCAACAGAACAACTAACAATACCAATGTTGGGTGAGAAGCAACTAAAAAGTCATACATTGCCAGTAGGAGTATAAATTTGTCCCACCACTTTGGAAAACTGGCAGTAAAGTTAAGCATATGCCTACTACCCTATCTCCAAGCAATTTCACTCCTAGGTATATATCCAAGAGAAATTAGTACACACACTTACAAAAAGTCTTGTACATGAATATTCATAGCAACTTCATTCATCATAGCCCCAAACTGGAAACAATCCAAACATTCATTAACACAAGAAGAGATCAGTGAGTTGTGGATACATTCATTCAATGGAACATACTACAGAGCAATAAAAAAGAAACTGTTGACATAAGCCATAACATGGATGGGATCTCAAAATGATAATATCGAGTGAAAGAAACCAGACACAAAAGAGTACATCCCGGATGATTCCCTGTATAAGAGGTTCAAAAACAAACAACTGATCAGTGATAATGGAAGCTGGCCTTGAGGTTTTCTTGGAGTTGTGGGATATTAACTGGGAGAGCGCACAGAGGAACCTTCTGGAGTGAAGGAAATGTTCTGAGTCTTGATCAGGTTGGTGGTCACGTTAGTGTATACATATGTCAAAATACACTGAGCTATATACTTAATACTAATGCACATTACGAATGGTAAATTATTCCTCAATAAAAAACAAAGTAATTGAGAAAAACTGCTCATATTAAAAGAGACTTTGTAAGGATTTAAGTCTACTCTCTCTTTGGGGGGCAGGTGGAATGTTTACCCTCTCTGAGCCTCAGTTTCTCATCTGTAATAGAGATAATACCTACTCCATGTATATTAATTTGGTAATAAGGTAATGTACATAAATATGTCATTTAACTACTCTTTTCTTTAGTGTTCCCATCTGTAAAATAGGTAGAAAAGTAGTAATTACCTCATATCAGAAGCTAATTCTGGGGTGCCTGGGTGGCTCAGTCAGTTAAGCGGCCGACTTCGGCTCAGGTCATGATCTCACGGTCTGTGAGTTCGAGCCCCGCGTCGGGCTCTGTGCTGACAGCTCAGAGCCTGGAGCCCTTTATATTCTGTGTCTCCCTCTCTCTGACCCTCACCGGTTCATGCTCTGTCTCTCTCTGTCTCAAAAATAAATAAACGTTAAAAAAAATTTTTTTTTAAAAAAAAGAAGCTAATTCTGAGCTGATTCACATAAAGCACTAAGACAGTGACATGGGGCACCCAGCTGGCTCAGTCCGTAAAGCACGTGACTCTTTTTTTTTTTAATTTTTTAAATGTTTACTTATATTAGAGAGAGAGAGAAAGAGTGTGTGTGTGTGTGTGCGTGTGTGTGTGTGTGTATATGAGTGGAGGAGGGGCAGAGAGAGAGGGAGACACAGAATCCAAAGCAGGCTCCAGGCTCTGAAGTTTCAGCACAGAGCCCGATGTGGGGCTTGAACTCATGAGCCATGAGCTGAAGTGGGTTGCTTAACCGACTGAGCCACCCAGTTGGGTTTTTTTTTTAACTATGAGGATAACATGACAAGGATTTTAAGTGTTTATTTATTTATTTTGAGAGAGAGAGAGAGAGAGCACATACGAGTTGGGGAGGGGCAGAGAGAGAGAGAGAATCCAAGCAGGCTCCATGTTGTCAGCAGAGAGCCCGACAAGGGGCTCGAACTCACGAACTGTGAGATCATGCCCCGAACAGAAGTCAAGGGTGGAACACTTAACGACTGAGCCACGCAGCACCCCCAGAGCACATGACTCTTTATCTTGGGGCTGTGAGTTCAAGCCCTACGTTGGGCGTAAAGATTACTTAAAAATAAAATCTTTGGAAAAAAAAAAAAAAGAACAGTGACACAAAAAGCAGCAGACAGTACTGCTACTCTCAATATCATGAATCTGGATCAGATTAACTTCAAGGCCCCATTCAGCTGCTGTAGGCATCTAGGAGTGAATGAAAGCCAAGAAGATTGGGTATATATGGCCCATGCCTCCCGTGACAGCGCTGAGATGGAAAACCGGGTCCCTTGACTCCCCACTGGGAATCTTCCCACCACCCCACACTGCCTGAAAAGAACAACCGGGAAGTATTAATTCTGCGTTGATTTTTACGTGCTCGGCCCTCTGTGTCTGCGAAAATGTTGCTGTGTCCATGAAGAACAATATGGCCTCAAGCATGGAGGTGGAGGAGGGGGGGGGACTTGCATCTCCTTTTTTTTTTTTTTTAATTTTTTTTTTTTCCAACGTTTTTTATTTATTTTTGGGACAGAGAGAGACAGAGCATGAACGGGGGAAGGGCAGAGAGAGAGGGAGACACAGAATCGGAAACAGGCTCCAGGCTCCGAGCCATCAGCCCAGAGCCTGACGCGGGGCTCGAACTCACGGACCGCGAGATCGTGACCTGGCTGAAGTCGGACGCTTAACCGACTGCGCCACCCAGGCGCCCCATTGCATCTCCTTTTCTTCCCCTTGTAGATGCTTAGATTGATTCCTACCCCTCCGAATTGACTGCCATGGTCTCTTTTAACTGCGTGTAGTAAGGCTGTTATTCCTATATCATAGTTGAGGACACTGGAAAACAGGGTGACTATGTGACTTGCCCAAGATCACGCAGCTGGTAAGTGGGGGAAGCCAGGAACTGAGCGTACCCTGCCTGGTGCTGGAACCCACTGTCCTACTCTCTGCCCTGCTGCCTCTTCTAGGGCTTAGAGGGCACCTGCCCTCAGTGTCATAGGTCTCCTACACCAAGCAAAACTCACAGCATGAAAAGCTGTGAGTTTGGATTTGGATGGATGCTGAGTGGCAGTGTTGCATTGGCTGGCCCTCCACAGCCCCGCGTTTTGTGTTCTGTTATGCTCCTAAGGCCTCCAGCTGATATAATTTGCAATCCAGTAATGGGGGGGGGGGGGTGAGCGGTGTTAAAGCACACAGCCTAGCTGCCTGTCACCGCGGGGAACTGTGCTCTTTCCAGACCCAAATTTATGTCCATCCTACATAAACTTTATACAGTGCCTTGCTGCTGTTAAGAGTGATTTACTCCACGAGGTATTGGATCGCAGGAGGCAGACCTTCAGGAGATTTGTGCTAACCCTGCTCATGTCACATCAAGACCCCACCCAAGAGTCGGAGCAATTCTCTGCAGGACCTTGAATCACAGAGGTCTGGTGTCAAGCTTCTCCCAGGCTGAGGTGGCGGAGGGGTCTCCTGTTTGGCTTTAAAGCCTGACAGCTGTAAATTGAAGGAGGCCACAGAAGTAGATCTCACTTGTTGTGGTGGATGGCAACATCTGTGCAATATCTTTTCGTCCTTGCCAGTACATACCCAAAAAGAGTCTGTGCATATTGAAAGGGAACAAAGGAAGAGGAAAAATGTATATGCACATATTCACATATGTAATCATATATGTATATTTAACTATGGAAGACAATCCATTTTCTAAATATTTGTAGAGAGCCCCAAATCTGCCTCTGCTCTTCAGTGAATAATGGAGAGAAGAAAGCCCAGACCCTGGGCCCCTTCTGGGGGCACATGGTGTGGACCAGGACTGGGGCTCCCTGGTGCAGCTGCCTTCTCACACCAGGACAAGTTCAACTATGGGCCTTCTTGTCAAGCCTATTTGTAGCAACAAACCCCCAGAAGTGAGAAAAGAACGGGGCCCTGACGTCCGTTTTCAGGGAGTCTTTGATCTGTTCAGTAGGGAAATCTACTTGCCGTGCCTTGCCTTCCAGAGGGGATCATGGAAAAATACTTGGGGACCTTGGGGCGCCTGCATGACTCCGTTGCTTAAGCATCCAACTTCGGCTCAGATCACACTCTCACAGTTCGTGGGTTCGAGCCCCACATTGGGTTCTCTGCTGTCAGTGGAGAGTCCCCTTCATTCTGTCTCCCTTGCTCTCTGCCCCTCTCCCACTCACATACACTCTCTCTCTCTCAAAAACAAATGGACATTAAAAACAATGTAAAAACAAAAACAGAAAAGTATTTTGGGACCCTGATATCCTACACTTAAGAGACATAGAACTAAAAAGAACACAGAATCTAGGTTCTTTGTTTTGACAAGCTCAAAAAGAAGAAGAAGAAGAAGAAGAAGAAGAAGAAGAAGAAGAAAGGAATAATGGGTGTTATCTCTCTGCTATTTCAGTTTAAGACAGGCTCCCCTGGATGTGGGGTCTTAATTTGCCTGGTATGTCAGTCAGGAAAATTAACGCTAGCTGCCGTAACAAAAGTCCCGAAAGTCTCAGAGACCTAACGCAGTATAGTCATGTTCTAGTTTAATGTGAGTTGAGCAGCTCTCAAGGGTACCTCTCCTGGGAGCCATGACTCAGGCTCTTTCTGCCTTATGACACCACCATCCCCTAAAGCTTCTCTGGAGCCTGCTGCTCAATCTGCCTTCACCTGGTCATCAGTGAAGGAAGAGTGAACAGGTATTCTAATGGGATATTTTAGGGGCAGATCTGGAAGTAGCATTTATTACTTCTTCTCACATTCTACTTACCAGAACTTGTTGCAGGCCTCACCTACAAGCAAGGAGTCTGGGGAATGCTGTCTCGCTTGCAAGGACAAGTGAAGTCAGTGGGGATCTAGCCAGTTTTAGCCATGTCTAGGAATGGAGGTGAACTAAGAGTTCAAGGCCTGACAGCATCCCTGTCCACCTAGAAGCAACTCTTAAGAATCCCATTTAATGTGGATATACATGTATGTCAACTACATAGTGGAAGTTCTGGACGGGTAGAAAGATCTCCCGCTCCAACATACCTTCTCTAGCCTGTGTCTTCTGGAAATTTAACGCTAGAGATCCCACTGGGGTCAACATTACCCTGATCTTTTCTTTCTCTTTTAAAATGTGTGCCAATTATCAATGTATTGCCTCTTACCTCCAAATCCATCCTTCATTGCCTGTTATTCAAACACAGACATGCACCCTTTAACTTTAAATATTTTTCCTTTGCATCTGGCACGATGTTAAGCTTTGTCAATGAAGGATGCTGGAGAGGCACTGCAGAAGGAAGGGGTTTTCTGTGCTACTTCCCTTATGCTTGTTTGGCAGACTCCTGCAGTTTGCCAGGCCCCAGGAGCACCAGCAGCTTTTCCAGGCTTTTCCAGCCTGGCTCCTGTAATGCACAGCAGCCATCAGTACCCGGTGCTAGCAGCCCCCCTCCCACTTCCCCCACCCCAGGTAGTTTTGTAGCAGAGTACCTCCAGTAGATCTCTCCCTGTGATCATCTTCTCCTAATACCCTAGAAAGCAGATTTCCAGCAAGTTCGACCAGTACAGCCTCCCAGAGTCTTCTCTGTCATCCTGTGAGCCGCAGCTGTGACCTCTCCCATAAGGTCTGAATCTCGACTCTGGAGGCCTCTTACTTGAGCCCTGACAGTGGTTGTTGCCCCTTATCTGCCATTCTCACCTTTTTAAGAGTTCTCTTTACTTCTGGCTAACTCTTTGTTACTTTAATACCCTGTTATAATTAATCATTCTTTGTATTAGACTTTCCCTATCTAAATTACTTTGTAGATTCGCTATTGGATCCAGAGTGATATAAAATGCAAGTGTCCTTAGGGTAGAATTCACAAAAAGTCAATGACACTTTAGTGTAAAATAGTTTTGTTTTCCTGGCACCTAGAGAGCAGTGGGTGCCTTGAAGCTAAGAGAGGGGACAGTAAGAAGAAAGACCCAGCAAGGGATGATAGAAAAATCCTAATGACAAACTTTGCCTATTTGACAGTTTTGCCATGGGCTAGACAATAGCTGTTAAGTGTTAATCTTCATTTCAGTGCAAAACTTCTTTGGTTCCCCAAGGTCAGCCTAACAGCGCCAGAAATAGAATGAAAATGGTAGTTTTTCTGGTGAAGCGGCAAGAGGGCACTTTGATAAGCTTAGTACATTCTTCCCTTTGTTGTTTTGTTTCTTAATCACATACAAAAATGTGTTGCTATATAAAATATAAAGAGAAGAGCTCTGGACATTTTATTGCATTGAACAGAGCTGGGCTACTCCCTGACTGTACATTAGTTCCTTCAGACAGGACATGATCACCTTCAGACTGCAAGGAAAATGTGAATCAAAACCATAAGGATTTTCAGACAATGAAATGGCTCTGTTAAGGAGAGGCTAGTGTTGCCTTTCTCTAGGGATTGTTTAAAACAGGGAGGTACCTTGTATCTTTAGGATAGTGTAAGATGGTCTTGAATAAAAACTGAAGTAGGGAACAGAGAACTACAAAACAAAGAGAAAACAATTAACGAAATGGCAATCAGTACCTATCAATAATTATTTTTATTTTTAGAAAGATATACTTTTTAATGTATTTATTTTTGAGACGGAGAAAGAGAGAGACAGTGAGAGACAGAGCACAAGTGGGGGAGGGACAGAGAGAGAGGGAGACATGGAATCCAAAGCAGCTCTAGGCTCTGAGCTGTCAGCACAGAGCCCCATGCAGGGCTTGAACTTGTGAACTGTGAGATCAAGACCTAAGCTGAAGTCAGACACTTAACTGACAGAGCCACCCAGGTGCCCCTATCAATAATTACTTTAAATGTAAATGGATTAAATGCTCTATTCAAAAGATATAGGGTGGCTGAATGGATTAAAAAAACAAGACACATCTATATGCTGCCTATAAGAGACCACTTCAGATCTGAAGACACACATAGATGGAAAGTGAGGGATGGAAAGAGCTATTGCATGTAAATGGAAATGAAGAGAAAGCTGGAGTAGCAATACTCATATGGGACAAAACAGACTTTAAAACAAAGACTGAACAAAAGACAAAGAAGGACATTAAATAATGTTTAAGGGGCCAATCTAAGAAGATATAACGTTTGTAAATATTTATGCACCCAACATAGAAGCACCTACATATATAAAGCAAGTATTAACAGGCATAAAGGGAGAAATTGACAGGAATACAATTATAGTAGGAGATTTTAATACCCCACTTACATCAATGGATAGATCATCCAGGCAGAAAATCAATACGGAAATATTGGCCTTAAATGACACATTAGACCAGATGACTAAATAGAGAACATTTAATCAGAAAACTGCAGGATACATATTCTTTTCAAGTGTACATTCTCCAGTATAGCTGACATGTTAGACCACAAAACAAGTCTCAATAAATAATTGGAAAAATCCAAACACATGGAGACAACATCAACAACCAATGGGTCAATGAAGAAAGCAAAGAGGAAATATAAAAATGTCTCGACACAAATAAAGATGAAAACCCAACTTTCCAAAAATAGGGGACACAGCAAAAGCAGTGTAAGAGGGAAGCTCATTGCAATACAAGTCTACCTCAAGAAACAAGAAGAATCCCAAATAAACAACTTACATCTAAAGAAACTAGAAAAATGAGAACAAACTCCAAAGTTACTAGAAGAAAGGAAACAATAAAGGTCAGAGTAGAAATAAATGAAATAGAGCTTTAAAGAGAGAGAGAGAGGGAAAAAAAAGATGACTACCACTAAAAGCTGGTTCTTTGAAAGGATAAGCAAAATTGATAAACCTCTAGCCAGATTCATCAATAACAAAAAAAGGCCCAAATAAAGAAAATCAGAAATGAAAGAGAAATTACAACACCACAGAAATACAAAGGATCATAGGAGACTACTGCAAACAATTATATACCAACAAATTGAAAAACCTAGAAGAAATGGATAAATTCCTAGAGAGACACAAAACTTTCCAAGACTGATTCAGAAAGCAACAGAAAATCAAGATAGACCAATTATAGGTAAAGGAATTAAATCAGCAATTTAAAAATACCCCAAAAAACAAAATTCCCAAACCAGACATCTTCACAGGTGAATGCTACCAAACATTTAAAGAAGAGTTATTTTCAAAAATTGAAGAGGAAAGAATACTTTCAAACTTCCAAACATTTTATAAGGCCAGCATTACAGTAATAACAATAAGGGCCATAATAAGGGCCATATATGACAAACCCATAGCTACCACACTGAAAAGCTGAAAGCTTTTAAGATCAAGAACAAGACAAAGATGCCTATGCTGACTGCTTTTATTTGACATAATATTGCAAGTCCTAGCCACAGCAATTAGGCAAGAAAAAGAAATAAAAAACACCCAAATTGGAAAGGAGGAAGATAACTGTCACTATTTGTAGACAACATGATATTATATATAGAAAATCCTAAAGATTTCACCAAAAACTACTAGAACTAATAAATGAATTCAGTAAAGTCACAAGATGCAATATTAACAAACAGAAATCAGTTGCATTCCTATATTCTGATAACGATCTATCAGAAATTTTTTTTTAAATCACATTTACAACCACATCAAAAAGAATAAAATACTTAGGAATTAATTTAACCAAGGAGATCAAAGACTTGTACACTGAAAACTGTAAGACATTAATGAAAGAAATTGAAGACAACACAAATAAATGGGAAGATACACCATGCTCATGGATTGGAAGAATTAATATTTTAAGATGCCCATACTACCCAAAGCAATCTACAGATTCAATGCACTCCCCATCAAAATACCAATGGTGGGCACCTGGCTGGCTCAGTCCATGGAGCAGGCAACTCTTGATCTCCGGGTCATGAGTTCAGGCCCCACACTGGGATAGAGCTAACTTAGAATTAATTAGTTAATTAATTAAAATACATTCTTTAAAAAATACCAATGGCATTTTTTCACATAACTAGAACAAAAAAAGTCCCAAAATTTGTATGGAACCACAAAAGACCTCAAATAGCCAAAGCAATCTTGAGAAAGAAGGCTGGGGGTATTACACTCCCTGATTTCAAACTATACTACAAATCTATAGCAACAAAACAGTGTAGCACTGGCATGAAAACAGACACATAGATGAATTAGAATAGAATAGAATAGAATAGAAAGCCCAGAAATAAATCCATGCATATATGGTTAAATAATCTATGACAGAGGAGGCAAGAATATACAATGGGGAAAAGACAGTGTCTTTGATAGTGTTGGGAACACTGGACAAGTACATGCAAAAGAATAAAACTGGACCACCATCTTATACCATATACAAAAATAAATTCAAAATGGATTAAAGACTTGAATGTAAGACTTGAAAACAGAAAACTAGAAGAAACCCTAGGCAATAAGCTCTTTAACACTTTTTTTCAGCAATATTTTTTTGGACCAGTATCCTCAGGCAAGGGCAACAAAAGCTAGAGTAAATAAATGGGATTACCTCAAACTGAAAAGCTTTTGCACAGCAAAGGAAACCATCAACAAAATGAAAAGCCAACCTGCTGAATGGGAGAAGATATTTGCAAATCATACATACAATAAAGGGTTAATATCCAAAATATATAAAGAACTTACACAACTTAATATCAATAAAACCAACAACCCAATTTTAAAATAGAGGATTCGGGGCGCCTGGGTGGCTCAGTCGGTTAAGCGGCCGACTTCAGCTCAGGTCATGATCTCGCGGTTTGTGAGTTCGAACCCCGCTTCGGGCTCTGTGCTGACAGCTCAGAGCCTGGAGCCTGTTTCAGATTCTGTGTCTCCCTCTCTCTGACCCTCCCCCGTTCATGCTCTGTCTCTCTCTGTCTCAAAAATAAATAAACGTAAAAAAAAAAAATTTAAAATAGAGGATTCAAATAGACATTCAAAAAAAAAAAAAAAAAGACATACAGCTGGCCAGGCACATGAAAGATGCTCAACACCACTAATCATCAGGGAAATGCAAATCAAAACCACAATAATATATCACCTCACACCTGTCAGATAGGCTGTTATCAAAAAGACAAAAAGTAACAAGTACCGGTGAGTTTGTGGAGACATTGGAACCCTTGCCCACTGTTATGGGAACGTAAATCGGTGCAGCCACTGTGGAAAACAGCATGGAAGTTTCGCAAAAAACTAAAAACAGAACTACCAGGTAATACACTAATTCCACTTCTGGGTATTTACCATTTCAGAAAAGAAAATGAAAACACAACTTGGAAAGATTATGCACCCCATGTTCATTGCAGCCTTATTTACAGTAGCCAAGACATGGAAGAAACATAAGTGTCCACTGATAGATGAGTGGATAAAGAAGACGTGCTATGCACACACACACACACACACACACACGCACACACACACAAATATCACTCAGCCATAAAAAAAGAATAAAATCTTGCCATTTTTTTTATGTTTATTTTTGACAGAGAGAGAGACAGAGCATGAGCGGGGGAGGGGCAGAGAGAGAGGGAAACACAGAATCTGAAACAGGCTCCAGGCTCTGAGCTGTCAGCACAGAGCCCAACGCGGGGCTCGAACTCACAGGGCCACTAGATCATGACCTGAGCCGAAGTCGGACGCTCAACCGCCTGAGCCACCCAGGCGCCCCAAAATCTTGCCATTTGCAACAACATAAAGGAAACTAGAAGGTAGTATGTTCAGTGAAATAAGTCAGAAAGAGAAAGACAAATACCATATGATTTCACTTATATGTAAAATCTAAAACACAAACAGAAACAGACTCATAGATACAAGAAACAAACTATTGGCTACCCGAGGGGGAGGGGTTGGGGTGAATAAAATAGGTAAAGAGGAGATTAAGAGGTATAACCTTCCAGTTATAAAATGAATAAGTCATGGAGATGTCATGTACAGCATAGGGAGTCTAGTCAATAATACTGTAATATAACTTTGTATGGTGACAGATGGTAACTAGACTTACCATGGGGATCATTTCAGAATGTATAAAATATGAAATCTCTAAGATCTACACCTGAAACTAACAAGATATTGTATGTAAATTATACTTCAAAAAAACTGGAGTAGGAATAAGACAACAAAGATCCCTTCTAACTTAAAAAAGTATGTATTTTTTACCAAAGTAATATATCTACACAATTGAAAAAACAAATGGTAGAGAGGACATCCTTAGCAAACCAACTGTCTTCTTTTCCTTCTCCCACTGTCCACAGATTCCTGCTTCGCAATTTTATTCGTGTTGTGGGGTTATACCTTTTGCATATTCCTTCATTATCATTTTAATGGATCCTTGGAAGGGAGCGTATAGAAACTCATGTGCCCGTCTTGAAAAATAAGCTTTCTTCTCAACATTGACTAATTTTTTTCCTTAGGCAAGAACATAAATAGCAGAATCCAGTGTTGTGAAAATTCTCTGCTTACTAAGTCAAAATGCATATACACGTGTGTCATTTAAACCTGTGATGGAAAACATACTTCTTCCATCTAGTCTAGTCCCTTGGACCTTCTAGATATTTCTGTCTCCTGGGTTCAGGATCTAGGCTTTTTGCCCTCATTCATCTGGTGCTCTTTGGACAAACATTACTTTGAACATCCACATCGTACTGAAACCTTCCAATATAGGTCAACCATTACAATAGCAGATTGTAGTATTATTCTCAGAATAAAAACAGCAATGTCACAAATATTGTATTAGCTACAGCCCCAAAGTGCTATGCCCTAGGAGGGGAGACACCGGAGCAAAGCAGCTGGAGCCAAAGTGACTGAAGTGTGGGATCCTCACACCTTGTCCCTCGACGCCCCCAGGGATGGTTTTCCCCCTGTGGCTGGCTCCTCAGCTGGTCCCTCCTGCTGTATACCTACCATTTCTGCCCTTCCTGACAGAAAAATGGAGAGCTGGGCAGAGCACAGAAGAGAAAAATTAGACTAAATTGATCTTTATCCCACACCACTGCTGGTTAATCCATCCATACCTCACTTCATTCTAATTTCTCTTCTCCGCAGCTGCCGCAACACCACAGACAGGACCAAATAAACTAAAGCCCTGTTTTAATCAGACAGTAGCACTGCACTTAAGCTCCCACCATCTAATGGCCATTGGTCTATCTGCTTTGTTTATTAACAACTGCTTCACAGAGCACTCAGTAGACAATGCTCACAGAATGCACCTTTTTCTGGGGTAGTGTTGTGAAAGGAGAAAATGATAAGACATCTCCTTTGCAAGGAGGACGAAGAAGAAGAAGAAGAAGAAGAAGAAGAAGAAGAAGAAAAATGCCACCAGAGCTCCTTAGCACATAATACATTTTAGCAATCAGAGCCAGAACCCAAAAGTGTAATAAAGAAAAGCAAGTGAAAATGCCTATAATCGTCATTTTTTAAATGCCTTATTTCCTGCCAATCTTACATTCGTTTCCAGAAGAGCGAAAGTTGCCCACTCTGCCAGTGCCTTTGTCAGCTGCCAGCTGTTACCTCCCTGGAAAAAGGGTCAGAAGGCTGCTGGTAGCTAATAGCCAGCCAGAAGCTGCGAGTAAGAACCATCCCTCGTGGGTTTTAGCTGCTGGCTGATTGTCAGCTGAGAGCTACAAGTTCTGGTTTGATAAAAGCCAGCTATAGATTTCAAACCTTCTTTTTTTCTTTTTCCATTTGTGCTCTGAAATTGTCGTGCACTCCAAATGGAACTCTGGGAGCACGCGGGTCTTTGTTCTGCCTTGTTAGGCACCAGCAGTTAGAGTCCTCTCCAGACAGTCACTTGGCAGGGAGGGCCAGTGGGCTGGGGCGAAGGGAGGCAGGAGAGGGGTCTGGGGCTGGAGGAGCTGCGTGATGCCCGATGGCGCGTGTGCAGCCTGAGTGAGGATCGACCCAGCAGAGAGGGTTTCATGCTCTGAGAGACAAGCTCAGTACTCTAGTTGTTTATGTGATGGCTGGGGGGTGGGGTGGGATATGCTTGTAAGCTAGAGTCGGAACTTATTGAGTGAAGCCCCCTGAAATGAAAGGAGTCGCCAGCTCAGTGCACCGGGCATGAAATCCAAATCTTAAACTGCCTCAAGGCTCCCAACTGTTCCCATAGGCCAGCAATGAGAATTACCTTCTCTGAGACATGGTGTGGAAATCAGAGCTCTGTAGATTTCAGGGGGTCGGGCAAGAAGAGGGGGGTGGCAGAAATTCTGTACAATGGTGTGCTTTAAATTCAGATGCTTAGGGGCTGTCATGTGCCATGCATCAACGGTGAAAAATAAACACCCGGCAGAAGCTGGCTTTGAGTTAAGGCGAGCACACAATAAATTTCAACTGGTTAAATTAATCGCTCGCTGCTTGTTGTGAATATTAATCCCAGGGAGGGAGCTGGCTTCAACCCAATCAAAAGACAGGTGAAAACTGAAAACAGCATAACATTTGGGATCTTTAGAGGGAAGGCTTACCTGTGAGCCAAGCATGGATTCTGAGTCCCAGTGAGAAGGAGAATCTGCAAAACAGCCCCTCCTGCATTAAGGGCAGAGCTGAGCTGTACTAGTCAGCTTGCCCTGCCCTCGGCCCTCACCTGTCCCCTCTGGGGCTCTCCGGGGATGTGTATGGAGAAGAGTCTTGCCTGAGGGTGTGGAAGATGAAAGAGCCAAAACTCCTAATTTGGTTGGGTTTTTTTTTAATATTGTTGTGGTAGAATATACATAACATAACATTTACCATTTTAATCATTTCCAGGAGTGCAATTCAGTGCCACTGAGTGTATTCACGCTGTTGTGCAACCATCTCCACTAACCATCCTCAGAATGTTTTCAAGATCCCAAACAGAAAATCTGCACGTGTTAAACAACAGCCCCTCATTCTCCCCTTTTCTGGTAACCTTTCTTCTACCTTCTGCCTCTATGACTACAACCAGGTATCTCGTATAAGTGAAATCAAGTAATATTTTTTCAATGTATATTATTTATTTTTGAGAGAAATAGAGCACGAGTGGGGGAGGGGCGGAGACAGAGAGGGAGACACAGAATCTGAAACAGGCTCCAGGCTCTGAGCTGTCAGCACAGAGCCCGATGTGGGGCTCGAACTCGGGAACCTGAGTGAGATCGTGACCTGAGCCGAAGTCGGACGCTCAACCGACTGAGCCACCCAGGCGTCCCTGAAATCAAATAATATTTGTCCTCTTCTGTCTGCCTTATTTCACTTAGCATAATGTCCTCAAGGTCCGGCCATGTTGTGACATGTTATCAGTACTTTGTTCCTTTTTGAGGCTGAATAATATCCCATCGTGTGCATATGCCACATTTGGTTTATCCATTCATCTGTTGATAGACATTTGGGTTGTCTCCACCCTTTGACTACCATGAACAGATGCTGTGAACATGTGTGTACAGATCTCCGTTCAAGTCCTTGCTTTCAATTCTTTTGGGTATATGTTTCTTTGTGAGGAATCACCGAACTGTTTCCTAATTTGTTTTTAATATTCCTAGAACTTCTGATCTACCAGAGAGGGGGGAAAAATCATTACAAAAAAATAAGATAATTTTCGCTTTGGGCATTTAGGGTATGGTATTGCTCTCAGGTGGCTGTTGAGGGAATGACCCTAATGGGACATGTTTGGCTGTAAAAAGTGAGATCCTTTTACGATGATCCAGAGGGAGAACGTCGCCACCATGAAAAACAACTAGATGGTACAGCCTTGATAAAGTTACAAAAGTATTGTCTTCCCTGGGTGGTACTGAGACAGGGGTCTAGCGCCCTGAAAGGAGGGAGGGAAGAGGTCTCTAGAGACGGGGAGCCACACCAAGGTCAAGGATCGTCAGGCAGAAGATGATCAGGGAGATATTTCAAGGCAAAGATGGCCAATGAAGCTAGAATACCTCACAGTCAATTTTAGATTGCTTGGTCTACCCTGAGCTGTCATTCCTCTCCATTGTCACTAAACCTTCAGCTAAAGTCTGTTATGTGTAACGAAGTGGTGATAGTGACCCTTTGATTAAATGGGGAGAATGGGAGGGACCAGGCAGGGGTGGGGGTGGGGGTTCCTCAATGTGGGGGAGGTTGAACTGTAGCTGTATCCAATGGGAGCAGAAAATCAAGTTCCAGGTGGCCATGAGGAACTTCAGAAATCCTACAGGAGATGAGGTGGGGACAGCCACTTGGAGTAGGTATTGAAGGAAAAGGCAGTTGCAGACAAGGGGAAAACTTGGGACTTTCCAGGTAATCCTGAGAATCCCATGCCTCTGAGCAGGAAAACCAGAGCCACCCTAGGTAAAGCACCAGTATCATACATGGGCAAAAACGTCCTGCTTAGTGAATGTAGGGTCCAGGCCAGAAACCGAGATTCATCCTCTCTGTGGCAAACTTGATCAAATTCACAGCCTGTTAAACAGAACTCTGTAGATTTCAGAGAGCTGGGGACACTGGGGCAGCTTAGATTAGATCTCACTTCCCATCACTATGAGGAACATCTCCAAAGAATCGCCCCAAGGACTGGCCTTGGAATATGACCTTGCTCAGACAGAACCCACTCTGCACTGTGACAGGACCTTGTAAAGTACCATCATCCTCAATAAGGACACCGTGGGTATCAGAACCTTGATTCTGAGACAGACAGGGTCACCCTGTCCAGAGATGCAACTCGGGTTTCTTGAATCAGACTTTAAGCTACAAAAGATTCATTGACAGTGACTGAACCCACACTCTGCAGGAATGAGGTGTGGTTTTATTATTCTTGAGTTACACTTTTACATAACAAACTCTGAGAGATTGGCTATTGTTTTAGTTCTGAGGCAAGTCCTGGCTGGCTCAGGGCCTGGGGATACCAGCCTGTGTGACTGAGGGATTAACCTCTGGCCTTCTGGGACCTGGTCCCTCTTCTGCACATTCTGCCTGTCCTCATCCTGCATCATCTGGACAGTCACACCTGTCTCGGGACCCCCAGCACTAGGTCTCAGTCTTTGCCAATGTAACAGAAAAGAAAACCGAATGATAC
Organism: Panthera uncia; assembly: GCF_023721935.1. Classification (NCBI taxonomy): domain Eukaryota; kingdom Metazoa; phylum Chordata; class Mammalia; order Carnivora; family Felidae; genus Panthera; species Panthera uncia. The sequence goes on along the minus strand of NW_026057580.1, from coordinate 69,770,736 downwards.
AAAACAAAACATAAATCACTGTATGTGTGTGTTTGAATTCTAGAGGTGTAGGATGGGCGGGGCGGAGCAGAAAGAAAACGGCCTCATTGTTTAGGAAAATGTGGGTTGGTTATAAAAGGTGAGGCTCCAAGCATAGTCTGGAAGGAGAGCTGAAGTGACCCAGGTAACGAAATGGCAGGAATTGGGGGATTTTCCCTAAGCACCAAGGGAGACTGTTGCCCCATCACCCAGAATATGTTGAAAGGGGGCAGAACAGGCCCCCAAAATGGCTAAGTTTAAGGCTTATGGAGGAAGGTAACTCCAAGTGAGAAATTCTCCAGGGCAGGCAAAGCTACGCATCCTGGGAGTAGCAGCACCAGGCCTGGGCCCTCCGCTTTAGAGCCTTGCTTTACAAATTGTGACCCACAAATAGCAGCATCGGCAGCGCCCTAAGAGCTTGTTAGAAATGCAGAATCCCAGGCCTCGCCATAGACTTACTGAACCAGAATCTGCCACTTGAAAGATTCCCAGGCAATTTACCTGTACACTAAATTTTGATAAGAGATGTTTTAGAGCATTGGTCTGCAACTTTGGCTGTACGTTGAAATTACCTAGAGAGCTTTTTTTTTTTTTTTATGTTTATTCATTTTCGAGGGAGAGAGAGCAGGGGTGGGCAGAAAGAGAGAGGGACAGAGGATCCGAAGCGGGCTCTGTGCTGACAGCAGCAGCGAGCCCGATGTGGGGCTTGAACTCACGAACCGCGAGATCATGACCTGAGCTGAAGTCTGATGCTCAACCGACTGAACCACCCAGGCGCCTCTCCGGGAAGACTTTTTAAAGTTTTGACAGCCTACCATGAGAGCTTGCAGGTGATTCTGACATGTAGCAAAATCCGAGAACCACTGCTGTAGAGGGTTCTGCTCTGGCCTTTTTCTGGCTGTTGCCCTGTGCTTGCACGAGGTATCCATGAACCATTGGTATACTGACAGACAGACTTTCCAGGAGAAAAGAAAAAACTGAGTTGTAGGGTTTGAAAGTTGACAGTTTGCCACTTTTTATTGTCTACGTATTCCTACCACACCACAGCCGATTTTTGAGGCTACTGGTGTGATAGCACTGAGGACAGAGTTAAGAAGAGATGAGTCAACTCTCAAGCACCTACCCCAACCAGCACACCTGCTTGGGGCCGACGGGTGTGTCCACACCAAGCCTCAACCCTACTTTGGGACCGTGGAACTCCCTGATCCCATGAGTCCTGTTCTCCAAGGGGGTGGTACAGAGTTTCAATATGCACCACGGTGGCCACACATGAGGCCCCTCGGAGGAGCCGGCATTAGGAAGAACATGGGAGAGGGGTAAGAGCAGGGCTCTTGCCCCATCCCTGGAGGTACAGGAGTGAGCCTGCAAACAGTCATGCCCCGTTATGAATTTGCAGCTCTTTCCTCAGCTCTGCTGTGGTATGGTGATCCTCTGTTACCACCAAACATCCCCAGTCCTTAAGGGCGGGTTTAACACACCGGTTTTGGCTTGGGTGTGCTTTGGGGAATCAGGGAGAGAGACAGCACTCTTGCACTGAGTGAAGGACAGGGAGAGAAGCCAGCGGCTGCTGGCAAGGACTGGAAGGGATCAGGAATTTAAGTGGCAATGAGCAGGAGAATATAACTCAACCCTGACTGCCCAGGAAGCCTTGGAAATGTTGGGGAGGCGTGGGACTTCCCACGGGATGTGGGAGATGGACTTACTTTTATTTGTTAAAGGAAGGATGAGCTCTCAAGTCTGGAGGACTTATGGCAAAGAGCCCAGAGCCTGGAGTTGGACCGCATGGATTAAAATCCCAGCCCCACCACCCACTAGCCTTGTGGATTTGGGCAAGTGGCCTCAGCTTCCTTCCGTTTCCTACTCCCTATTTGCCTCATGAACCGGGGGCTCCCTGGAGGGCAGAGAGTTGGCCAGATTTGGGGCAGGAACGGCTCAAGGAGGGCAAAGGGTCTGGTGGCAATAATACTGGGAGGCTAGAAGATGTGTGACACAATGGTCAGCAGCCCTCTCTGTGCAAGGAGTGTCTTGGGACGATGGCATTTTGAAAGGAGGGCACCCGGAACCCATGAAGGGAATCGATTAGTGAAAAGAGGTTGCAGACAAACATCACCTCTTTCCCAGGTGTTAGTAGCAACAGCCTTCTGCCTCTCACCCAAATTCTTCAGGTAATACTTCTTTTATTATTTATTTTTTAAAGATCGTGTTTTTAAGTAATTTCCACACCCAATGTGGGGCTCAGACTTCCAAACCCGAGATCAAGAGTTGCATGCTTTACCAGCTGAGCCAGCCAGGTGCCTCAGTAATACTTCTTTTAAAAGATTCAAAGTGTGAAGGCTTGAGAGCCACCAGTCGCTGGAAATTAAGCTTCTTCAAAGGGCCTAAGAGCTCTCCAGAATTGCTGACATTTCCACCACGTGTATGTGCATGTGTGTGTGTGTGTGTGTGTGTGTAACACACACAGAGAGAGTAAGAGAGCGAGAGAGAGCGAAAGGTGATCTTATGGATTGTCAGGGTCTCGTGGTTCTAGCTACCTTGTCAGTCTCAGGTGCCAGTTAGAGGCAAGATCCCCTTTGCTTGTCTGTTTCCAACTTAGAACTAGCCCCTATTCAGGGAGTCTCAGTGGGCAACTTCCTCCCATAGATTAGCTTACCTCCCCACAGAAGACATGCTCTCCATCCAGGGTCCTAGCCCTATTCAAGAGGCCCCAAGAGAGGAAGAGCTGATTCTGGTCCAAGGCCAATCTCAGTCCTCAAATCCTTTCTACGGTTGAACTCTTCTTGAGATTACTAATAATGGAAATGGCCACAGTTCTCAAAGAAACTCTGTCCCCCCACCTGAGGCTGTTGAGGGGGCTGGGAGTTGAGATACAATTTTAGTGGGAAAATCCCAATAAGGCAAATCAAAGTCAAAATCATAATATTTCATACCTAGAATATAGGTTCTGGTGTTATCAGGGACCCAGACTACTTCCATCTTGTTGCTCTACCATTCTTGGAGTGTTACTGTCAACCACACAGTCCCCAACAGCTTGCCCCCCCCCCCCCCACTAAATCCATGGTCTAGCCAATGATAAGGGGAAAGAAGAGGAAAGAAGTGTCACTCAAAGGGCATGACACTTCTCATACCTCATTGATCAGAACTTAGTCCACATGGCCATACCTACCTGCAGGGAAGGCTAGTAATGTAGGTTTTTTTCTGGGTAGCCATTTGCCCAACTAAAGATTCAACTAGAATCTGCGGCAGAAGAAGGGACTGGATATTGGGATTCACTCTCAGCCACTGCTACGAACATCAACAACCCAGTTGGGTTGGACCGAAATTGGGTCCATTTTCTTAAGAGAGTCTCCGAGAGAAGGGGGAGAACAAGTCAGCTTGCCCTTCCAGGAAAGCCAAGGTGAGCGTTAAAAGGGGACTTGCTTGTCAGGCATTGTCATCATCTTCAGGTAAGAGCGAGGTGCTCAGTGAGGAAAGACTCTTTCCACAGAGAACAGGAAAGTCCAACATGGGCCTGAGGCCCCGCCCCCCTACTATGAAGACACGGGGTTTCCTCTACCTCTAGACCCTATCTTGAAGAGAAAGAGGGAGAAATGCCAAAAGACTGAATACTTGCCGAAGAGAGACAGAACGGAGATTGAATTACTCTGACTGGAAGTATAAAGTTTTTCCCTGACTCTTTAGTGGAATGGGAGCTCATGAGAGCAGGCTAAATCACAGGACAAAAAGGTTGTAGGGTTTGGGTTTCTTTTGTGTTTTGGCTTAATCTAAAAATGAAATCAACCTCCCTCTCTCTCCCTCTCTGTCTCTCTCTGTCTCTCTCTCTCTCACACACACACACACACACACACACACAAAATTTCGTGACTTTATTATCTTGAAGATGCAGTTCTAAAAACATCTTTCTTATAGATGGTATCCCTACTCCTGTTTACGCTTACTTCCATATGCATCCTGCCAAGTAGGCAAAGCTGAAAGGGAAGACCTTTTAAATGAAAAGAATCCTTAGTTTTCTTCTCTGCCAGGAAGGCCTGAGCATCAAGGCAGCAAGCTTGGAGAGTGAAGATAATTCTGCTTTCAGGCGGCCTGAGAGGTGACATAGTCTGTCCCCAGAACAGAGCGGGGCAGACAAAACCCCTCACCAGGTATGTGGTTCGGCCTTTGGTTTTTCTTCAACTGGATCCTCACATGTGGTTGCATTCTCTGATCTGTAGTCAATTCTCTGACAGACAATACGCTCTTATTCAATTGTTAGCATAAAAGTACCTCTTACCACTACATGTGACTATTTATATTATGTGCTATGTTGTTTTTCCCCTTACGGTATTGACTGATAACTGATCCTAATGGAGTTATGCATTTATTTAATAGCTAATATTTATTATCACAATAGCAGCTGATATTTATTGAGCACAGTGCCAGACCCTCTACACAGATCATTTAATCTAATCTTCATGATAACCGCCCCCCCCCCCCCCACCCAGGGCTGCAGGGCAGCCTTGTGCCGTTTGTGCCTGGCTGGGGAGGCAGTGGGGCAAAAACCTACCCTGGTCCTCACTCACCAAGGTCTGTGCTGAGGGAGAGGTTTCATCCCCTTGGATGAGAAATGTGTTCTCCACACAAAGACAGCCACCAGAACTGCTATATTTGAAGCCTTGATCACCCATGAAAGAGTTGCCTTACTATTCCCATTACACAGATTAAGAAACCAAGGTACACAGAAGTCAAGAAACTTCCCTAAGGTCACACAACTGGCAGGCCATGGAGTGGGGACCCAGACCAGAAGCCTGAATCAGAGGCCAGGCTCTTAACCTGGATGCTATTGGTGTGAGGTCTTCTCCCTGGAAATTTCCAGTCAGGCCATGAGCACCCGGGAGACAGGCTTTTGCGTCCACATGATTTGTGTTAGGTTCGGTACAACACACTGTGTTCACGTGTGCATTGAGTGCATTCTGGACACAAAAGGAATGACTGCTCAGATTCTTCGGATGGAGATCTCCAGCTGCTTTACCTGGCTGCATTAGACCAGAATTTCACAATCTAACAAGAAGAGAAGAGGCATCGAGAACTGTCAGGGAAATGATGCCCCGAGAAAAATCAACCCTCTGTCTTCTCTTTTCAAGGCTGTGCACAATTCTGGTACCAAATAAGACTAGCGTCTGGAAGTCAGGCAAGCAAGTTTGCCCAAAGGGGAGGGTTTAACGTGAATCGTCTGCCTCCCTCCCTGGTATTCACGTCTCACATCTTTGTGGAGCCTTGAAAGATCAGTCTGTCCATAAGATATATCTCCCTTCTAACTTTGTGCCTAAAGTTTCCACCACTTAATGTGTTTCTTTGGGTTGTGGCTGCCCTGCCTGCCACCACCACACTCCAGATCCTCCCTGCTTGCTCCCTGATGCTTGAAATTCCTTTAATACGGAACAAAGGCTTTCATTTCATAGAGGGTGATGAGGCTTAAAATGCAAGCACCCCTCAGAGAGGTAGCACACTGATTTAAATTCACGCCATGTAACTTAGGTATAAGTGAGTGATCAGGTTTTTTCCCTGAGAGCACCTTTTGATGAGGGAAAGGCAGAAGAGAGAATAAGGACAGTTAGGCGGAGCCGAAAGGTAGTCCAGAGAAAGAAAAGGGCACAGAGGGGAGATGAGTCTGTACAGCGTCACCATTTGCCAGGAAGCTGCTTAATTTCTCTGCACCTTAATTTCCTCACCTGTAAAAGGAGGCTAATGAAACCCATTGCGCAGGACTGCTTGAGGGATTTTTACTTTATTTTATCTTATATTTTAGTGTGGTGAAATACGCAGAAGATAAAATTTGCCATTGTAGCCATTTTTAAGTGTGCAACGCAGTGACAGTTAGTACGTGCACATTTTTGTGTAGCCATCACCACCATCCGTCTCTAGAACTCTTTTCAGCTTGCAACACTGGAAGTCTGTACCCACTGAACGATGACTTCCCCATTCCCCCTCTGCCCGGCCCCTAACCACCACCTTTCTGATTTCTGTCCCTATGAATCCGACCGTTCTAGGTGGCTTATAGTAAGTGGAGTTGTATAGTATTTGTCCTTTTATGACTGGCTTATGTCAGTTAGCATAATGTCTTCCGGGTCCACCCATGTTGTAGCGCATGTCAGGATTTCTTTCCTTTTTAAGGTTGAATAGTAGTCCATTGTCTGGATATACCACACTTTGTTTATCCACTCGTCCACGGATGGACACTGTGTCGTTTCCACCTTTTGACTATTGTGACGAATGTTGTTAGGAACATGGATGCGCAAATATCTCTTCAGGACCCTGTTTTCAATTCTTTTGACACCCAGAAGAATGGCTAGATCACGTGGTAAGGGTATTTTTTAATTTTTTGAGGAACCACCCTACTGTTTTCCACAGTGGCTGCACCATTTTACATTCCCCCCAACCGTGCGTGAGGTTCCAATTTCTCCACATTCTCACCAACACTTCATTTCTTTCCTCTTCCTCCGGCCCCTCCCGCTCCTCCTCCTCCTCTTTCTTTTCCTTCTTCTTCTTGTAAACATCCTCATTATTACATGTAAACTTACACAAAGCTGCCCACGGACATGACCAACAGCCAGACAATTGAGTACATCAAGCTAGAGAATACTTGGAGAATAACATAGTTTATCATAGATGTTCTTGAAGGGGCACAGGGATCCCTCCCGCTCTTTCCCTGCCACACTGCTCCACAGAAACCCTCGCTGCCAAACTGCTGTGTCTTCACTTCCTCTCTTGGGCTCAAGCTACTTTCTCACCGTCCCTTTCCAAACATTCCTCTCTCATCTGACTTGCTCTGCTGCGTTCAGCCTCCATAGACAGCAGAATCTGGTCTCTATCTGCTTTTCTCTCTTTGAGAGCAGCTGTCTGGAATTCCGGTGAACACATTTCTCTGCTTCATTATACAGATAATGAAAATCACTTGGCACAATGTAGCTACTCAATAAATGGCAGCTAATCGGGACGCCTGGGTGGCTTAGCCGGTTAAACATCCGACTTCAGCTCAGGTCATGATCTCGAGGTTCGTGGGTTCGAGCCCCGCGTCGGGCTCTGTGCTGACAGCTCAAGAGCCTGGAGCCTGCTTCGGATTCTGGGTCTCCCTCGCTCTCTGCCCCTCCCCCGCTCACACTCTCTCTCTCTCTCTCAAACATGAAAAAAATTTAAAAATAAATAAATGGTAGCTAATCTTGTAGTACCTGCCTCATAGAAACATTGTGAATATGAAATGACTAGTTGCACCCCAAGTTCTTAGAACACTGCTCACACTTAATAAGCACTATTTGCAGTTACTATGGTGGTATTATTATCGCAGTGGTAGTAATGGGACCCCAGCGTGATAGGACTTAATCGTATTTTTAGCAAGAGAAGCTGCCAACAACCTTGGGTTCCAGTGGACCATGAGGAGAATCACCTCGGGGTAGAAAATCTTTGGCTTTGGAGTGCCTCCTTTTAAGGATACAACTGGAAGGTGAACAGGCACCCATCTTTCTGGGAAATGGTAGGACAGGACCTTTTGTAGCTTGACGAAGCTGCTGTCCCCAGTAGCCCCTGGTAGTGGAACGAGATGCTTAAATCTGCATCTTGGAAAGAAAGAAGCTTGAGAGCAAAACCCTTCCCTTGTGAGAGTCAGTGTGACCACGACCTCTTTGCCAGGTTCTGGATGGATCTGACAGAACACGAAACGGTTCCGGAGGGGAACTCAGCAAGAAGGAAGGAGCTCCGGACTGGTAGGGCAGTCTCAAGGAGCTCAGTTGGGGGGGGGGGGGTGGTGTGGAAGAGCTAGTGATGGATGGATTCTGGCATCTGCCTGGGTCTGGCAGTCCCTCTGGGCTAGAAGCAGCCCGCCAAAGCAGTGGAGAAGCAGCAGCCAGATGACTCTGCAGCTTTGTTTTGCTGGCCGGTTGGTTTGGAGCTGCCCTGTTTCTTCAGTTTTTGCTTCTGACAGGCACACGAGAACATGCTGAGAATCCTTCAGTTTGCATGCCTAGCACCTAGTGTGTGTCTGAATGAGGCAAGTGCTCACTAAAGGTTGGGGGAGCGGAATACGCAGGAGAACAGGACTAGACCCTGGGGGCCTGGGCGTTTCTGGGCGTTTCTGCTCCTGCTGCCATCGGTCTTAACAGCCATGCCACAGACTTGTCAGCCAGCAGAGTGTGAGTGCCAGGGACCCTCCGAACGAGGGCCGTTCTCAGGGAAATTCCTCGTGGCCGTCCTCAGGGAAATTCGCTCTGCCCTTCCAGCACTTGAAACCATACCATTTAAAAATGGAAAATCAAGGTTTGTCCAAGGAATGAATCTTTTCCTTTTCCCCTTCTTCTCGTGGATTAATACCGTAGAATCGAGGGGCGCCTGGGTGGCTCAGTCGGTTGAGCGTCCGACTTCAGCTCAGGTCACGATCTCGCGGTCCGTGAGTTCGAGCCCCACGTCGGGCTCTGGGCTGATGGCTCAGAGCCTGGAGCCTGCTTCCGATTCTGTGTCTCCCTCTCTCTCTGCCCCTCCCCCATTCATGCTCTGTCTCTCTCTGTCTCAAAAATAAATACACATTAAAAAAAAATTTTTTTTAAATACCGTAGAATGGAGAGTTTCTGAACATCAGATCCAAATGGCTTTGTTTTGTTTTGTTTACAGAGGAGGAGAGAGCCGGCCGACTTTCATCTAATTATGTGTGTTGCAAGAATACTGAGCAACGCTAGAAGCTGGCAAACACAAATCCTCCCCTCCTAGACATTTAACTGGAGGGTGAGAGCTGACCCGTATTTTGGCTCCTCTGCTTAGCACATATACAGCAGCCAGCGCCGTGGACACACGTGGCCTCACGTGACTGGCAATCTCAGCTCCACCCTTTTATTGTCTACACCCTTTTTCCTTCTTGAGTGCTGTCGAGAGTTGTGCGAAGGAAGCAAGTTACCTGTGTTCACCCAAGCATGTGGGAAGGACAGACCACAACACGGCAAGAAGGGGCAAGAAGCAGCATCCACCTGGAAGTGGGGGAGTTCCAGAATTCAACGTTTTTTATTTTTTATTTTTTATTTTTGGGACAGACAGAGACAGAGCATGAATGGGGGAGGGGCAGAGAGAGAGGGAGACACAGAATCGGAAACAGGCTCCAGGCTCCGAGCCATCAGCCCAGAGCCCGACGCGGGGCTCGAACTCACGGACCGCGAGATGGTGACCTGGCTGAAGTCGGACGCTTAACCGACTGCGCCACCCAGGCGCCCCGAGTTCCAGAATTCTTTGCCACAGACTAGCTGTGTGAACGTGGAGAAGTGACTCAGTGTCTCTGAGCCTCGGATTCCTCAAAGGTAAAGTGGGAATGACAGTCGATGCCTCTCTCAGGACTGTTGGAGGATTAAATGTGCTGATAGGCGGTGAATGGTGGGTTCTCAGTGAAGCGCCCCTCTCCTGTGATGGCAGCTAAAAGGGTGTCTGTGCTAGAGTGAGAACCCCAGTGGGGACTCCTGGGGGCCAGAAGTGCTCATTTTCCAGACTCCCTGACACCTCCCCTGCATCCACATTTCACTGTAACTGCCTCCAGCACATTTAGATGGGAGTTTCTCCCGTTCTAAACAGTTTACATTCCCATGCTTCTTTGCAGTAGGGGCCTCCGTGAAGGCTCCCGGGTAGGAACCATTAACCTATTCTGGCAAGTGGCTGACTTTCTGTTCAGGATAACTGGAGACGGGAGGAAGGCCCGGCTGACAGCAATTCAAAGCAGCACTACAGCACTTGGTTATCTTCCTACAGGGCCCTTAGGCCTCGTGGCTGGGGAAACAGTCGGTGCGAGCCATGGAAAAAAAGATTCTCCCTGTTCTTCCCGATGAGTTGTATTCCAAAGGTAGTACTTGACAGAAGCATCTTCCAGGCTTTTTCCCAATCCATGTAACGGACCTAAGAGAAATGAAAACTATTTTTCACCCCGCCCCCTTCTTTGCTCTCCTTCTTATTTCCTCCCCTTGGCATTCTTTTCTTCTCTGTCCTCCTCTCCTAACACAGATAGCTTTTTCAAAGTGTCCTGGTACCAGCTGCCGCACAGAGAATACTATTTTTCTCTAAACTAAAAAAAAAAAAAAAAAAAAAGATTATTATTATAGTAATTTTGAGGCAGAAAGTTCAAGGCTAAGGTAGCAAGTACAATTTTTTTTTTGAAAAATACATTTGTGGAAAAAAAGAATCAAACAGCCCATATATGTAAATAGTATATAAGTCCTCCGTTCTCACTCATTGCCCTCAATCTCATTCCCGGGGGGTGAAAACCACTCAACAGTTTGGATGCGTTCTTCCAGACATTTATGATTTATTCATCTGATGCATATAGAATGGTTGCTCACTATGTTCCAGGCAGGTGTCAGGGCCAACCAGCAGTGAACAAGCATGAATCTATATATGAATGCACACGTGTTTATCTGCCATATATATTGACAAAAATGAGATCATGTTAATAAATAATATAGTCACTTTTGCACGTTAGAATGTAGAAATATATACATACATATTTATTATTTTTCACAGCTGCATAGTATTCCATCACAAGGATATACCAAAATATATGCAACCTGTTATACGTTATTTTAAAAACAAGCCGTGTTTCCTTTGCTTGCAGAGTGTAGAGCAACCCACTTCGTGTGACCTACTTGAGCAGAACCTGGCAGTGTGGATGGGGATGCTCTGGGACCTGTCCCCTGCACAAGGGTGGAGAGATGGCTGGCAGCGGGTGCTGACCCTTGGGCCTCTTCAACGGGCAGGCAAGGCCAGCACCAGGAGCACAGTGTGCCTGCCCAGGCACCTGGCTGTGGTGCCCAGTCGGCCAGTGGAGGAACTGAGTTCACACCCACATCCCTCCGACTCCAGAGCTCTAGCGGCCACAGCTCCCATCATGTGCTTCCTTTGACAATAAATTCTCCAGTCTATGGATTAAACAAGGAGAAGGAAGGAGAGGAAATAAACTTGAGGTCATGAAAAACGCAGCCAAAGGAGGACAGTGCATGCATACTTGTGCTTGTGTGCATGCACGTGTGTGCACGCACGCACGCACGCACGCTCACATGGGGATGGGCAGTGAGTCCTGCCCTCACATGAGCAAGGGCAGCAAATGCTGACGTTTAAACAGAGATAGTAAGAAGCTCTTGACTCACACTCCACCCCGCTATCTGCCCCTAATCTCCTCTTTTGGAGCAGCTAATGAATAACCAATCTTAACACCCAAATCCAATCCCCTCTCCAGACACCTTGTCTAGGGCTAGGGCGCTGCAGTAGCCAGGGCTGTGCGGACATTCCTCCGCAGTTACTTAGCTGGGTGGTGGAAACAAAAATGCACCCCAATTGGTCAGCCAGTGGCCTTTTCTAGTGAATGAAGGAGGTTTCTGTTTTAAGAAATAAAGTGACTTCTCAGCTGTTGATTCACTGCCCACAGGGAGATTTTCTCGGCAGAGGCTTCCTAGCCTCCGTAGAAATTTGCATACAACTTCCACTTCCTGCTTCAGAGCTTGTTCGACCGCTTACCTGGGCCTGGAGAGGGAGGAGGGAGGCGGGAGCGACCCAAGGTGGAGTGTGAGAAGGAGAGAGCACGACCACCCCGTCGGCCGGTCTGTCTGTCCGTGGTGGTGCTAAGGTAAGTCGTTCAGAGCTGTCGCCTGCCTGGCCTTACTTTTTAGCTTCTGACCCATTTTCCAAAAGCAGTTTTCGCCTTCACTGAAATGTTCTGCCTTAATTTCCCCCCACCTTCCACTCCCCACCTTTCTAACCTGTTCGTGTAGAGACCGGCTGGGGCTGAGAAAATGACACGTAAGTATCTGGCTGCCAGAAAGTGCTGGTGGTTTAGTATTTCAGACAGGCGAGAGGAGATTAACTCTCTGAGGGGTGGAAAGCACACACACGGGTGTTTTCTCGGAGCTGTCTGGGAACCATTTGTTTGAGTACTTCGTGTCCCACAAGTTTCGGTTAAGAATCCAGCCTCACTTCTCCAAGGAGGGAGCCAGGGATGGCAAAAATTAAGTCATTGGCTTCCAGCCCCGGGACACGTCAGTGGCAAAGATGGAAGGAAAACTCCCAGTTTTCTCGATCCTTGTTTCATGCAGGGAAAAGATCAACCCCATATTCGTGGGCCAGGAAGTTCAGCTCAGCTCTGCGCTGGCTCCCGGCTGCCTTCCCAGCCCTCTCCCACAGCCCCCCGCCCCTCCGGAGCAACCCAGACGTTTGCTGGCACAGAAAACAAGGAGAGAAATGCTATTACTGATCTTAGAAGCTCATCAAGTTTCATGTGACTTTCAAGTTCAAGATGGTCTCTTAGAATAGGGCAATTTTAATGGGGGGCGGGGGGAGAGACCGAATAAATAATAAAAAAGGACAAGAAACTCCGTTTCAAGTCCTCACTCCATTCCTTGCTGGCTTTGTGGCTTAAGCAATCACTTTGGTTTCCCTAGGACTGGATTTCTTCATCAATAAAATGTGTGTGGGGGTGAACTAACATGATTTTGTCTAAATTCCCTTCTAACAAAATAAAGCTAGGAAAATGGGAGTCCCCAGAGGGCTAGCCGTAATGGGTGATCTTGGAAGACTTACTTTGTTTACTGACTATTCAAACATATGAATTTTACCTCCTGCTACTAGATGGTTAGTTCCTTGAGGAAAAGGACTTTGTTTCTTAATCCTTTTCTACCCCTTCGCACAAGTATACTATCAAACACCTCATAGGTGCTCAAGCTTTTATCACATAAGCTGCTTTGACTTGTTTCACTCACCTGTTCTGAAAGCACAAGGTAAAAGCCTCAGTCAGGGCCAAAGGCTGGGGGAAGCTGGGCAGCCACGTGGCTCTGCGGGAGGCTGCCGGGAATTTAGGCGTTTTTATTGGCTCTAGTTACATAAAACGGGGTTTCTTAAATTAGTTCATGTCCCATTTGGGTTGCTCAGGAAGAACTGTCCTATGCACTTGCCCACAGATTCATGGCAGGCCAGAGAACTGGCAGACCAGCCTGGCTCCAGAAGGTTGCATTACTGACTTAGCTGGAGCTGAAAACCACTCCTGGGCTAGACCAATAATCACTGCATGTGGGGCCTTTAATGGGAGGTGAAAGGAAGCTATGAAGTACATCCTAATAGCATGTAAGGGTGATGGCTATGATTGGACACATTAGATGGCAGACACAGGATCCTTAACCTTTTCCAAACCACTACTTTATTATTGTTGTTATTTCTTTGGGCAATTATTTTTTGTCACTACCGTTCCAACAGGCCCTGGCTGATGGGGATGGGCTGACTCAGTGCTTTCAGTATTGCTAAACTGTTTCTGTGGAAAGGCCCTGGTGTAGTCATTGTCACGTTCTTAGATGGCCCTCTCTATGCCCCCCGGGATGAGAGGGCAGGAATTTCAAGATGTTTCACCTGTGATGAATTACTGATTCTAATTTCGAAGGGTGAAGCACCATTATCTGAAATGAGGCTAACTGCTCTCAGCCGCCAGCCCTGCTTTTACCCAGAAAGACCACCTGTAGCCATTCTTAATCTGGTGTTACAGCTCCAAGTCATTTTATTTTTTAATTTTTTTTTTTAACGTTTATTTTTGAGACAGAGCATGAACAGGGGAGGGGCAGAGAGAGAGGGAGACACAGAATCGGAAGCAGGCTCCAGGCTCTGAGCCATCAGCCCAGAGCCCGACGTGGGGCTCGAACTCGCGGACCGCGAGATCGTGACCCGAGCTGAAGTCGGATGCTTAACCGACTGAGCCACCCAGGTGCCCCTCCAAGTCATTTTTTGATGGCAGTCATGAAACAGTGTGGTGCCTCTGCTCACTGTGTGTGGTGGGCTGACTAGGGAGTGCAGTCAGGGTACTGAACCAGCATGGATGCACCATCATCCTAACTCAGGGATACTGACTCTTGGAGGGTGCAAAGACAAAGTGTTGAAGCTTGTTTCTCTCAGGGTTAAGGAGTTAGTGACTTTCAAACGCTCTGAAAATACAAGGTAGTTTGATTTGCAGGCATTCTTTAACAGGCATTCAGAAAGATAGATTATGTGGGTAGTTTGTCTAAATGAAATCTGTTCTACCCTGCACAGAATCGAAATCTCAGAAATACCCTGAATCCAACCATTTTTCTGCAGCAGGAAGTTTTAGATTAGCCCATAAAAATATGTAACAATTGCAGGCAACTGTTTGGGGGGGGTGGGCAAGGGCACAGATGAGGCACATTAAACTTTATATTCCTTTCAGATCCAATGAAATGACCCCTGATGTTTGACCACATTTCCTTATCAAAACAATCCTGCCAGCCTTTCGTGAGAAAGCATCTGAGGATTGGAATCAAGAAGCTCTCCCCTTGGGCCTCTCCCGTTTCTTCTAAGTGCGTTGTCACCAAGATATTTTTAGTTCATGAAACCCCAGCTGTCCCTTCTCCCCCCGACATTCTTTGCGTCTCTTCACCAGCAGGCCTCTACTAGCCCACATGTACTTCGATGCCTGGCCGCTCGTGTTGCTCTGTGCGTGCGTGCATGCATGCATCTAGACCTTCCCGGAGGCCGCAAGTTGTATCCTGGCCGAGGAGGTGGGGGGGCCTTTCATGTACCGGCTGAACCGGAGAGTTGTGCCAGTTTGGGTTGGCTCCCTGACCAGGCAGCCGAGGTGGAGCGATTTGGGAGTGATGGAACTGACTGCCGCCCCCAGCCTGCGTGTCCCCATTCCTTCCACCCTGAACACCGAGGCTGGCTGGGATCTTGGCAGGTCCCTCAGCGATGAGGAAAACTTGGCTCTTTTCTGCCTCGTTGTTTTCCTGCCCTGGGGTCCCAGTGTTTTTCCTTCTTCCCCTCCCAGGGTCACTAGATCTCCCTGGCATCTCCGATCTGCCTTCCTCCTCTGTGCTGTCGTCCAGGCTCTTCCTGGCTCACCAGCTTACCTACAACACTCTCGCCTTTCACTGTATTCATTCCTTTTCTTCCCTTCCAACTGCCCTTTCTCAGATTCAGTAATACATAAAAATCACAAATAAGTCTCTCTCCTACACTAATAAAAGGCAAATTGTTTTAAATGTCCTTCAAGTTTTCCCCTCTTTCCTTGTGTCTCTCCTCTTCCATTCCCCTTTCTTATGTTCTATCCCTTCATCTTCCTCTCCTGATTTTTCCTTTCTGCCCCTTCGTCTTCACTCTAGGGCTTGGACTGAAATTAAGAATCACAGATATGTGCTGAGAGAAACCTTATCCGGAGCAAAACAAACAAAAACCTGGGCTGGTTTGAGGTTGCTCTCCAAATGTTTATCACCAACTAACAACATAGCCGGGTCAGTCCATTCCCACTAGTCCATGGTCTCCTTGCTCAGCGGCTCAGAACAGTTCCAGAGTGAACTTCAAATCAGGTCAGGTCATGCCGTGCTGCCTTGAGCCTGATGTGAGTTGTACCGTGCAGGGGATGAACAAGGGCCAGTAAATGTTCCCTTGTCTCCAGGGCTCACCACTGCTTCCAATCCTCTGGCAAACCAAATGGAAGAACTTCTCTGTCTGGGAAATTCTGCAAGTAAACTTGGAAGTATTTATTCACTGGAATTTGAACCGGAGCCAAACAGTTCACTCAAAACCGGCCTCCACTGAGCAAACTGACATTGTGAAAGTTTGCATGCATTTGGGCAGTAAACAAAGAGCATTAATGAGTTTAAAGATTTTTTTTTTAATAACATGGCTTTTAGACTTTTAATTTATAAAAAAAAAAAAAAATTACTCTCTGCAGAATGAAGTAAGACCTTGAGAATCTGTAATTGAAAGTATCGGATCCAAATTGGATCTGAGGATCTTTCTAGCTGTAAATGTATATATTTATTACGTCCACCTGAAATATTCATGGTGTGTGCCTCTAGGACTCTTCAAGACTATTGTTGACCCAAAGAATTCTTTAAAAAAAAAAAAAAAATCCACGTGGTTGGTGAACAGCAAGCCTTGATTATTTAGGAGCTGGTAATGTGGTTTATTAATTACTCAGGCTGCTCACTCCTGCCCTTCCTCTGTTTCTCGCTGTCTATTTGTCTTCTTCCAGGGACATAACACCTTCATTAAATCCCATCCGTCCTTGCCTCAGAGGCGTCCCCTGGAAGATATCCCCTCTCTAGATGCATCACCATTTATCATCACCCTTTGTTTGTGCTCTGTCAACCAGTTTTCAATTTATTTTGAATTCAGTTTATGATTAAAATTTAATGAGATCCAATCAAGTGCTTTTCTCAAATCAAGATGCCTCTGCAGTCCTCATCCATGTCCTCTATTGTACTGGAATGAAGGAAAGCCACCACAGGTTTCCCGCCCGGTAATCCTTTATAAAACACAGGTGGCCCGTATCCACGCCTCCTTAGCTTCAAGGTGAAGAGTCTGAAACATATTCATTCCAGAAGCTTCCAGGGGTTACTCAGCTGCTCCAATCCCCTCCCCCACCCTTCAAAGTCAGGGTTCTTAACCAAGAAACAGATTGTTAAGTGCACGGGTTCTGGTGCTGAACTGCTTGGATTTGAATCCTGTCTGTGCTGCTTGCTGGACATATGACCTTGGGAAAGTCACTTAACCTCCCTGTGTCTCAGTTTCCCCATCTGTAAAATGAGGTTGACAATCATACCTACCAAATAAGGTAGCTGTGAGGATGAAATAAGTTAATACATGTAAAGCACTTGGAACAATATTTGACACATAGTAAACATTCAACAAATATTAGCAGTTACTACTAATAAAAGGGAAGGTTTCTTTGTATTTTATCAGTGTAATCTGTATCAGCCATTGGTAAACTATAACCCTCAGGCCAAATGTGACCCATAGTCTGTTTTTGCTACAGCATACTGCTAAAAATGGCTTTTGTATTTTTAAAGTGTTGCTTAAAAACGAATTCTTTAAATAAGCAAGAGTATGAGACAGAGACCATCTGTGGTCCATAAAGCGTGAACTCTTTACTCTCTGGACTTTTACGGAAAAAGTTTGCTCCTGATCTATGTGGTTTAATGGAAAGATCTCGGAGATCTATAGGCTAGATTCAGCTGTGACTTTGGAAGAGCTACTTAATGTATCTCTATCCCTCTGTGAAATAGGAATGGGAAAGTTATAGGACATACCCTGTCTGGCCCAGCTCTTTTTAAGACAAGAGGCCATGCATATCGAATGTGCCATAAATATATATATATATATTGGTTAAGAAGATATGGTCTTCATTCATTAGGCTCATATAATAACGCTAGCATTCAGGTATAAAACCAGTGAACATAGTCTAGAAGAAAGTTCTAAAGCCAAATCAGTTGTAACAATAATAAAACAGGTTTTTTTGGGTTTTTTTAAAATGTTTATTTCTGAGACAGAAAGAGAGCATGAATCAGGGAGGGGCGGAGAGAAAGGGAGACACAGAATCAGAAGCAGGCTCCAGGCTCTGAGCTGTCAGCACAGAGCCCGACGCGGGGCTCGAACTCACAGACTGCGAGATCATGACCTGAGCTGAAGTCGGACGCTCAACTGCCTGAGCCACCCAGGCGCCCCAGGTGTTGTTTTTTGAGAGCTTAATATAGGCCGGGTTCTGCAGTCAGCATTTTATTTACATCTTCTTTTATCCTCACAACATCCCTGTAAGACAAATGTTCTTTCCCCCATTTTACATATTAGAAAAATGAGGCCCAGGGAAGTAAAGTAATTTTCTCAAGGTCTCACATCTAATCATGCAGCTGGCAAAGAAAGAATTAAAACGTGGGGAGTTTGAATGTAGAGCCTGTGCATTTAAATACTACATCCTAGAAATATGTGTTGGTTCAGAGTAAGTCCATCTGGAAAGCAGAAGCCACAGTTCACTGCGAACGTGGACATGAAGTCTCTTCACGTGTGCCCTGAGAGATTGTTTTGCACTCAGGCCAGGGCGGTATGTAATGGACATGCAGAAAGGAAGGTTGGGATGAGGGAAGGAAAAGAAGCTTTTTTATGAACTGTGAGATCAGAAAAATCGTGTTTTGAAGCCTTAATAGGCTCTGTTTCAAGAAACTAAGAATTTAAGGCAGGATGTGCTGGCGAAGAAAAAAGTTGCCGGGAACAGATACCAGCAAAGAGTTGGAGGCAGCTCCAGGGGATTGACTAAGAGCTGTGTGCAGGAAAAGGGAGGAGGGGGTGGGAAATTCTGTGAATGGGACACCAGGGAGCATTGTCACATGGGATGTTGGAACCGCTGCCATCTGGGTAAGAGCTTATCTGCAAAATCAGGCTACTCAAGGTAGAGTGGATATGCTAAGAGAAAGGTTTCAGGCCAGAGGAGGCAGAAAGGAAGCCAAAGACGAGACTTGGACAGAGAAAAACCGCCGGATTTGAAGAAAGTTGCGGTCAGAATCAAGGGCTAGAACCACGGCTCACTGTCCAAAGGGCAATGAGATCCAAGAGAAGGGAAGTTAGCGTCTTTTGGGTCAACTCAGTGAATCAGAACCAGACTCCCGTGCATGATTGCTTCAGCCTAGCTGTGTGTACTCCAGACTAGCCCTCTGTTCCTGGCTGGTGCCCACCCATTCCTGCCCCCGGGGGGGCAAATGTTTTCACCCTCAGCGGAATGGTCTTTTGTCTTTTCAGAGACACGCCTCCCCTTCCTTCACGTTGGTTCTTAATCTTTGTGAACAGCAGGACTACTCTGAAGCTCTCCCTTTTCTCCTATCTTTTAAGTAGATATATAAGGTATAAAATGCTCCGGAAAGCAAGCGTCCCTCCTGTTCCCGTTCCCCAGCCATCCAGTTCCCTTTCCAGAGGCGACCGTTGTTCCAAATTTCTGACGAGATGGCATGTGCCTACACAACCTCAGATCGTACAAAGGGTAGCATGCTCTGCACACTGTCCTCCTCTTTACTTTTCCTAACTTCACAAATAAATCTTGGACATCGTTCCACATCAGTCCCCAGAGCACTTCCTCTGTCTTTTTAAAAAAGACACAGAGCAGTCGTTGTTTGGCCGGACCACAGTTTTTAAAAATCAGAACCTTTCTGCACATGTGGGTTGTTTCTAGTCTTTGCTATTACAAACAAGGCTGCATCGCCTATCTTCAGAGCCTCTTCATTTCGCAGGGTACACCCGTATCGCTGTAGAGGAAATTCTTAGAAGTGAAATTACTAGGTCAAAGGGCATAAACGTTTAAAATTCTGATAGTTCCTGCCAAATGGCACAGATCACAGAGTACAAGTACAAGAGAATCTGCGTACCTGTGGGACTTAAACAAAGATACACGGGAGCCCTGACCTCACCTCAGAATCTCTAGGTGTGGGGCTTGAGCACCTGTGTTCTGAGCCTCAAAAAGAGATTCTGAGCCAGAAGACTCCCTTGAGTTGAGTTCTCTCACCCGCTAGCCTCTCCCTTTCCCCAGGAATTTGCCCCGAGGCCAGGTAGACTTGACCATTATCCTCCTGGCTGACCCGCTGACCGGTCCCAGCTTCCCCCAGGCTTGCTGAGTTGGACAGGATGTCCACGAGCATCTGTCCGGGGCATTGCCACTCAGGCCTGCAGGGTCCTGGCTGGCAGCTCTTCTGTCCCTCTGGGGAGTCAGAGCCTTCTCCTCTAGAACAGTGGTAGGACACAGAGGTTTTTCCATTTCACTCCAAGTGCCACCCCCTGTTGGGGACTGGAGCACAGGCCATGTAACCATGTGGATATCATGTGAGAAGCCCTGGAGTAAAACAGGGAAAGATGGAAATATTAGCCGTGGGAGATATTGAATGATTATTTTTAATGTGTAGCATGTTTACAATATTGACATTAAAGACCAAAAACGAAACTGCCATTTCCCACTAATCTGCCCATGACCCTCTGATGCGGCATTTGCGTGTAGTTGTTCTCAGTGACACCATTGTGTCTCAGGGTTTGTTTTGCCAGTTCTGGCAGGGATCTAGGGCTGGGAGGGACCCACGTGGTAGCTGGGAGGCGTGCCCACCCTCCACTGTTTCCGGGCAAAGCCTGATGATGCATGAACAGACCAGCTCCCTATCTGGAACAGAATACCAGATGTTCCCTTTACACTAGATGGTAGAAACACCTGTATTCTGCAAGCGAGGTTCACGGTCAACTCTGCCCACGGATGGGACCTCGTAGGCATGGCCCAGACTCACCTTGGGGCCTGACACTTAGTGAGCCCTTAATAAATATTTGAGAAGAAGCAAGGATGTAAGGGGAAGGGTCCCCAAGTGGGGTAACTTTAAGAACTGAGTACTTGGTCCACCCAATATTCCTTGCTACCCACCATGGTGCCTGATGTTCTCACTGTCAGTGATCCTTCCAGCCACACAGATCTGTACTCTTTCCAAAAACAGGCATCCATCACTTATTCAGTCCACAAATATTTATGTGCCAGGAACAGCTAGCTCTAGATGGTGAGAAGATAGCCATGAGCCCAACAGTCAAAAATCACATCCTCATGAAGTTTAAATTCTGGGGGAGGAGAGAAACAATAAACAAGGAATGTATTAGGTGTTTGCAGTTATAACACGCATTTTGTAGTATGTAAGATGTGATAACTACTGGAAAGGATGGTGAAGCAGGGAAGAGAGACAGGGAGTGAGAAGGGCAAGTAAACACTTGAGAAGGAGACCTGAAGGAGAAAGGAAGCAAGCCCTGCAGACATGTAGAGAAAGAGTGTTCAGAGAAGAAAGAACAGCAAGTGCAAAGGCCCTGAGATAGGGCTTTTGATTTCCTCTATTAGTTTTCTCTCTTGTTCTGGATCACAGGCAACATGAGGGCAGGAATAATGCTTTTTAAGGCTTTAGAAATACTTTTGATTACCATTCACTGTATACCCTTTTGTACTCTTGAACTTTGTATCACTTGTAAGTATTACTTGTTATTAAAAAAAGGGTTTCATTCAGCCCATGCCTCAGAAGGAGGTTATAGAGCACAGAGTTGGACACATAGTAGGTTCAGTAATCATTTGCTCTTTGAATATTTGATAGTGACACGTTTAAAACACCAAGGGTTGTTTTGCCTTTTATGGTTTACTAATCCCATAGCTTTCCCCAGAGGCCATTTATTGCCGGCTGATCCTTACTACCATCCAAGGGGTAGTTTTAGTTTAATTTCAGAGCAGTTTTATTTATTTATTTATTTTTTAAAATTTTTTTTTTCAACGTTTTTTATTTATTTTTGGGACAGAGAGAGACAGAGCATGAACGGGGGAGGGGCAGAGAGAGAGGGAGACACAGAATCGGAAACAGGCTCCAGGCTCCGAGCCATCAGCCCAGAGCCTGACGCGGGGCTCGAACTCACGGACCGCGAGATCGTGACCTGGCTGAAGTCGGACACTTAACCGACTGCGCCACCCAGGCGCCCCCAGAGCAGTTTTAATTGTAGAATTCCCACCATAAGATAGACCTCAGGTTTCCAGTTATGTGAGATGACCACGCTTGTCACTTTTTTTTATTAGCTTCTTCCAAGCCCCTGGAAGGTTTGGAATTTGCAATTTTTAGGGAAATACTTGTAAGGTAATCACATTTTTTTTTTTTTAATTTATTGTTTGGAGGAGTTGGGGAGGGACAGAGGGAAAGGTAAAGGCAGGAGAGAATCTCAAGCAGGCTCTATGCCCAGCGTGGAGCCAACACGGGGCTCGATCCCCCAACCCTGGAATCATGACCTGAGCTGAAATCAAGAATAGGATGCTTAACTGACTGAGCCATCTAGCCATACCCCCCCCTCCCCCCCGCCATTAAGGCATTCACATTTAAAAACCCAGGGAGAGGGGTGCCTGGGTGGCTCAGTCAGTTAAGTGTCTGACTTGGGCTCAGGTGATGATCTCGCAGTTCATGAGTTCGAACCCCACATCGGGCTCTATGCTGACAGCTCAGAGTCTGGAGCCTGCTTCAGATTCTGTGTTTCTCTCTCTGCCTTTCCCCCACTCATGATCTGTCTCTCTCTGTTTCCCTGTCTCTCACTCAAAAAATAAATAAACGTTAAAACAATTTTTTTCCAAACCCAGGGAGAATGTAAACTGTGGCACCGGAATCACGTAACAAGAAACCGTTGACAGAGTGCAGGCCTTTTGCTAGCTCCCTCACTCGGGGCACCTCCTTGCCCTTCCACTCAGCTGTGGGCCCACAGACGCTTGCAGGAGGTTACACAACACTCAGCCACCCCCTCAGAAAATACCTTTGTTTCCTGACCAGCCGAAGAGCATGTTGTATGGCATATCCAATTTCACAGCTGTAGAAAAAGCGTAAGAAAGAGAGAAAAACAATGGTGAGCACTCAAAAATAATAAATAGCTGAGATATTTGTGTTTGGGGTAGGTTCCTGTTCGTTTTTACAAGGTCTAATCGAGGTAGGTGATGAGGTCTCTTTTCTCCAGAGGCCAGAGGCCAGGGGCACGCACCGCCCAGCCGGCTGCCAGGAAGGGGGGTGGGGGGTCAGCCAGCTGGGAGAAGGGGAAATGAGGCAGGGAGGGAGAGAGGGCCGGCCAGGAATTAGACACTAAAAGAGTTTTCTTCCGGGCCAGAAAACAGCACAAAGGTTGTTTGCAGCACATGGGTACGTTCATTACCAAGTGAGGCTAAGGAGAAGTGTTGGAGTTCACCTGGCAGGGGGTGGGGAGGCAAATAGAAGTTTCTGTCTACAGGCACTGAAGATAAATTTGGTAGGAAATTGCCGGCCCCACCTCTGCTCAGAGGGGAGCACCTTAAAACGGGTGCTGTCAGGTTCCCATTGGGACGGATACAGGGCTCAAGAGAAGGGGAGTTCATATTCTTCAAAACTTGGCTTAGAGGGACAATTGACGTACATCACGATCTGGGGCACAGCACGCCCTCAGTAAATGTATATGGCTGAAATTCTACAGGAACCCCAAATAGGCATTTAAAAATCCACCAGCAGCAGCACCACCTGTATCCTCTGTATGATATTTGAGGTATACTGTGTACAAGGCCTTCACGGAACAGACCTCTGGGATGTTTTTTTTTTCGTGGTCTCCCTACCACTACACCTGCTCTGGAACTTTCTGCAGGCCGTCAGTCACTCCCGTACTCTTTCCCTGCCTGCCTCCTGCCTTCCGCTGGAGCTTGGGTGTCCTGGGACGTCATCTCAAGCAAACAAATGATAAGGGGAGGCTAATTTTCTCTTTTATTCTATCATGTTGATTACGGGTTCTATTTTTACAGGTAAAACCAATATTACTCGGACTGTAGGCTAAAGGCTAGTTTAGCAAGCCTTGCTAGTTCAGCCAGTTCATCACAAACCAGATGGCCATGGCTACCTTGACTGTAAGCATAGTGCCAGAGGGAATTAAGTCCAGAAAACAATCTATAGTTGTTAAGTGGGAAATGTCACTATGACCTTTTCTCCGTGCTTTTTAACTCACACTTTCTTTTTTTGTTGTTTTTTTTTAAATTTTTTTTTTTGATTAAAAATGAAGCAACATTTTTAAAGTTTATAAGGTGGACACTGTCTCCCCACTGCATCCTCAGAGGCATCCTCAAAGGCAGACCAATCAATGTCTTGTGTATCCTTCACACACACACACACACACACACACACACACACACACAGCAGCCCACATTATAATTTCCCTCCTCCATACTTAGCTGTTGATATTCATCTGTCTTCCCATTGTGCTGTCTACTGCATGACGGTCCCGTCACATTCTTTGAATCGCCTTCCATGTAAAAGTATCTTAATAAGCACTAGAGCCTTTGCCTAGAGGATGAGTGAACAACTTTATGTGACTGGGGCTTTGAAACACGTTGGTGTCACACTGCTATTAACTGAAACCACATCTCGAACGAGGTCTCTTAAGGCCATAAAGTAGGGGCTCCAAGAGATGATCTGTCTTCTAAGGCTGTGGCATGTTTTCTCTTGTTCCAGAAACTAGGATGAACCGAAGCATTCCTGTGGAGGTTGATGAATCAGAACCATACCCAAGTCACTTACTGAAACCAATCCCAGGCTGTTCCCGGGAAGAGGCATCCGAACCACCTGCTCCAAATCTAAGGAACATGGCACCCAATGGCTTGTCTGCACCCCAAACCCCTCACTGTTCCTCAGGAGACTTTTCTCAGGCTCATCCACCCCTGAAACTTTCCAATCACCTGCGGCCTGTGTCCCAGCATGTCACCTGCCTGCGCACTAAAATCCTGGAGGAGAGCGAAGACAGCTTCTGGAGGAGACACCCGGACCCAGGCAAAGATTTTCCCTCGGGTTCCTCTGCAGCCTGCCAGCACGAGCCTGAGTCTGTGGTTGGAGCCCTCCCCCTGGAGCATCAGTTTTCATTTATGGAAAAACGGAATCAATGGCTAGAATCTCAGCTTTCAGCAGCTTCTCCTGACACTGGCCATGACTCAGAGAAATCAGACCAAAGTTTACCTAATGCCTCAGCAGACTCCTCGGGCAGTAACCAAGAGACGGTGCAACAGCCCTGGCCCCACAGGAACCGAGCAGCTCCAGATCTGCCTACAATAGACACGGGGTATGATTCCCAGCCCCAGGATGTCCTGGGCATCAGGCAGCTGGAAAGGCCCCTGCCCCTCACCTCTGTGTGTTACCCCCAGGACCTCCCCAGACCTCTCAGGTCCAGGGAGTTCCCTCAGTTTGAACCTCGGAGGTACCCAGCGTGTGTACAGATGCTGCCTCCCAGCCCTCATGCTCAGTGGAACTGTCATTACCATTGTCCTGGAGGTCCCCATCACCAGGTGCCATGTAAGTGAACTTCACCTCCTGTGGACATTCCGGGCCGGGTAACTAAGTAAACAAGGCCTTGTGTCAATGCCTCACATCTCTAGACCAGCACAGATAGGTCAGAATGCAGGGAAGGCATTCTGCTTCCCAGAATAGGGGCTTTCCAGAAGAATGCTTCATCTTAGCCCAAAGCCTGTCCCACTTGGAACCTCCTTCTCTATAAAACTTTAAGGAGAAAATGGATCCTTCTGTCTCAGTTTAATTGAAACCTGCCTACAGGCAGGGAGATGACCCAAATGACTTCTAGAGTATATTTTTGTTGTCTTCATTCTTGGGCATCCGGGTTCTTCCCAGCTGCTTCTCCATCTTAGTTTTGGCAAAGAAAGAGGCCTTCAGTCAAAAATGCCGGAATGTTATTGAAACTCTGGATTCATGCCATCACATGAAGACTGAGTTGCTCTTATGATGCTGTTACTTAAACCCCATTGGAGACTTGAGCCACCCACCTCTACTCTAACCCTGGCCACCCCCAAGGACCGCAGTCCCCTGAAACCTGTCTAACTCCTTTATACCTCCAAGCATTTGCCCTTGCTCTTCTCTATCCAGGATGTTCGGCCCCTTCGTGCACATTTGACCCAGTTCTATACCTCTTTTTTCAAACAGCTTTACAGATCTAATCAACATACTGTAAAGTTCACCCTTTACCCACTTAGGTGTACAATTCAATGAATTGTAGTATATTCAGAGTTATACAACCATCACCTTGTAAGACTTAGCTCCAGGGTCCCTCTGGAAAACTCCCCAGATCAATCCTTTCTTCAGGCTCTCCGTTTCCTTGTGCTCTGCCTGTCAGAACACCTAATATCAGTATGCATCTACTCATGGACTCGTCTACCTCTCCCTCCAGCACAACAGCAAAGGTATATCTTTAATCCATAATTTTCCAGCGTTTAGCATAGTGGCCAGCATACGCTAGGCTCTGAGGAAATTATTTCTGAATGAGCGGATGAGTGAGTAATGTGTATCAGTGCAGTAAGTGTCTCTGGAAGTGATAAAGTCTTAGCCTGAGATAAAAGGTTCATTACAATTCTTGATGTTAAGTCTCCGTTAAGGCTACTGGGAAGTCACAGGGCTGTGAGATATATTTTTCCTAGCAAATAAACGTGGTACAAAAAGCAGTTCAAATGGTCAGACTCTTTGGTCTGATGCCTAGCTTTGAAATAAATTATAGAAATAATCAAAAATGCTGGGGCACCTGGGTAGCTCAGTTGGTTAAGTATCTGACTTCGGCTCAGGTCATGATCTTGTGGTGTGTGGGTTTGAGCCCCGTGTCAGGCTCTGCGCTGTGTGGAGCCCGCTTGAGATTCTCTCTCTCTGTCCCTCCCCCCACTCGTGCTCTCTCTCTCTCTCTCAAAATAAATAAACTTAAAAAAAAAAAATCAATCCTATAACCAATCACAACGTATGTATTTATACAAGCACACTTCGTATAAAGCCCCCTAAAGTGAATAGAGCAACACAGTAATTCATTAATTCATATTTTTTTTAAAAAAGGAGGGACAGAAACTGTTGCCCTGATGTACAAAAGCTTGCCTTCTGGAGGGGGAGTTAGGCAAGCCCATGAGTAGATGCCGTACTGACATTAGGTGTTCTGACAGGCAGAGCAGAAGCAAACAGCCTGACGAGGTGCTGATCTGGGGAGATTTCCAGAGGGACACTTGAGCTAAATCTTAAAGGAGCTTAGAAGACAGTTGGAAGAAAAAGTAGGAATAAATGTGAGGTTAAGAGTGATGCCAGGAGCTGTGGAAGCAGCAAGCTCGGGGAGAAAGAGGCTCTGAGGCCTAAAGCTGAGACCTTGAGTTTGGGAGGCTGGGAAGTCACTGACTGGGGTTGTAGACACCGAGGCCTGCTCTCTGGGCCCAGTAATAGGATGGGTGTGGTGGCCGAATTCCTTACATGTGAATCACTGAGGCCTGGACCTTGGCAGGGTCAGGGGTACATTTATTTCTCAATGATTTCCAGGATAAAAGGGAATAATTCTGGGAGGATAATACCATAAACTACTTTTTAACATTCTACTCTGTGCATTTAAAGATGATTTTTCTGATCAAAAAAAATCAGAATCAGAATTTTGCTCTCAAAATTGAAATATGCCTAAAAGTTCAATTCATACTTCTATCACCTAAATATAATTCCTTATTGGGGTTTTGACATATAAAATATATGTCAAATATATATCTCCTCCTCTCCCCCCCCCCCCCTTTTTCCCCCCCCCCCCCCCCCTCCCCCCCCCCCCCCCTCTTCCCCTCCCCCCCCTATCCACCTGTGTGGGTTTGGTGTGTGTGTGTGTGTGTGTGTGCTCTCTCTCTCTTTCTCAAAAAAAAAAAAAAATGCTGCATGTATTTTATCAGATGGATCTACCAAATTGTTTTTAAGCTATTCTCCATTGTTGGACATTGTTACTAGTTTCCAGTTTCTGATCCAATAAGCAACGGTAGGACAAACATCATGTATAGGAGTTTTTTTCTGCATTTCTGATGAATCCCTAAGATTAATGTGTAGAAGTGTGAATATTTAGTAAGGGCTTTGTGATACTAAGTCCCAGGCAGTTGCCTTTCCCCGCTAACAGGAGAAAGCCTGGTTATGACAGACAAAGAAAGCATTAACTCCTTATGATTCGAGGATCCCAGAAAGATCTTCCCACATGGAAATATTTTTTGCGCTGAAGTCTGAAATGACCCCACCATCAATCCAGTCTTTGGAGGTGAGTGCAAATTGCCCCCTCTGGGCAGACTCTTTTAAAATGCAAACATCTCTGACTGGGGAATCTTTTTGTCTCTAATACCTTCTGATGAGATTTCTCTCATCAACTGCCTTGCCCTGGCTCTGTATACCATTTCCTTCCACCGAAGCGGTGAGAAGGGGACCACTGGGGGTCCTGGGGGGAGGAGAGGTGATGAAAGGCAGAGGGGAGAACTTAGACAAGAGAAGGGAACAATTCAGAGAAGACATACAGTCAGTAAGCTTATGTAACGTTACTAAATTTAAGAAAAATGTATATATGCAAAATTTTTTAAGATACCATTTTCCTAATTAGATGTGCAAAAAGATAAAAACGTCAGACAACATCCAGTGTTAGTGGGGTTATGGGGCAATGAACACCCCCGTCTACTCTTGGCAGGAGTATAAATTGGTACAATCTTCTGGAAGGCAATCTCCCTATTTATCAAAATTTTAAATGTGCTTCCTTGGCCCCGCAGATGCACTTACAGGATCTATCCCAGGGAAACGCTAAACAAGCATATGAAAACACATGAACAGGGATGCTTAGTAAAGCACTGTTGTATTACAGTGAAAAGGAAAACAACTCAAATGCCGCTCAGTAAGGGGACAGATAAGTAATTTGAGATTTATTTATACAACGGACTACTAGACCTCTGTTACACAGAATAAAATACACATTCTGACTTTATATAAAAAAAAGATCAAGCAGAAAAGCAAGATGCAGTGTTTATCCCATATGTGTTATTTTTAAAAGCTATATATGTTTAAACACCGTACATTGAAAAGTCTGGAACAATTGCCCCACCTGTTATCAGTGATCATGGCTTGGGGTAGTCAGGGTGGGGCGGGGGAGTGCAGACAGGGAATTAAGAAGAGACAGACTGTCCTAACTTTATATACTTTTCTTAAATTTGTTATAGCAAGCAGGTATTATGTTTATAATTGAAAAATAAGTAAAAGTGAAAAAGAAGAAAGAAAACCCCCCAGGAAATGAAAGTATATAGCACACTAATTTACCATGCCTTTCTTTGCCCTGGCCCCGGCTCCCAAAAGCATCTAATCACAAGGAATAGGGTCAGGATTGGGCTGGCTTTGTCAGGGAAGACTTGTGCTTATGTTTTTCTTCAGAGCACTGCAAGCCCAGAATATTTATGAGGCCCCCGGCACCAATGGCTCCCATGAAGGTCGCTCTGAAGATTAAATGAGATAATATACTGAAGGCACTAGGAAAGTAAGCCCTCAACAACTAGCAGCTCTTCGTTATCATTGTTATTACTCACATGGATCCAGCAGCCCAGTCCTGGAGAGCGCCCCTCCCTTTCCACACTCCTCTCACCGGCACAGATTTTAAGTATTCAGAGCAGGTGTACAAATGCTTAGTTTCATGTCAGGACTATAACGGCACTTAATTGCCAACAAAACCACTTCAAAAGAGCTGTTCACCTAAGGGATGCTCGTGCAGTTGGAAACGTGGTTCTACTTGGCTTTAGAAGAGCATTACTTCCTCATCCCTTAATGAAAACATAAATAAATAATGATCACCATGCAAATGGCATACCCCAGCCTTTGCAAGTTAAAGCAGAAATGGTTACCGGTCACCCCTTTCATGTAAAAAAACCAAACAAACAAAAAACAAGTTCAAAGCAGAATAGGCTTAATGTCTTCTCCCCTACCCCCACCAGGCCTCCCAGAGAAGTTGGCCTCTTATTGTCTCAGGATCCCTCCACTGAAGGTCACCAGAATGGAGATCATGGTTGTGCAACCAAATAAAGCCCATGATGCAAATAACTTGGGGAAAAAAAAGAACGTATTAAATCTAAACAGCCTTTATTTTACTATAAAATTTCTTGCTTTCTCTACCAAGAATACCGAATAAAATAAAACTGTGGGCATAGGCCTACTATTGCTGACAGGAACCCGAAAAAGTGATTATTCGTATGCTAGAGTGCATACACAATTAAAAGTAAGGAAAGAATAACCCAGATGGAAGAAATGATAAAGGAGCTGCCTTTCAGGAACCGCAGCTGCTTACAGCTGTGGGTGTTCCCGTAACAGTTTATGTTGGCCATTTTGTTTCCTGGCCAAACTGATTGCATTATATCATCATGCTTTTTGACAACTTGAAAATCAGATTTTATTTCCTCTCTCAAACTCTTGCAATACCATTCTTAATAAGGAAGAAAAATGTTGAACGTCTTGACTGATCAGTGGAAAACCTCGTTTAGGATTTGGTTTACAAATTCCAAGTGGTAAAAGCCCTAGTGACATGAAAACCGTGTGCATCCAGGCCAAGAGGGTTTTCAGACTGACAAATAACATACAGTCCCGGGCACCCATTTATGAGTGTGCAAGGTTTATATTTTTGTTCTGTGATGAACACTGCCTCGGAACTGAGGAGTTACCCTGCTCACAAATCATCTGTCTGTCACATCATCCCCCATCTCCTGCAGAATAAATTCTTGTGATGGGATTTTCGGCACCGAGGACAAATCAGTGGGGGAGATATTTTGGGGCGGCAATTCTTAAGTCTACCAAGTAGGTGGCTGCCGACTTGCACGCCTCCCCTTCTCACATACTAACGAGTGTGGGTTTGTGTTTCAAAACAGACACCCACAGACACACAGATTTTCTCTCTCTATTCTGAGCTACTCAAAGAAACTGTATCCTGTTTTTCTCTGTTCGCTGCATGGCTAGCAGTAGAGGTTCAACAGATATTTGTTGAATGAATAAAAAGAAGTCTGTTCCCTGCCTCCTGAGGAAAGGAGTAATCCCTAATCATGAGTGGGGCCTTTGTGATATCAGGCTATGGAAAGGCCATCTTTAACGGTCCTATGGAAGAGAGGAGGGGAGGAAAGGAGGGGCGTCAATGGGACTTGGAAACAGAACTCGTCCCTTCATTTATCAATTTATTCCACAAATATTTGTCCATCCTATGCCAGGCACTGGGTGTGCAGTGATACAACAGATGTGATCCTGTCTTCATGGACCTCATAGTCTACTAGAGAGCCAGATAAGTAGAAATCAGCAAACAAAACAAAGTATAAGTGCTATGAAGGAAATAACTGGGTGTTAGGCATTAATAGGATGACAAGAGGAGACCTGTTTGAGAGGACACCTAGGAGCTGAAATCTGAAAGATGAGAAAGTGAAGGAAGCAAGGAAATGGGTGCAGTCAAGGCACCAAAAGCAAGCCAACGGGGCTGCAGCAAGGTGAGCTCTGCCAGAAGGGGAAGGATCCAAGGACCATGGTAGGGGAATCAGATTTTATTCTCAAACTTCTTTAAGAAAACAGAAAATTGAACTCTGTATTCCCAACTAAGGAACTTAGTACGGTACCTGGCAGGTAGTGAGTGTTCAAAAAGTGTTGGCCACGATTATATGGAGAATACCCAACTAAATGAGCAAGGCTCGGTCAGAATAGTGGAACAGAATGAATAAAACGTGAGCAATGAAGAGATATTCATTTACCTGATAAATGAATACTTTTCATCTAGCCACTTGTCCACACAACCAAATTTCACTTACAAAAGGGAAGGCTTGTTTTTGACTGACCCTCTAGTGTTCAATATTTCTTTGTTTTAAACAATCAAAGGACAGCAGAGAGGACTCTCCTTGTCAATTTTAAAAACAGGTAAGGTGGATCATTTTCATCTGGTCACGTAAACCGGTGCAAGTTTTTACCTCAGGTGGCCATTTCAGAAATGAAAGTTACAGCTAATCAAACCCTAGCCCACATGCCTTAGTGATTTTAATGACACGATTTGTTGCTATGAGACAAAAACATGTTGTGCGGGAAATAATCTGTTAGAAATCATATGACCTTGATTCAAAGGCTTTTGATTAACAGCACTAACATCCGCTCTCTGGAAAAGAAACAAACCCTATGATTAGAGCCTGGTAGTCCTTCTAAAGCAAATAAAACATTATTAGCGGCTTATTAACAGATATGGGAAGCAAAAATGGCTGCAAATATTAAAAACTTTCAAGGCCACTGGCAAAGTCTTTCTCCTTCCTACTTCCAGGAGAGACACTAGAAAAACACAATGGACTGCACATAAGTAGACAGTGTAGTGGCTTCTCTTTTTCTGTGTGTGAACTGTTGAATCTTCATTCATCCATTTTTTTTTTTTTGAGCATCCCCGTGTGCCAGCACTGTGCTTGGAGACCTGGTGGCCAACAGACTCAGTCTGTGTTTTCACAGAGCTTAAATGCTAGTAGGGAAGGCAGACAAAAAGTTGACAAGAGTCATGACTACTCAAACATATGATAAACACCATGAAGAAAATAAAATGGGGTGGGGGGGTAGGATAAGGAAACTGGGGGGGGGGGTGGGCCTCTTTGAAAAGGTGGTATCTGAGTGAGCCTGGAATGACAAGAAGCTGGTCTGTAAAGACATAGTGCAATAATATGCTAGGCAGAGAGGATGACTATCTCATGGTCCCGGAGATGGGGACAAGCTTGGGTGTTCAAGATAAAAGATGACCAGGGTAGCTGGGGCTTGGTGAGCTTGTGAGAGCATACTAGGGGCCAAGGTCAAGCCCAGGAATCCAACCACAAAGGAGGATTTTAAGCGCAAGGGGAGATCAGAGGGTTGCCGCTGCAGCTGCTTTTGTAAATGGTCCACTGATGCAAGACTCCTCTAGAAGCAGGGCTGGTCCCTGCCTGGTGATCTGATGGCAGCGGCCCTTTCTCCCCTTTCTAGCTCCAGAAAAGGAGCAGCAGTAGCAACCTGGCCATCTGGACCCCATTGAAACATCTGCCTGCTCCGAGAAGGCTGTAAAAGCAAAATCTGTGTGGTATATCGTGTCCTGTGGTCCTGTGTCCCCACTCTTGAAGGTACTCTCCAAGTCCTGGTCTCCTTTATCAGCCAGGGGGCTGGGATAGATCCAGCAACCTACTCTTTCATCCCTCCTCTTGCCCCTAAATAGCAAGACCAGGCCTGAGCAATTGCAGGGCAAGCATCAGGGTCAGGGCCAGGAGTCAACCTGGGTTGGAGAGGTGACAGGAAGGGCCTGGCTGGCATCCTGTGTCAAAGCAGACAATAGGTTGAACCCAGGGCACCTGACCATGCTTGAGAGACTGGCTTGCATGCGTTTCCAGGGTCACCCAGCCAAGTTTCCTGAGTCAGACAGTGGAGACCTGGAGGCGGTGAACATGCACATTATTTGTTTTCTGTCTCTATCTGAGGCTGTCGTTCCCTTGAATGCTCCCCTAAAAACGTCAATGGCTGCTGACCACCAAACTAAGAAGAAAATTCTCTGCTATATCCTCACCCCCCATTTTCTGGTTCCAACCTACCTTATCGGTGACTTTCTCACTTGCTGGCTTTATTTTGCTTTACATTTCTTCATGTATCCTACCTCACAGCAAGCAAGCTTTTATTATCACTATTATTATTAATTATTATTATTATTATTATTATCAGAAAAAGAATAAGGATCAAAAAATGTTTTGAAAAACAAGGTTCCTTCCTATTCTAACTAGCTGTGCCTGCCAGATCATCCAACCTCTTGGGCAGAGATGGCAGTGCTTAGATCACTAGGCAGTTACGGGATAGTTTATTTTGCTGTGTTATCCACTTGGACCTCTCCGATCCCTCTGTAGGCTAGACCCACCCTTAAGATGCACCCCCACACCTACTGCTTAGATTCCCCACTCTTTTTTTAAAATTTCTTTTAATTTATTTATTTTTGAGAGAGAGAGAGAGAGACAGAGAGTGCGCACGCAAATAGGGGAGGAACAGAGAGAAAGGGAGACATAGAATCTAAAGCGAGCTCCAGGCTCCAAGCTATCAGCACAGAGGCTGATGCGGGGCTCAAACTCATGAACCGCAAGATCATGACCTGAGCCGAAGCTGGACACTTAACCAACTGACCCACCCGGGCGCTCCATAGATTTCCCACTCTTGAGCCCCTCTGGGCTCAGAGTTCCCTCAGAGGCTTCCTCTCATCCTTACTGCTTTTTCCACATCCTTCCTCTGGCCTTGAATTCTCTTCCTTCACCTGGTCAGGCAGGATGCCCTCCTTCCCTTGGAACCCTGCTGCTCCTGGGGCTGGCTGGGACCAACTTTCTCTTGGGTTACACATGCACATAAGTCACCACCAGCCCTGGCTGTGTCCTGAGGTCTGCCCTTTTCTATAATTCTTTTTCCTAATGTTTATTTATTTTTGAGAGAGAGACAGAGACAGAGAAAGGGGGCGGGGGGTGGGGAGAGGATCTGAAGCGGGCTCCAGGCTCTGCACTGACAGCAGTGAGCCCGATGTGGGGCTCAAACCCATGAATCATGAGATCATGACCTGAGCCAAAGTCAGACACTCAACCGACTGAGCCACCAGGCCTGCCCTTATCTAACTGCCATGGTCCCAAGCACATGTAGGCTTCAAAAAGAGAAGAATAAAGGTCAGGAGGTATTGCCAACTGGTTAGCTACTTCCCAGAGGTATGAGCCAAGTTTTCATTCATTTACTTCTTCCTTAAGAGGGAATGGTATATGTGTGTGTGTGAGTGTGTGTGTGTTGTGTCCACTTGGGGGAATTCTCTATCTTTCAGGGAGGTCATTTCTCCTAGTCTTGTGTTCTGGAAATCTGGGAAATTGTGGTAGGAATGGTGGTGTGAGCC
Source organism: Panthera uncia (assembly GCF_023721935.1). NCBI lineage: Eukaryota > Metazoa > Chordata > Mammalia > Carnivora > Felidae > Panthera > Panthera uncia. The sequence goes on along the minus strand of NW_026057580.1, from coordinate 69,736,704 downwards.
GATCCTCATGGTTAGATTATCCTAAATATCTTATTAAAATAGGGGCCTGGGGGGCGCCTGGGGGGCTCAGTCGGTTAAGCGGCCGACTTCAGCTCAGGTCACAATCTCGCGGTCCGTGAGTTCGAGCCCCGCGTCGGGCTCTGGGCTGATGGCTCAGAGCCTGGAGCCTGCTTCCGATTCTGTGTCTCCCTCTCTCTCTGCCCCTCCCCCATTCATGCTCTGTCTCTCTCTGTCTCAAAAATAAATTTAAAAAAAGTTAAAAAAAAAAATTTTTTTTAAATAAATAAATAAAATAGGGGCCTGGGTGGAGCTTCGTGCTTTCCAATTAGACCACCACACTCATAATTTCACAGATGTTTTTATTAAGGGAAAAAAAATGACTGACCAAAAACTATCAAATAAAAAATAGTACGGAAACATGGCGGACATTACAGAGGTGGTAGCTGACATCTGGAACCCTCAGTATTGAGACAAAAATTGGCAGTGAGCTTATACTTTCACACGAAGGAGTTAGAATCGTTCTGCCCTGTTCACTTTGCTGTCTTCACCTGCAGGCGGCCTCGACCACCCTCAAGCAGCCTACCATCAAGTGTTCCAGCCACGCGGGCAGCCCCTCCCGGGAGCCAGCGGGCGAGGCCCACACCCTGTGCAGAAGGTCATCCTGAACTACCCCAGCCCCTGGGACCAAGACGAGAGACCGGCACAAAGAGACCATTCCCCAGGGCTCCCAAGGTATCAGTATGACAGGGCCAACTTTCAGACATTTTTTTTTTAATTTTTATGTATTTATTTTGAGAGAGAGGGTGAGAAAGGGGCAGAGAGAGAGAGAGAGAGAGAGAGAGAGGGAGAGAGAATCCCAGGCAGGCTCTGGGTTGTCAGCACAGACCCTGAAGCGGGACTCGATCTCACAACCCTGGAATCATGACCTGAACCGAAATCAAGAGTCAGGGCCTCAACCAACTGAGCCACCCAGGCACCCCAGACATTGTTTAACGTGAAAAAGAAAAAGAATGACACCAGTGCAATCAAGATGTATCAAAACTCTCTGTTGGCTTGTTGCCCAGGTTAGTGACCAAGCCACACAGGGGAATAGACTCTTTGAGTCAGGAGGAGATGGAAGCTGGTTGACAAGAATCTCTTTCCAACACATAAAGCCGCTGGTAACTAGTCAACATTCTTTCGAAGGAATGGCCCTTAAAATGCCAAGTGACATCCCCTCCTTCTATGGTCAAATCACCTGGCCTTTTAGCCCAGAAATAGATTTTTCTTTTTACTACGACTGACTTCTACCAATAGGATATTTGGTTTTTTTACCCTAGTTTCTACACCTGTTTAAACCCAAGTCTTACTTGGAAATTTTAAATTCGATTAGCTCTGAAGAGAAATTTTTAAAAACAAAATTTGTTTTTGTTTTTTATATTAGCATCCACACATATGGAACACCATTATTAGGTCTTTCCTATACTTCTTCCAGAAAACTGCTTCTGGTATTTCTTGACTTCAGTTGTCTAAGTCTTAGTCATTTCTCTCTTTATTGTTCTCCTTTGACTCTTCTTCAAGTTTTCCTCTTCTCTCTCTTTGTTCTTTTTTAAGTTTATTTATTTTGAGAGACAGCACAAGCCAGGGAGGGACAGAGAAAAGGGAGAGAGAGAATCCTAAGCAGGGTTAGGATTCTGTGCTAATAGCACAGAGCCCAACGTAGGGCTTGATCTCACAAACTGTGAGACCATGACCTGAGCTGAAATCGAGAGTTGGACACTCAAACAACTGAGCCACCCAGGCACCCCTCTCTTAATTAACAGATCTAAAATAAGGAGGAAGAATTTGTAAAAATGGAGCTTCTTAATTTAAGACAAAATTGAAAAGAGTAGATGAAATGTTTGCTCTTGCTCAAGCACAATTTTTATAGACCATTCAGAGTAAAATTATATTCTCTTTTAAGAATGAGACACAAAGGTCATTGTAAAGCAGATTTTTCAGAAATGCAGAAGTTTGTAATTAGTTCAGCAACTTTATTAAAAGGAAAAAAGCCCACTCCATTTATAATGGCAGATAAGGTGTATGCCTGTACCTTTATTCAAAAGCCCATATGTTCTCAGATTTTCTTTCTAGACAGAGCCCTTATTATTCAAAAACAAAATTGCATGGAGTTTGAGGTGCCTGGCTGGCTCAGTCAGTGGAGCATTTGGCTCTTGATCTCAGGGTTGTTAGTTGGAAGCCTAGGTTGGGTGTAGAGATTACTTAAATACATGTATACATACATACATAACAAACTTTAAAACATTGCATGGAGTTTAAATAATGAAATTAACTAAAATGTGACTGTACAACCAGATAAGCATGCTTGCAGAAGAAATATCTGAAATTCCAAGAAAACAGACAAAATTTAAGCAACTTTATGACACATGTCCACTGGCATTGGATAGGAGAGGCAATAGTAATTTTTTTCTAAAAAAACATTGATTTTGAAATATTTTTAGATTTACAGAAGAATTGCAAAGCTAGTACTGAGTAATTGCTTTTGTAACATCAATTTGAGCCTGCTATGGTCTCCTTGGATTTATTTTATCATTTTAGGATAATGAAAAATAAATTCAGGTAATGAAGCTAATTCTTCTCTTACTGATAAATTTGAAAGGGAACCTTGACACAGAAACTTGCCTCTGTCATTCAATCCATGATATTGTTTTTATATGGAGGTTTTTTAATATGACCAAAGCTTTGTGGCACCTCTTTCTTTGGAGACCATGTCTGCCTTGCACATACTACTTATCTTCCCAATCAGTAGGCTAAGTGTCTGACTTCGGCTCAGGTCATGACCTCAGGGTTCATGAGTTCGGGCCCCGTGTCAGGCTCTGTGCAGACAGCTCAGAGCCTGGAGCCTGCTTTGGATTCTGTGTCTCCCTCTCTCTCTCTGTCCCTCCCCTGCTCAAGCTCTCTCTCTGTCTCTCTCTTTCTCTCAAAAATAAATAAACATTAAAAAAAATTTACAAAAATATTATCAAAGCTTTAACATGTCTTTATCAAATGAGCAATTGTCTTCTATAACAACCAAGCAGCTTTCGATATAAAGGGAATTCATGCAAAAAGGATGTGGAACTGGATCTTCATTAGATAAAAGCATATTTTATGGAGATTTTTTTCTATACATTAATAAAAATATAAAATAAAAATAAGTTCCTCAAACATTCACACTTTAGAAATATAGTAAGTATACTTGGGGCGCCTGGGTGGTTCAGTTGGTTGGGTGGCCGACTTCAGCTCGGGTTGTGGTCTCACGGCTCGTGGGTTCAAGCCCCGTGATGGTCTCTGTGCTGACAGCTCAGAGCCTGGATCCTGCTTTGGATTCTGTGTCTCCTTCTCACTCTGCTCCTCCCCCACTCACACTGTGTCTCTCTCTCAAAAATAAAATAAAACATTTAAAAAAAAAGGAAGGGGCGCCTGGGTGGCGCAGTCGGTTAAGCGTCCGACTTCAGCCAGGTCACGATCTCGCGGTCTGTGAGTTCGAGCCCCGCGTCAGGCTCTGGGCTGATGGCTCGGAGCCTGGAGCCTGTTTCCGATTCTGTGTCTCCCTCTCTCTCTGCCTCCCCCGTTCATGCTGTGTCTCTCTCTGTCCCAAAAATAAATAAAAAACGTTGAAAAAAAAATTTAAAAAAAAGGAAAAATATAGTATACTTGAGATTCTGTGTAATTTTATTTTAAATCCTGTTGCATAAGAATTTCAAACTTTGTAATACTCTTTTGGGTAAAAATATGAGCATATGCAACAATCTACAAAAACTGGGCATATACACATGGATTTTGTCATCAAAACCATTTTTAAAATTCAGAATATAAAGGGGCACCTGTGTGGCTCAGTCTGTTAAGCAGCCAACTCTTGATATTGGCTAAGGTCATGACCTCACAGTTCATGGGATCGAGCCCCATGTAGGGCTATATGCTGACATTGTGCAGCCTGCTTGCGATACTCTCTCTCCCCCGCTCGTGCTCTGTCTCTCAAAATAAATAAATAAACTTAAAAAATATTAGAATATAAAACAATCTCAAGCACACAACAAACAACAAACATCCACGTTCCCACTCCCTAGATTTTTTGAATGTGAACATACTGCCATACATAGTCCAGAGCCTTTTTAAAGAAATAAAACATTACAGATGCAGGTGTAGTCCCCCTATCGGTCAGGATTCAGTTATAGAAAATAGCTATTTTCAGCAGAAAGGATTTAATGCAGGGAATCGGGTGCTTACAGAATCGCTGGAGGTTGGAAGGGCAAGCTTCAGGCCAGGCTTCCAGGAATGACCCCAGAGCAGCACCAAAGAACAGGATGCCAAAAAAGCTGCTTCCTCCATCACAGTGGGAGAGGCAGAAGATCAGAAAGCCATCAGAGAACCCTCCATTCAAGGCCATGTTGCCATAGTACAGTCCAGGATCAGGAAGCCACCGGCGCTGCAATTATTGGGTCCATTCTGTGCCTGCTGGATCTGCACTGGCCAACAATGGATGCCTCTGCCCTCACCTTGACATGGGAGCTGGTAATGGGACACTGGGGTGCTTCCCCAGGAACTCAGCACCTGATGGTAGCACTTATCAACAGAAATCACAGAAGTGGCAGAAGCATATTTCCTTTGGCTTTCCAGATCTCACATGAGTGCATCTGTGTGTTCCTCTCAGTACAATGTTCATGGGAATACTGGTGACCAAAACAAAAATAATACTAATAATAACATGTAACAATGTGGTAGAAACTTCATTAAAAGCTCCTCAAAATCAGATTTTCATCCATATATTAACAACATAAATACTTAAACCTACACGGCCTTCTACCTTTTGATACATAATGAAATGTTCTCTATCATGAGTTAAAAATCCTGTCTTTTTATCTGAACGCCTATAACACCAACCTTGTATGTCAACCATTATACTACTTTCTTTCTTTGGAGACCATGTCTGCCTTGCACATACTACTTATCTTCCCAGTTAGACAGTCCTTGCATGGAGACATCGAATCTTCTCTCTGTTTCTTTTTCTTTTTTTTTTTTTTCCTGTTCATATTCTTTTATTTTTTTAATTTAATTTTTTTTTTAATTTACATCCAAATTAGTTAGCATATAGTGCAACAATGATTTCAGGAGTAGATTCCTTAATGCCCCTTACCCGTTTAGCTCATCCCCTCCCCCCTACAACCCCTCCAGTAACCCTCTGTTTGTTCTCCATATTTAAGAGTCTCTTCTGTTTTGTACCCCTCCCTGTTTTTATATTATTTTTATTTCCCTTCCCTTATGTTCATCTTTTTTGTGTCTTAAAGTCCTCATATGAGTGAAGTTATATGATATTTGTCTTTCTCTGACTGACTAATTTCACTTAGCATAATACCCTCCAGTTCCATCCACGTAGTTGTAAATGGCAAGATTTCATTCTTTTTGATTGCTGTTAATACTCCATTGTGTATGTATATATATACATGTATATATATACGTGTATATATATATAATATATATAGTATATTATATATATATAATATGTATATTGTATATATATATTATATATACACACATATACTATATATATATAATATATATGCATATACATACACATATATATACCACATCTTCTTTATCCATTCATCCATCGATGAACATTTGGGATTTTTCCATACTTTGGCTATGGTTGATAGCGCTGCTGTAAACATTGGGGTGCATATGTCCCTTTGAAACAGCACACCTGTATCCCTTGGATAAATACCTAGTAGTGCAATTGCTGGGTCATAGGGTAGTTCTATTTCTAATTTTTTGAGGAAGCTCCATCCTGTTATCCAGAGTGGCTGCACCAGTTTGCATTCCCACCAACAATGCAAAAGAGATCCTCTTTCTCTGCATCCTTGCCAGCATCTGTTGTTGCCTGAGTTGTTAATGTTAGCCATTCTGACAGGTGTGAGGTGGTATCTCATTGTGGTTTTGATTTTTATTTCCCTTATGATGAGTGATGTTGAGCATTTTTTCATGTGTTGGTTGGCCATCTGGATGTCTTCTTCAGAGAAGTGTCTATTCATGTCTTTTGCCCATTTCTTCACTGGATTATTTGTTTTTTGGGTGTTGAGTTTGATAAGTTCTTTGTAGATTTTAGATACTAACCCTTTATCTGATATGTCATTTGCAAATATCTTCTCCCATTCTGTCAGTTGCCTTTTAGTTTTGCTGATTGTTTCCTTCACTGTGCAGAAGCTTTTTATTTTGATGAGGTCCCAATAGTTCACTTTTGCTTTTGTTTCCCTTACCTCTGGAGACGTGTTGAGTAAGAAGTTGCTGTGGCCAAGATCAAAGAGGTTTTTGCCTGCTTTCTCCTTGAGGATTTTGATGGCTTCCTGTCTTACATTGAGGTCCTTCATCCATTTTGAGTTTATTTTTGTGTATGGTGTAAGAAAGTGGTCCATGTTCATTCTTCTGCATGTCGCTGTCCACTTTTCCCAGCACCACTTACTGAAGAGACTGTTTTTATTCCACTGGATATTCTTTCCTGCTTTGTCAAAGATTAGTTGGCCATATGTTTGTGGGTCCATTTCTGGGTTCTCTATTCTATTCCATTGATCTGAGTGTCTGTTCTTGTGCCGGTACCATACTGTCTTGATGGTTACAGCTTTGTAGTGAAGCTTGAAGTCCGGGATTGTGATGCCTCCTGCTTTGGCTTTCTTTTTCAGGATTGCTTTGGCTATTTGGGGTCTTTTCTGGTTCCATACAAATTTTAGGGTTGTTTGTTCTAGCTCTGTGAAGAATGCTGGTGTTATTTTGATAGGGATTGCATTGAATATGTAGATTGCTTTGGGTAGTATCAACATTTTAACAATATTTGTTCTTCCTACACAGGTCTTGCTCCCTCTTTCGACCCCTAGCACAGGTCCTTACAAATGGCAGCCCGCCGAATTACTTATTGACTGAAATTCAATGGAGCAACCCTCATCCCTCTGGCTCAGGAAAGAAATGGAGGGAGAGGAGAGAGATAGCTCACTGGTATATTCCCATAGTTCTTAAAGGCTTTCTGTCTTGCTAGGTTTGCCTTTGTAAAAAAATGAAAATTTTACCATAAATGTATTCTTTTCCAGGGACCAACTATATCATCAGCCACCTAATCGAGCGGGAGTTCCTGAGGAGTCCTTGGAGTGTCCTGCAGAGTTGAGACCACCAGCTCCCCAGGCTCCATCCCCAGCTGCTGTCCCCAGACCCCCTAGTAACCTTCCAGCCAGAGGAACTCTGAAAACAAGCAATTTGCCAGAAGAATTACGTAAGTTGTTTGCAATGTTGTTTTTCCTTCTTTTTTGTCAGGTCTTCTACTTAGAGAGTACTTGATTTTTCATCCCTGACCTTGGGTATTCCTCATACACAGAGTGAAATAAATTTCACTTCCTTACTTTTTGCTTTAAAAAGTAACCAGCATTTTATATGAATCGTTTTTAGTGATGCTGACACTACCAGCAAAACTCACAAAATGCTTACCATTAGATTTTCTTAAACATATACTCCAACAACAAATAACTCCAACGCTTCTCTCTTCTGAATGATGCTCTTGAGTGGACTTGTCCCTGGGTAAATTGATTGGATGTCCATGTGGTATTGGCCAGGGACCTAGTGTTTCACCATAAATTAGCAACAGCCATCAGGAACGAGGTCATTTCCTGTAGGAATGAGCAATCTTGTTTGGAAAAAGCGGTCTCACATTCTCCATACTGTTTTACAACCAATGCAAACCAAGCCTTTTATTTAAAGAAACATTCGACTAAGTGTCAGGTGATGATTCTCTTTCCAGATTTTGCAGCCAGAACCAGAAATGTTGAAATATCACCAAAATGTTCTCATATTAAGGTCAGTCAGGACAGTAAGTTCCAGAAATCTTATGAAAACAGCCACTACTTGTGAAATTGTTATATTCTGTTGTGCTTGCTAGAGAAGTTCAGGTAATTCTAATAAGCCCTTTAGAAACCTGGGTGCTTTTTTGAACCAAACTTGAAAATTAAGCCTTCTGCATTTGCTAACTCTTATCGGGGGAATCTGTGCTCATTAGTCATTTAGGGCTCTGGAAGATATCTATGGTAAGGATCCATTGTTGTTTATCATCCAAAAAAATTTTTTTAATCTTTTCAAAATCTTATACATTTTAATCTTGAGCACTTGTGGAGAATGGATGCTGTCCTGCATAGGATACAACCCTCATGTCAATCTATAGATCATATTTATCTTACCATAATCTATAAAGGAGTCTGGAAATTCTTACCTAGGAATTGGTTGAATATCAGGTGTTAAGAATACATTGAGGGCCATCGATATGTTGGGCTGCTTAAATGAGTCAGTATGAGCATTGTACACGCTTCTATTTGAGATCTTTGTTTCAAAAGTCCAGAGCCCAAGCATAGATGAATACATACAAACTCATATTTTCTCTCCAACTTTCCTTTCTTCTCCATCTCCTGCCCCAGGGACTTCCTGATATTGAGCTTGTCTCTTCCAGACTAAAAGCCAGCACACAGAGATTATTCATCTATCACATTAACATGCTACCCAGAAATTTCCCCAAGATTTTAGCCTGATAAAACATTGGCTTGCCATCCTGACTGGGTCAGGTCTGTGGGCACAATGCCATCTGTTGCTCCAGGCTGACCCAGGGAGGAGCCAGAGAATAAGTGACACTGGATGCCCAGAGGTGGAATCTGTCCTTCAAGCTGCTGAAGTTCCTACTAACATTCCCGATCCATGCTTTGGTGTACCCTCATTTCCTGGCGTTTCTCCCAGCAGTGAGTGGTAAGGGGAAGGAGGTGGTAGGGAACCACCTGCTCCCTCTCCCCCCACTTGCTTTTGTTGAGCAAGAGCTTGGGGAGCAGAGAGCATCATGAGATCAAAAGAGGACACTGCTGGGTGGCCCCTTAGCAAGGTTCAGCTTCTTGGCCTGCTGTGAGTGTATTCCTCAGGCACAGTGCCAAGTGTCTCTAAGAAACCAGGAGGTGGCCTGATCTTAAGGCCCCTCAGGTTCTGGGTGATAGATGTTGTTAATGCATCGTGTGGTTTTTCAGCAGACCTCCTTGGCTTGGCTCAGGCCGCCAGCACTGTTCTTCCCATGCACACTGGGCAGTCTGCAGCCCCTCGGACAGACCCCTGCCGCCCCTTGGGGCCTAGTGATGCACACAGCTGCAGGCATAAGCCCTCAGACCAACCCCAGATAAAGTTTCACTTTATAAGTCTAAAAAGACAAGAAACATTGCATACAATTTACAAGTGTTCAGAATAGAATGACTTGACTAGTTTCTAATAAATGTGAAAACTCTCTCTTAGGGAAAGTCTTTATCACCTATTCTATGGACACGGCCACGGAGGTGGTGAAATTCGTGAACTTTTTGTTGGTAAATGGCTTCCAAACTGCAGTAAGTATTTTCTCCAAAGAGAAGACTTGTGAGTACAATGAGGGGCAGCTGGGGGGGGGGGGGGCTCAGTCAGTTAAGCATCCAGCTTAGGCTCAGGACATGATCTCATGGTTCGTGAGTTCGAGCGTCGTGTCAGGCTCTGTGCAGACAGCTCAGAGCCTGGAGCCTGCTTCAGATTCTGTGTCTCCCTCTCTCTCTGCCCCTACCCCACTCATGCGTGTGCATGCGCTTGCGCTCTCTCAGAAATAAACTTAAAAAAATAATAAAGCAAGTACAATGAGAAGCAAAACAAAATAGCTGTTGACGTTTTAAACTATATTATCTGAGCTACGTGATTAGGAGCTAAACGCTTATAGATGTAGGTAATTATTTTCTAGATTTTAAACTCTCCAGAGTCTCCAGCAGTTACTTCTTGTGTGCTTTTGGAGTGACCCTGAGAACCTCTGAACAGCCGGAACGGTGGTAGTCAGCGCTGACCACAGACGCAGCTTGGCCCCCAACCCAAAGGAAATGCCAGGCTCTTAATGCACTTTCTACCTTTGCCCTTTTTTTCGTTTTCTTTTTTTTTCACCAAGCAAGCCTGCTTTGGTTGTGTTTCCTGTGATGCAGGAGGCCTCAGGCTTAACCAGGCCACCTGCTTATTGTACAAGGCCCTTCTGTTGGGCACTAGGCTGTAAGGTCTGAGGTCAAGGCCCACTGTGCACAGCTGCCTTCCACATCTTGATGCAGCAACAGCCCCTCTGGGCAGGGAACACATGGCCTGATTCTCAGCTGGTCTCGTCTAGTTCTAGGGGAGGTAGACAACCCAGCCCTGCAGTTCACTGTGACCTTGGCCCAAGAAATCTCAGGAAGCACACACTCCTCAAGTTTCCCTGCAGTGCCTTCCAACAGCACAGCTTAAAGTCATGTAAGTTCTTCTGTAGGATAAACAAAATACCACAGGAGGCGACTCAAAGGACTGGCTTTCCTAAAACACTGAGCTCACTTCTCTTCCTTCCCAGAGGCCCCCTTTGGGTATTGAGTGATAGTAAATTCTAGAGAGTGCTGAAAAATTAAGGAAAATATCTATGAATAGGAATGTGGAAGGATAAGAGAATACTTGGCAACTAAATGTCAATTTTAAACATTACTTAGCGTTATTTAACAGTTTTTATTGAATTTCTCTTTATTCTATAATTTTTTTTAATAGGAGCGTCTACAAGGTTAAAAATGGATACAATTTATACATTCCAACTTAAGTGACTGTATAGAAGCCAACATTTCAATTTCTCGTTTCTAGAGAAAGAAAGCACTGTGGCAACCAGGATGTAAAATCAAATTACAGGTCCTAAGGCCAACATTTGCAGAAAAGATCTTACTTTTGGTCATTTCCAAAAAAGCATACTGATTGCCCTTGGAGAAGAGGACAGGTTTTTATGAACTTAACAGTCAGGGACGCCTTAGATGGAATTTAAATCTGTCCTTAATTTGTATCACCATGAAGCCTTGTATTAGAATCACAGAGCCCCATCCTGGACAGCTAAGTTACTATATTGATACATCAAGAGTCCCTTATTGGAGAAAAACACTTAATGGGTAATTTAAGGAAAGTTTAATGAAAGGACGATTTTCTTTTTTTTTTTTTTAATTTTTTAAAAAATGTTTATTTATTTTTGAGACAGAGAGAGACACAGCATGAGCAGGGAAGGGGCAGAGAGAGAGAGAGACACAGAATGTGAAGCAGGCTCTAGGCTCTGAGCCGTCAGCCCAGAGCCCGACGCGGGGTTTGAACTCACGAACTGTGAGATCATGATCTGAGCCGAAGTCGGACGCTTAACCGACGGAGCCACCCAGGCACCCCAAAAGGACTATTTTCAAAGTTCTAGGTAAATTTTAAGAAATCCTCAGGAAGCAGAGCATATCCTGGGCCTACAGCAACAGCAGGAAGTTGCCACCACCCCTAAGTCTAAAGAGGCAAGGGAACAGTGGCTATGGCAACCTGAAGAGGGAGGCCGTATGGGTTGCTAGGGCTGCCATGAAGAACCACACGCTTGAGCAAAAGAAACTTATTTCCTCACAGTTCTGGAGTCTGGATGTCCAAGATAAAGGTGTCAGCAAGACTGGTTTCATTACGGGCCTCTTCCTTGGTTTGCAGGTGGCCGTCTTCTTCCTGTGTCTTCACCGGTCTTCCCTCTGTGTGTCCTAATCTCTTCTAAGGACACCAGTCCTATTAGATCAGAGCCCATCCACATGACCCCATTTTACCTTAATCACCTCTCTCAAGGCTCTATCTCCAAATATAGTCACATTGAGTCAGTGGAGGTTAAGACTTCAACATGTGAATTTTGGGGGAAACAATGTGGCCTTTAACAGTGGCTGTGTGGAAAAGTTGGCCTGACAGATGCTGTGGACTTTAGAGACCTGGAGAGACAAATGAGAGATATCAAGCACATTGTGCCTCCCAGAAAGTCCACCTCAGTAGCAGGGAATAATTTAGGTGCTCAGTTAACAATGAAGTACCATTCATTGAGTACTTACTTCAAGCCTGGCATTATGATATACCTTTTTCATAACCAATTGTTTTAATCCTCATAACCATCCTTGGAAGTAGGTTTAGTAACCACATATTACAAATAAGGATAATAAGACTTAGAGAGTTTCCATAATGTTTTAAAGTTATGCAAGCAGGAAGTGCAGAAGCCAACAGTAGAACCAAGAGTAGAGCCAAGCTGTCCGTTCCTTCTCAACCCCAACATTATATTGCTTCTGTCTCATATAATAGAAATGAATTCCTGATACAGTCACAGAGAGCTACAAGCTTTCTCGAGATTACCTCATGTGGTCATTGGCTATCAGACATTTTAAAGCAGGAATCATCCAGACCAAAAGGAAAGCCATTCTATTTTTAATGTGCCATCGGTAAAGAAACATATTCTGAACTTGTATTATATACTGTATGTGTTTGACAGTTTGGTGTTCTCGAGGCACTTTCTCGTTCCACAGGAAGATTAGAACTAGGTTGAAGAGATAAGGCAGACATAAATGAGTCATACAGTGAATGAAAGGATGTTATAATGACGTGTTAAGTGTCTAACACCACTGGTCACAGCGGGGCTGAGTCGGGTGAGGTGAGGAGGAGGAAGTCAGCAAGTGGGGAGGAGTCACAGAGCAGGGAGGCTTGGGCTATGCTATTGGGGTGCAGGGGAATAAAGTAGACAGGGCACATGAAACAAGAGGTAAGGCTGGGTCACGGATGGCATGGAGAGCTTACTGAACAGCTAGGACTTAAATGGCGGAGTGACATTTAGGACAACTGATCTGAGAACGGTGTGGCCGAACCAAATAATTCCTCCTCAAGGACACTCTCCCCGAGTCACCCATTCTTGTATATAATCCCTCTTCCAAACAAGAGCACCTTGTACACATGTACATTACTCTCTGGCTGCAGGGCAAAGCCTGAGCCCCAGAAAGGCCTTCTTATTTGGTCTTCTGAAAAAACAGAAAGTAACTGGTTTTTCTCTCCTTCAAATACTCCTTCAAAGACTTGATATTTAATATCTATCTTTTCAAGGCCCAGGAGGTTCTGCTTCTTGACTTTCATCATAAACCTTTTCCCACCATCTCAGTAATTGTTTTTGTGACTGTTCCTTGGATTTGCTCCAAGTTTCATACAATCCTTCTTAAACGTATAGATCGAAACTGGACATAATACCATAATAATGACCTGGCTAATGCAAGTAAAGCACCAGAACTATATCTCCGTACTTGCACACCACACATCCATTAAAATGCTCCAGAATCATATCGTGTTTGCCTTTCATATTACAGATATATATATATAGATATATATATATAGATATATTATAATTTTTTTTTTTTTGCTGGCTTATATGCAACTTGGTAGTCTACTATATCTCTCAGATTTTTAAAACATAATTATTGTGTAGCCAAAGATACATTTTGATGTGTACCATTATATCCTAATTACGGATATTAAATACTTAAATGCCTACTAATGTTGAAATAGGGAACACTTTAAGAAAATTGTATTTTGGCTTTTAGACTTATATGCTGCTCTCTGCAAAAAGTGCTCATAATTTTTTCAGTCTTAAATGCATATAGTCTCGTGTTTTCTCTTGCTCTGCATCTAGAGAAAGCTTCTCATTAAGAGCCACCTCCCATGTCTTTTTCTTGTAGATTGACATATTTGAGGATAGAATCCGAGGCATTGATATCATCAAGTGGATGGAACGCTACCTTAGAGATGTAAGTACATTCCAAAATTCTGAGCTCGTTGGCTGGTGAGAAAGACAATGTGCTTATGGGGCTATTTTATGAAAGGAGCAATTGGCAAAGCCACCAAGTCCAAAGCCGAGAAAGTCCCAACAAAGCCTCCCTTGTTGGCAGCCGCGCAAAGACCTGGAAAGGAAGGATGGGGTCACCCTTCTGGACATGCACAGGCAGGAAATAACGGTCAAACCAGACACAGGTGGTTGATAACAATCAGAGCAAACAATTTTTTGACCAGAATAGGAAAGGAGGAAATGAAGGCAGAGAGTGGGGAGGGAGTGACAGAATTCAATTTAATCTGAGGCCACCCCAAGTGTTTTGCAGGATTGGGCTCCAGAGCTTTCCCGGGAGGCTCCCTGTGCAGCAACCGTCCCCCCTCCCCAATCCAGGCGCCCACTCGGAGCCCTGTGATTTGTTTTCCACTGACAGAATCTATACTGACCACTGGGACACTTTGTGCTTTAACAAGATAGAAATTGATTGCTGCCAGTGTGTCTGTGTCGGCTGCTTCAGCTGCTTCTTTTGGAGAGAGCGGTGGGGGAGAGAGTCTCAGCAGGCTGGGGTTTTGTGGCTTTTCCTTTTGTCTGCAGCCTGATGTTTGCTTTGTGTTGAAGGGGCTGCTCCTCCTGGCTGTGCTGACTCGTAAGCGCTCGTGGCACGCAGGGCAGTCAAGAGTGCAGTAACTGACAGCTTACACCCAGCTGCCGGAGGGAGGGGGCTTTTCACTGGTGATGTTCCGGAGCCTTTTTGCCACGATGCATAGTCACTTAGCGATTCCGGCTTTCATTAGACGTTTATTAGTGATGGTTGTGGACAATGGTGGGCAAAACGGCCTCCATTTAGGAGAGCTCCTCACAGAGCCATTTGCTCTGCATTTCAAGGGAGCTGGGAGGGAGACAGAGGGGAGAAGGGGAGACAGGAGCCTGTTGGAGCGGAGGCCAGTGCCTTTCACCCTGGGCAGAGAATGAGCCAGGCCCTCCACTCTGGAGCATGTCACGACGCTTACAGTCCTGCTGGCCAGTTTCCAGCCTGCCTTTCCCAAATGGACCACACTTTACACTTCCATAAACATGCTTTCTCTCTCATTAACAGAAGACAGTGATGATAATTGTAGCAATCAGCCCCAAATACAAACAGGATGTGGAAGGTGCTGAATCACAGCTGGACGAGGATGAGCATGGCTTACATACTAAGTACATTCATCGAATGGTGAGTGGTGGGGGGACCGCAGCACCTCGCCGCCCCTCGGAGAGGGGCTCTTTCTTCTGTGAAGGCCTGTCCTTCACTAGAAACCAACTGAAGGCGGCATGATGATGGGTGAAGAAGCCCAGGCAGCAGCGGGGGGTGTTGGTTCTGGCTCTGTCTTAAGTGACCACATCTCTGGGACTCCGTTCCTATCAGGAGCAAGGGGAGATTCACATGTGCTCTGGAGCGTCCAAGGCTCTGGAAAACAGTGCTCTGCTGACTTGGTTGTTTACCAACAAATGTGAAGCCCCAAGAGGGCAGGGGACAGGGCTGTGCGGAGAGCGGGCTCCTGCATCTGTGTCCTATTCTGACCCCTGCCTCACCAGAGAGGCAGAGTAGCATAGTGAAAAGGACCCGTGCTGTTGTGTCAGATAGACCCGGTTCAAATTCTGCTTCCTCATGTATAGTTGTGTGACTGCGGGAGAAGCTTGAGCTTCTCTGCGCCTCCATGTCCCTAATCATAAAATGGGTCACTAATACTTACAGTGTTGTAAAGATCGAATGAAATCGTTCGTGACGAACATATCGATGCTCACATCAAGGGAAGGGACTGTTCTTAGCTCATGATAGATGAGCAACCCTCCATGGCCACACCTAAACTATGGGACTTGGTCAAACTGGAAAAATCTGTAGGAAGTTAGGCGTGCTCAGCATCTGGCAAAACATTCTGACCGAAAATACCACCCAGCTTTGGAATTGGCCGTTTTGTGAGCTAGCAATCTCCCTGCTTTCCAGGATTACAGAGATGCTGTGGAGATGGTCCCTGCTTGACTAGGGCGCTGGACTAGACTTGTGACTTTCAAAATGTCCTGCGGGTCAAAATGTCCCCGATGGACTCTCGCAGGTGCTGGGGGTCAGGGCGGCTCTGGGCCTCCCACCCCAACTTAGCCACAGCTGGTTTGCTTTTCTCAGGCTTGTTTACCAAGGATTTTGAGATTTGAAGAGGCTCAAAATCCACTGGACTAGAACTTGTAAGCTCCATTTCAACGGTAACATTCCACAGGCACCTGGAATGCGCAGAAAGGATCACTGACTAAGACAGGATGATGAGGCAAGACACCGAAGTGGCCCCGACAGAATAAGTAAGCAGCACAAGGCAGGACACAGGCAGGCAAGGGACATGCAGCTTTACCTCAGCGGAAGCTGACTTAAGACTAGGTCTGTCCTGGGATCAGGAGCACAGGAAAAAGGCAGAGTGGGCGGGGGTTCCCCATCTGTCTCCTCTTCTACCAAGTGCCGACCACTTGTGCGAATTCAGAACCAACCCAAGGCAAGGTGGTGAGGTCAGAGAGTAAGGCCAGGGAATCAGGAGCTAAGCCTCCCCCCCCCCGTTCATCCTCTCCCAGTCTGACAGCCCCCCGGGGGTTGGACAGGGCCCAGAAAAGGGTCACGGCTGGCTGCGGGTGCTGCCATCCCTTGGCTGTCTGCTGCATGTCTGGCTGGCCCCAAAGCACTCAATGTCCTGTCTGCATCTCTAGGAACCTGCCAGTCCTGGGAGCTGACAGCTGGTGTGTGGGAAGGGCTCCAGGTCCCTGCCAGTTCCTGAGGAAACCTGTCAAGGTCTGCTGGTGTGTGGCCACGCCAGGCAGTAAAACGCAGCTCAACCTCAGAGTTTGTCTGACTGTGCCCAGCCATGAACCAGATTGTCTCCAAACTCAGTGTCTGGGGACATGGATGTCTTGGGCCCTTCCTTATCACTGAAGGAGTTGAAGAGGCCTGACACAGAAGTGCCTTCCTGCCCAGCTGGCTGACCTCCAGGTCCCCTCCAGGCAGCAGAAACCTCTAGGACAGAGGGAGTGAAAAGGTACCCAGGAGTAACCGCATTATAGAGCCAGTGACTTCACAAAAAGCCAGTATCTGGAAATACGAGAGAAAACTATAATCCGCTGCTGCTGTCTGGCCCGCCGGCAGGCTGGGTAGCCTAGCAGACAAGCAAAATTTTAGAGACAGGGTCCTGGAAGTCAGAGGTGAAATCCATTTCTTTACTTTTAACTTCGAAACCCTGTGCCCTTCCTTTCACGTGTTTGTCCTGATGATTGGTGCTTCCAGTTGCACTGTACGTGGGTCATTTTAAAATACACTTTTGGTCCTCTGGATTTTAAAAGACAGCGGTTCTGAGAAAACACCGTGTGGGGCATTTGTGTGTGGTGTGTGTGTGTGTGAGTGCGCATGCGTGAGACTGTGTTTGTGGGTTTCTATGGTGACTTCAATAACCAACTGTCACCACTGTCACTTCTCTGTCCTGTTTGTATTCCCCTGCACAATGAAGATTTCTCAGTTTTAAAAATCAATTGGAAGATGAAATACTTGGGGACACATAATTCCTCATCTCCTTGTCATCAGATGACTGACTGAGAGCTTTGTGCTGGTCACAGGATTGGGAAGACTCCCAACTCCGCTCATCTTGAAAATTCTGGTTTTGATACAGTTCTTGGCAGCTGAGTCTTTTGGGGCCACAGCAGTGTCAGAGCAAACTGGAACCGTGTGGGGAACCTACGTGTTCTGTGGCAGGCAGAGCTCCTCACGGTTGACCCCCCCCCCTCCCCAGCCTCATCTCCCATCCCCTCCCTAGCCCATCCTGTGCTCTAGCCACAAAGCATTGTTGGCTGGCCCCAACCCCACTAAAATTCTTTCATACCTCCAAAGGTTTGCTCTTGCTGTTTCGTCTGCTGGGAGTGTCCTTCCCCTCTCCCCCACTTCCTCTGCCTGATCAAATTATTCTTGTCTTCCAGTATCTAAGTGACACGTCCCCTGTAACTCTTCAAATCACTGATGCAGAATGGATGGCCCCCATTTTGGCCTTCCACAGCAATTTGTTTAAACTTTTCACACTGCACCGTGGTTGGCAATTTACCCTTCTTCCTCCGCACCAATCTGCTGACTTTCGGAGGATAGGGATTGTATCCGTAGTGTTCCGGTAAACTGGTTCTCAAAAAAAAAAAAAAAAAAATCCTGATTTGTAGCATTTCCCCATTTCCATGGTATAAATACTCTCATTAGGGCCCATTTCAAGCTACCAGTGTAAAATCACTGAACAAGGAATTAGGAATGGATGCATACAACTGGCTTTTGTGAGCCAATACTAGCCAGCTCAGCACACCCTGGAGGGTATCCTAATCCTTGAAACCCAAGGTCGAGCACTGAGTGTGATGTTTAACAGGCCTTCAACAAATGATTCGTGTGTATGGCATGCATGTGTCATGGGGGGCACCTGAAAGGCGAAGTGTGTGGCACTCGAAATCAGAATAAAAACGCTGTGTGGGCCTTGCATGATTGTGGGTGCCATTAACTCCTCCTCCTCATTCCTGAAATCAAACTTTCACATTCCTTCTGTTCCAGATGCAGATTGAGTTCATAAAACAAGGAAGCATGAATTTCAGATTCATCCCTGTGCTCTTCCCAAACGCTAAGAAGGTAAACAAAGAAATAAGCACACAAACAAACCTTAACAATTCAAGCTTTGCTTTGTCTGCTATCTGGGATTTTAAGTGGAAAAGCTTGTGAACTCTTTATCAGTCGTTAGAGATAACAGTGTTACCAGAAAGATCCACAGGTCGTAGCACGCTCAGCTCAGCTCAGCTGCATGGATCAGGAAGGTTTTAAGACGTTATCTGAGTTATCTGATAGACCATCGCTGCCCTAATTGTTCAAACAGCCATTACACACAAAGAAGTAGTTTGTGTTTTAACTCATGAGAGAAAAAGAGGCTGTTCATCTGATACTTCTTATCTCTTGTACATAAAAGTCAAGATATGTACATTTTTTGCTGACTAGCCACAGAAGTCTTTTGGTGCACATAGCTCAGCTCTCAAACCTGTAGATGAAAGGAATTAAATCTACACAGTTGCCAAAGTGAGCTTTGCTGTGGTTCGTATGTGGGTTTTTGCCCCAGAAGAGCATGCCAGCAGGTTAGGGGAGGGAGGACAGAAACCATCTGAAGCCACGTTCCAGGCTTGGCAAAGGGAAGACAGAGGTGTGGTGGATGTCTTGAGAGTTGGAGCACAGCACCCTGAGCCCAGGCCCAGCTGCACCCTGGAGGATCCCTAAATGTCAGGACTGCCTTGAGACTCAGGTGCTGAAGGAGGGGGAGAGTCCAGCTGATACGAATGGGATGCCTCCAGTTACAAAGCTCACACCCTGTGCGATGGTATGCATTTCCATCCCTTGCCCAGGCTCTCAAAGCCCCGCTGCAGCATCTCCTGACTGGTCTCCCTAGCCATCGTCTGCACCGCCGTCAAAGAGGAACATCCCAAATGTAGATCTCCCCTGTCTCGCCCCAGCTTAGAAATCATGTGGTGGATTCCGACCAACCACGGGATCATATCCACCTTTCTTAGCGTGACAGATGAGGCCCCTGAGAAGAGGGCTGTGCCCACATGCTCGGTCTCCTCTCCCGACCGTGTGCACAGTGACTATGCTCGGGTCGTACTGGGCTATTTCAGCATGCCCTCACACCTGCCGTGTTTTTTCATGTTTCTGTGCCTGCGCACTTTCTGTTCCCCCTGCTTACAATGCCCTTCCCTGACTTGTCTGTGTAGTCAACTCTTGCCTATCCTTATATCACCCAATCTGTCTAGCCTCTCCTGACTTCTTGCCCCCTTTGCCAATACTCTTGAGCTCTCTCAGTCGTAGTGCCTTGAGTCAATGTGGTTGGGGTTGGATGCACTGTTGGGAATATGGTGATGGAAAAGGAGACCGACTTTTAGTTGGTTTTATTAATGTTTTTAAAACTTTGTCAGACAGTCCCTTGTGGCCTGTGCTCCCACCTCCTGCCCCCTTGGTACACTATTGCCTAGAAAATAGTTTCTTAACATCTTCATTTACATTCCAACATTAGACTGTGAACTCCTCAAGACAGTAACTGTGTCTTTTCCTTTGGGTGTCATCAACACCTAGCACCATGCCTGACATGTAGCACGTGCTGCTTCTGGGTGTATCTGGCAGTCCCCAAAGGGATCCCATCCCCTCAGAGAAAAGCCTACAAGGCCCCATGGGACACGGGCCCCCCTACTTCCAGACTTCCTCTCCTACTCTATTTCACTCACTCCTCTCTGGCCACACTGGCCTGTTGCTCCTTGAACAGGCCAGGCACGCCCCTGTCACAGGGCCTCTGCACTGTCTGGACCCAGACATCCACAAAGCTGGCCCCTTCTGCTCTTTTAGGTCTTTGCTCATTTTCTCTGTGAGACCTTTCCTATACACTCTGTTTAAAAAAAAATTTTTTTTTTTAATGTTTATTTATTTTTGACAGAGAGAGAGACAGGGCATAAGCAGGGGAGGGACAGAGAGGGAGGGAGACACAGAATCTGAAGCAGGCTCCAGGCTGTCAGCACAGAGCCTGATGCGGGGCTCAAACCCACAAACTGTGAGATCGTGCCCTAAGCCGAAGTCGGACGCTCAACCGACTGAGCCACCCAGGTGCCCCTCCTGCAAGCTCTGTTTAAAGCTGCAACCTTTCAGCCCTGCCCCAGCACTCTCTAGTCCCTTTCTCTGTTTCATTTTCCTCCGAGGCATGTATCACCACCAAACACACTATACGTTTTCCTGATTCGTCGTCTGTCTGTTCTGGCAGACAGAATGTCCACTCCATGAGGGCAGTCAGAAAGCACACCCTCACGATCCCCGGCTCACGCTTTGTGCTTTTTGCCTGCTAACAGATCTGCTGGGCTCCTGCTGCTGCAGGCCAGATCTGTGGCTGAAACGAATTAGATTAAGCCCCTAGCCTTGGCATTCTTCTGAAGCCACGAAGGAATTCCCATCACTCTGCGTGACCTCTGTCCTACCCCTTTTATGTGAGGGTGGTGAAAAGCACGTTGAAATGCAAAGGGCAGGTAGCCTGGGAGGCTGACAGAAAACGCCGCGCACATGTGGTTTCCATAATGAGATATTCAGCTTGTACGCGGAGCCAGGAGAGGCTCACATGCTAGCCCTTTCCAAAAGCAAAACAGCACAACTCCCAGGATAGTTCGGCAGGGAACGCCCATGCAGGGAAAGCCGTAGATGTTTGGGAACGGAGCCGGGGATCTGGAATCCAGGTTTTTCTCTAATGGCCTTTACTCCTGTCATTCTCTCTCCCATAGGAGCATGTGCCCACCTGGCTTCAGAACACTCACATCTACAGCTGGCCCAAGAATAAAAAAAACATCCTGCTGCGGCTGCTCAGAGAGGAAGAGTACATAGCCCCTCCCCGGGGGCCTCTGCCCACCCTTCAGGTGGTACCCTTGTGACCCCCACCATCCCCAGAGCCCCAGGGCCATGCTGTGTGTGTGTACTTACAAGCACTCTTCTAGCAGAGGCTGTTCGTTTGCAGGCCCTCTCAGAGGGCTCCCCGCAACCCCAGAAAACCTGTTCTGCAGAGCATTCTTCCTCCAGAGACCTCCTTTCAGACAGAGGCCATGTTGCTCTGCCTTCCCTACTGCTAACACCCACGGCATGTTGCTCCTAACTGTCTGATGTGTCCATTCTGGGCCTCTCACTGCTTAGCGAGTAGATCATATAAATGATGTTGCAATAAATGTGAACGGACCACAAACGCTCTCCCATCGCTTAGGGCTATTTTTATGAGTTAGCCAGATGTTCTTGTGTCCTCAGAC
Source organism: Panthera uncia (assembly GCF_023721935.1). Taxonomy (NCBI): domain Eukaryota; kingdom Metazoa; phylum Chordata; class Mammalia; order Carnivora; family Felidae; genus Panthera; species Panthera uncia. The sequence goes on along the minus strand of NW_026057580.1, from coordinate 69,715,193 downwards.
CAACCTGATTCGTGTACAGATAATAAAATGTTTACTCTTTTGTAAGACTGTATTTTACTTATCTCAAAGGAGATAGATGTGTATTAATTCCTGATGAGATGGGCAGTTGCTTCCAGTGATGTTAGTAAAGCTGCTTAGATATAATATTAGATACATGTAACAGACTAGTCTGTATTAAAGGATTAGAACCAGATAGTTGAACAATCCCTTTTCACATAATCTTGAAAGCTTTATTGTTGCAGTAGAACTTTTTAACAAAACCACTTGTGCAACCACCGTGATATGTGTATATCTAAGAATATCCTCTATGGTCAGGAGTGGCCGTGGATGTAGAAGTTTGGCTGGAATGGTGGTTTGTGTTCTAGTCTTGCTTCTATCACTAACTAGCCATGTGACCTTAGGCAAGTCCTTTCACTTTTCTGAAACCCCGAGGACTCTGTTATAAACTGACATGGACAGGGGTGCCTGGGTGGCTCAAGCACTTAAGTGTCCCACTTTTAATCTCAGTTCAGGTCTTGATCTCAGGGTCATGAGTGCAAGCCCCTCGTTGGGCTCTGTGCTGGGATGAAGCCTACCCAAAACAAAATCACGTGGACAGATGTACCCTCTAACGGCCCTAAATGGTTGAAGGTCTGGGACCTAAGTTCTAAATACTCTTTTGAGGAATGACTGAGTTGTCATAATTATATCTCCCAGAGGATAAATTTACATTTTCTTAACAAGGACATTTTCTTCTTTTTAAAATCTCTTCTCTTTAAATCTCTCCAGTCCCTCACATGCATAATTTTAGAAACACGTACACTTTGCTCATCTGATTCCAAAAAACACACAAACATACCTGTATATGAAATATGTGTATAATCTACATAAACTATTGAGCAAGGTGGTATTACGTTAATTATGGCCTAAGTAGTAAGCTAATATGAAGGTTCTTGGGGGGGGGGGGGGGGGTGCTACTGCTTCCTGTTACCGATCTATCTAATCTCTTAAACAAGGCTCAATTGTGCTGTGAGATAGTTCAACCTTGGTATGTCGCCACAGAGAAAAGACAAATATGTACCAACTATAAATAAGCAAGTTTGCTAATGAATTGTAAAGAACACTAGTTTCATTTACGTTGTAACCTACAGGTCTTCTGGGTGGTAAGGTGAATGTCTTTGTGTTGAAAAAAAAAAAAAATAGGGAAAAGATAAAAGCTAGTATCCCTTAAGGAATCATTGTAAGACGAACACAAGCATCTTTAGCTCCGTAGCATTTGAGACCCGGTTGAACTCTCTCTTGTTTGATTAACTCAAAATGCCTAAGAAAACACCCCAAACACAAACTTCAAGTCTTTCTCTCTTTTTAAATCTTTTTTGGAGGTGACACGATCATTAAGGATTCACACCCTTGTAAATAAAATGACATCCGCAATTACTACCCTCAAATGTGTCTAGTTTGCAAGGTTTAATAATGGGACGTTGTTACCCCTCCTCCCTTCGGAGACCTGTCCTGAGCCCTCAGCCACTGTTCCTACCCGGGGTTATTCCCTGGTGTTCCACAAACATTCATTAAAGTGTTACAGCTGGTAGCACTGGTAGCAAAACAAACAAACAAAAAGTAAACATACACACACATACAACACCTGGCCAAGTGATGAAAGTTGGACCCTTGAAGTTTCTAAGAAATTTGATGACCACGGATATCAAAGGAATTTTAACGACTATTATAGAGCACTGGCACTAGGATTAACACTTGGTTTATTTAGATGTTATCCCTGTCCTCTGAGTTCATCTGCAGATATTTTGGGGGTGGAAGTGAGGTAGGGCTGACTCAGTAAAAATAACCCTTTAGCCTCAAGGCTTGATTCAGACCAAAACTGATTTTAGCAGTGAGGTGTGCACAATGCAAAGTCAGATTCTTAAGTCTAATATTTAGTGACTCACTTAAAATTTGAAATGTCGGGGCGCCTGGGTGGCGCAGTCGGTTAAGCGTCCGACTTCAGCCAGGTCACGATCTCGCGGTCCGTGAGTTCGAGCCCCGCGTCAGGCTCTGGGCTGATGGCTTGGAGCCTGTTTCTGATTCTGTGTCTCCCTCTCTCTCTGCCCCTCCCCCGTCATGCTCTGTCTCTCTCTGTCCCAAAAATAAATAAAAAATGTTGAAAAAAAAAAATTAAAAAAAAAAAATTTGAAATGTAATTTTTTAATTTCAGTGACCGGCTTCAAAATCTATGCCGAGTTCCTTTGACTTCTGTATTATTTAAGGGCATCTCAGTGCATGGCTACAATCTAAGTATTGGACTGGGTACTTCTCAGTTCAGTGCTCAGAAAAATTATTGTTGTTGATACTCTTTTTTTTTTTTTTTTTCCTATTAAAGAAATCACCTAAAGATTGGGTTTTTCTTATCTCAGCAAGGGAGGAAAGCCCTCGGCTCTGAGCACTCCAGACCTTGTTTCATGATGTTTTGCCAAGAGCATTTTTCTTAACCTCAGCCACTTCATTAGCCACCTCCACCCACTTTGCCAAACACCCCATTGTCACCATCACCTTTGCCAAAGGGATTGCAAAAGTCCTGTGATCATTGGGAAATGATCCAGAAAGAGTTTCTCAAAACACAGGATCTTTCTGTTTCTTCCTAATGAACCAAGAAGAATCAGTGAGACCCACCTCCTAGCGGCAAATGAAAAGAGGAGGAAGGTTAGACTGTGGGAAAATGGCACAAAGAAAAAAACGCCTCTCATCCTGAAGAATTAGGCACTACTTTTCAAGATAAGTGGCTCTATATGAGCCCACGAAATAAACTAAAACAAAAACCAGAAAGGAAGAAAGAAAGCACAGAAATAAATGTAATTCTTAAATCATTTATTTCTGGAACCATTTGGAATTTTCCGTCTGAAAAGGACCCGGGAAATCCAGCACCTCTGCAGTGTGGTTTCATGCATGAGAAAAGTGGGACCCACAGACACCTAAGCTTGTTTAAGTTCGCCCCGCGGCTAGAACCCAGATAGCCTGATTTCTAGTCTGCAGACCTTTGTTTGATAAACCTAGAAGGCTTTCTGGCTTTTGGTTGTAGATTTGTTCAACAAATGACCCAGGGTCTCCTGGAGGTAAACTGAGCCTCGTGAAAGAAGGACGCCTGAGGGAAGATGCATCTCTGTCCTCTGGTGGCTGGAGGATTAAATGATCATGTTGCAACTTGTTCTGTGGGAAATTCTTGGGGGAATTAATTATTGCTGTGATTATATGGAGTGTAACTTTTCTTGAAGTAGTGTGGCATATTTATTTTATACTAGTATTATATAAAACCAAAGCACAATTGAAAAGATCTTGGCACCTCCCTGAAGCTTCCAGATACAATCCGCTATTAGATCGATTTTGTTTCAGTTTTATCTGGCCAATCTCCAAGGCAAAAACAATGAAACGTGCTTTCATTTTGTAAATACGGTGGTATTCATCTTTCCCTCCTGCTTCTGATTCTATAAGAGTAGCGCTTGTTGGAATAATACATAGCTGTTTGGAAAATGCATTACCTTTCAGAAGAAACAAGGAGAAAGGTGTGGGTTATAACTCTCCTGTGGGTGGGGGGAGGCTTCAGTAAAGGTACGTTTTATCAGGAAGCACAGCAACAACACAAAAGAGCCTCGCCCAAAAGGCTAGCAATGGTCCTAGGACAGGAACATAGTTCCTAAGGTAGCATGTTCCTAACTTCGTGCTGATTTGTTCCATTTTCTTTTTTTCTTTAAAAATTTTTTTCTCTCTTTTTTTTTTAACGTTTATTTATTTTTGAGACAGAGACAGAGCATGAACGGGGGAGGGGCAGAGAGAGAGACACAGAATCGGAAGCAGGCTCCAGGCTCTGAGCCATCAGCCCAGAGCCTAACACGGGGCTTGAACTCACGGACCGTGAGATGGTGACCTGAGCTGAAGTCGGACGTTTAACCGACTGAGCCACCCAGGCGCCCCTCTTTAAAATTTTTTTTAATGTTTATTTAGTTTTGAGAGAGAGAGTGACAGAGTGCGAGGTGGGGGAGGGGCAGAGAGAGAGGGAGACACAGAATCTGAAACTGCTCCAAACTCTGAGCTGGTCAGCACAGAGCCCGATGGGGGCTCAAACCCACAGAAAGTGAGATCACGGCCTGAGCCAACGTCAGACGTTCAATTGACTGAGTCACCCAGGTGCCCCTGATTTGTTCCATTTTCTATCGGAAAAAGCTTTTGGATAGAATCACAGCGTACTTGGTGGGGGCTGGGAAGCTTTCACGGACCCTGGGCAGTCGTGTGCTGCACACTCGCCTATATGGACCACAGCCCCTCCACCTGTGACTGCATTTGCTCCCAAGTCGTCAGCCTCAAGCAGAACAGGTGGGACCTGTAAGAGCAGTACTCCGTGTAGCCGACTTCCGTATTTGACTTCTCAAGGAGCATATGAGCATGGGTCTAGGTCACACTTCCCAGGGCCTTTAGGAAGTGGTATTTGAGCCTTTGTTAAACAATAAGAGCATCTTGGACCAAAGTGTACCTGGGAGAAGTGTGCTGGGCCTCCCTGCTCTTTTCTAGAAACACTCACGGGGAAGGAATAATTGCAGCCCCCAGATCTCCCAGCACTTGTAACGAAAGCCACCAGGGCACACATTTCTTGTCCCTTGCCTGACCTCCCTCTGCTCCCTTCACCAGGAAGGCGCTGATGGTTGACGGCAGCTGGGGAAAGACGGGAGAGGGAGGGAGAAGGCGAGAGAGAGAACTCATGCCTGATGGATCCCATTAGGCTTAGTGTGCAAAGCAAGTTGAGATGAAGTAGCTGCTCTGGTATGTGTCCAAACTGCTGTTCTATTTTTAGTCTCTCCCGCGTGCTTCTTAGCCCTGCATTGTCCGCCTGGGCACCTGGATCGGCAGCAAAACATGGAACCGAGCCACTCATTTGTAAAACTGGAAGGAAGGAGGCCATTGATGCAGGGCTCGTTTATAGCTGACGGGGAAGGGGGACCTGGAATGTTAATGAGGACGGCTCTCTGAAGCATGCCTTCACGGTTAGCTAGGAGTTCAAAGGAGAAGGGAGCCTCAGTCCTGCTCCCAACAAATGTAAACCGTTGATAGAGGGAAGGAGAAATCAATTATGCTGTCGCGGGCTTCCATGGCATTGTGTTGGAGTTGTTAGAAAAGGTAGGACAAGGACCAGATCTCAAAAGGAAACAAAGCCACATGGCCTTGAAGTATAACGAGTTTGCCATGGCAACTGATGGAAATGAGCCTCCCGGGCACTGAGCAGGTGTGTTATCTTACAGAATAAACATACTTCTCTCACTCCCTGGTTTTTATAATAAAACCTGTGTTTGGATTACTTTCCCCTCCTCTTTGTTACCCGGAGAAGTTGGCTGTTGCTCAATCGGCCCAAGGCTCTGGTGAAGGGAAACGTAATCAGTGTTATCAAAAGGGCGGCTGTAAAAAAGCAGGCGCTCCGCTTGGCTGCGGGCCTCGTCCCTTGGCAGCCACTGGGCTGCAGGTACCTGCCTGGCCTTTGGCCCCTTGCAGGTGCCGGGCTCCTCGCAGAAAGCCACTGGTTGGCGCATTCATCCGGGAGGAACCGGGAGGCCTGGCCGGCAGTGGTCAAAACTGCATCCTTCCGAGGAGAGCAGAAAGGTGTTTAGGTGAGGCTGGGAGCTGACCGATTGTCAGCATCCTGTGTTATCTGGGATACGGGCCAAGGGTTCCTTGAGTTCAGGGATTAACCGACTCTATCTTCCAATCTGTACTTATCTACAAAGTTCAGTTACTCGGAAACTTGTGGAGAGTGGCTGTTTCCCTGAGCTTTAAATCCCTCTCAGATGGGTTCCGGGGTGGTAGATACTCATGTTCAAAACATGCACAAAATGCGGAGATTTTATAAAAATCCTCCCAAGTTAAACAGAGAAGTTTCGCTTGTTTGTTTTTTGTTTTTTTTTTAATTGTTACAAGGCCAAATGAATGGTAGGTGGGATGGTCCTGTTTTCATTTTTCTCACTTTGTGACTGAAAGAAAACTTCTCCTAGCTTCTCATGGATTTTGAAAACAGGATGCTCATTCACCAACAGGCTCCAACAACACAAGACAATGCTAGACCAGGTTGTGGCAAAACCACTGAACTGGGGAGAACTTGTACAGCGGGGGCCAGGCCACTCAGTGCAGACCTGTCAAGCGGGGCTTACTGTTCAGCAGCTCCAACCCTCTTTCCGCTTCTGTCCTGCTCTAGTTTTCCTCCGCAAAGAGGCCCAGCACCAACGCTCCTGCCCCCCTTGTCGAGTCCCAGTTCCCCAGATGAGGCCCTGGAGGCCCCTTCACACATCACCTTACCTTTGACCCTAATAAGTAAAAAATGAATGGCTGAAAAACTAATTTAAGCTCTGGTGTCAGTGGAGGAAAAAGTTGCATGCAGTAATTTTCCCAGGTGAAACAGCATCACAAAGTTCAGGTGCTAAGCCGTGCTGTGAGGTGACTTACGTCGGGTGGAAGGGTGGGCATTCCAAACTCGGTGGGCAGGGCCTTTCCACACCCAGGTTTTTAAATTCAAGATTCTAAACCAGGTCTTTGGATACCAGCACATAGCTGTTTGTTGAAAAGGCACGTGAAGCAGAAGTCCCTGACACCCTAGTGTGAGCAGAAAGGTTTGGGTTCCATCATGCTACTATCTCTATTGAGCTGGAAATTGAAAAGCTAATCCCCGAAAGTAACAGGGTGGGAACTAGGCAGCAGCTAGAGATCAGCAACCAATCTACAATTAGTTATTAAGTGCCTACTGTGTGCAAGGTACTATGCTTGCCATAAAGATGATACATGCCCTTGCCTTCAAATTATTTCAAATCTAGGGACGTGGATAAAATTATTTCAAACCTAGGATGGCACGAGCCACATGAAAAGACTGAATCAAAGCAGCAGGCAGTAGAGGCTAAGCAAGGGGCAGCTGCTCTCTTTTCCCCGACCCTCACTAGGACCCAGGACTGGGCCCACATTTATGCAGTTTCAAGGTCAGATCCTCCAAGGAGCAGATGACTGGACATTTCTCCTAATAAACAGAAGACTTGTTCACTCCTCCTCCCCACATACACCTTTGAGATGATAATATTCAAAATCCCTATGTATCACTCCAAGATTAGGAGACACAATGTAAGGAAGGGGCAGCTGAGTGGCTCGGTTAAGCATCCAACTCTCGAATTTCGCTCAGGTCGTGATCTCATGGTTCATGAGGTCGAGGCCTGCCTCGGGCTCTGCACTGAGAGTGGAGCCTGTTTGGGATTCTCTCTCCCTCTCTGCCCCTTCCCTGCTTGCTCTCTCTTTCTCTCTCTCTCTCCCTCAAAATAAATAAACATTAAAAAAAAAAAAGAGAGACACAATGTAAGAACAGGAAAGTATGGAAAAGCACTACAGAGTGTATATAATTAAACCACTACATGACAATGCAGCCTGCAGGGCATACATCAGCCCTCTCTAAAGACAGCTTAGATCCATCTGGCAAGAAGGGCCAGACCACACTGTGGCGAGAGGGACGGTGGGGATGTGCTTTTTACACTGCGCCCTCCAATGATCTGGGAAGGCAGAGACCTGGCTGGTGATGGGATCAACGGGGAGAGAGGAAGTGGGTTTCTATACCCTACTAAATAGGGAGTGGGTAATGTTTTGAGGTTGAGCCTGTCATATAAATCCACAAACAACTGAGTGAGAAGGCAGAAAATGATAATTTGCTGGAGTGGGCAAGGAAGCTCTCTTCATGAATGAATATCGGCATTGTCCAATTTTCCCAAGCAAAATATGCGGCAGAAAGCACTGACCAAATGGACTGTCTTAACAAGCTTAACAAGTGTCTTAACAAGTTTCTCACTTGCCCATGCAGAGTAGCTTTGTAATCAGAAAAACCTGAGTCCCTGTTCATTTGTAAGTTGTGTGACCTTAGGCAAGTTACTTTCAGAGTTTCAGCTACAGAAAGAAGAGGACAGAACCGACTCCTGGGAAGACTGTCAGGGTGAGTTAAGGGTGGGGGGTGGGGGGTGCGGGGGGGGGGCCTGGGTGGCTCTGTCGTTAAGCGTCTAACTTTGGCTCAGGTCATGATCTCATGGCTCGTGGGTTCAAGGACCTCATCGGGCTCTGTGCTGACAGCTCAGAGCCTGGAGCCTGCTTTGGATTCTGTGTTTTCCTCTCTCTCTCTGCCCCTCCCCTGCTCATACTCTGTCTCTCTCTCTCTTTCAAAAATAAATTTAAAAAAAATAAATATTAAAAAAATTTTTTAAAGATTAAGGTAAGATGGATTATATAAATCTTCTAGAGTAGTGCCTGGCAGGCAGTAAGTACTCAGTAAATGTTCCTTTCTTGCCCTTTGTGTCCTTTCTTTCTTGCTTTCTCCCTCATAACCAATGATTATTTATAGGGACTTTGAATATTTTCTTATTTCCAAAAAGTAAAACAGCAAATCCTAATGAAAAAAAAAAAATCTTTCATTTTAAAAATGAAGCCTTAGGAGAGGTCAACATATAAGCTTTTAAGCTAAAAACACTTCTATCTAGTTTTCCAGAGGAGCTAATCAGCTTAGTTTGTTTTCTTACTAAGGCCTGGACCACAGCGGACTCACACAACAATCACAGCATCTGGAGACAGCCTTCTTCCTTCTAGCAGGTTGCTAAGGAGCAAGCTTCTCAGCAGCACTGGCTAGGATGATTAAAGGTATAACATATCAAACCTGGCAATGATGTTTGACTTTAAAGGAAACTAACTTTAGAGATTCACAATGGGGCCTCAAAAATAGAATAATGGATTTGAAACTATTTTGAAAAGTAATTTTAAAGGCAGTATTGTGTTCATATTATCCCCATTATTAAAAGGGAAATTTTGAATTCAGGCTGGGAAAACTGCTATGCTCTCTGTGGCTTTGCTTTTTTCAAGAAATGAGGTATCATTGTCACCTGCAAAACAGCCCACTCCAAGCTATCTAGCCTGGAAGGAAAAGAGGGGAGGGTTGGTTAAGCAAACATTTAAACTGAAACATAGTTACCATATTGACTGGCTTTTCTCAAACCTTTTTTTTCCCCCAAAGAAAAAAGTTCTCTTGAAACTTTCCCCATGTTGGCTTAAGTAATTTTCATTGTATGGTTCCTTAAATATGTACCCATATATAATTAGGTATAAATGCTTTATCCTTGTAGCTCACGAAAAGCTACAAAAACACAAAATGAAAATGTTCTAGAGATCTGTTGTGCAACAATGTGAATATACTTAACATTACCAAACTATACGCTTCAAAATGGTCAAGATGGTGAATTTTATGTTATGTGGTTTTTACAATCTAAAAAAAACTATAAGAACAAACTAAACTTACAAATTAATTAAAAATGACATCACCAGATAAATTCAAATAAAAAAATAATTTAGTATGAAAATGGTAACAGTTTGCTGAAACTAAATAACCAATGTTAGGTTTAATTTATACATGTAATTAAAAAAGCATAAGGAGATGCTTTTATGCACTTTATCTTTCAATTGTTGACTTAAGTATTTGTGGAACGTGATGGACAGTCTTTGACTCACAATTGTTATCATTGTTACAATTTTTCCTCCCATCAGGTTACTCATTTTTTTAATGTTTACTTCTTTTTGAGAGAGAGAAAGCGTGAGCGGGGATGGGGCAGAGAGAGAGGGAGACACAGAATCCAAAGCAGGCTCCAGGCTCTGAGCTCTTAGCACAGAGCCCAAGGCAGGGCTCGAACCCACAAGCCTTGAGATCAAGACCTAAGCTGAAGTCCCACACTTAAGCAACTGAGTCACCCAGGCGCCCCTCAGGTTACTCATTTGAAACTATCAGCTGTTTATTTTAATTGGTCCAGCTGATTTTAAAATGTTTCTCTCCAAAATGTGGTATTGATAGATCATTTTTTTAAAAAAGCTAACAAAAAGTTCTTCGTGGAGAATGTTTGCAAGCTGGTATGTCATAAAAACACAGAATCAAACCAACACATCTGCTTATAATCTGAATTAAGTGACTGATTTGCCTAGTTTCTTTTGAATCCAACTCATGCTACCATGAGACCTGTAATGACTCAATTTTCTCTCCATTTTTCTCTTTGAACGACTGTAAAACTTCATTTATGCTGGTGCCACGAGGCCTTTGGCCTTCACTTTGCATGAACGCATCATCTGTGTGTTCAGTCGGCCCAGTTCTTTTCTCATTAGCCTGTGACAATTAAAGTAGCATGGTTATTTTCATGACAGAAAAGCAAAATTAATTTATTAAATACATCAAGAGACTACATTGCATCTTATCACTGAAAAAGAGCAACTTTAGCTTTCTTATTGGTAAGATAGCTCAGTGTGATTTTTATCAAATGGAAAGCAAGACAGTTTTTGTTATTTTGATGCCAGGAATGCCCATCTAAAGATCACCAACACATTAAAAGTTGAATAGTGCCTCATTAATGATCACGTGGTGCCAATTTTAAACACAAAGCACTAACACTGAGAGTATGTGGCTATAAAATAAACATCCCAGTTGAACCAAATAAGCTTATATTGTATTATATAAGTGTTTTTAGATTGTCGTTGAAATGAAAACATTATTTGATGGACCATCAATAATATATAGAGACTTCTGTAGTGTGAGGAAAAACTGATATATATAGAGAGATAAAAAAATCTTCAAAGATTTTTTTAATGTTTATTTAATTTTGAGAGAGAGAGGAAAAAAAGCTCGAGTGGGGGAGGGGGAGAGAGAGAGGGAGACAGAAGATCTGAAGCAGGCACCCAGACGCCCGCTGACAGCAGCAAGCCCCACATGGGGCTTGAACTCATGAACTGTGAGATCATGACCTGAGCCAAAGTCAGACGCTCAACCAAGCCACCCAGGCGCCCTCAAATCTTTAAGAAATTTAAATAACACCACCAAAGCCTGCTTCAGGTTCTGTGTCTCCCTCTCTCTCTGCCCCTTCCCTGCTCATGCTCTGTCTCTCTCAAAAATGAATAAACATTAAAAAAAAAAAATGTCTTAAAGAATTTAAAGAACACCAGAAAATTGGGGTGAGGAGGGCATCTACACGTGAGGGAGGCCTGGTGCAGGATGTTGGGCCCAAGCAAGACAAAAGAGGCATTCCTGCAGAGGGTGGCATGGCTCGGTCAGAACCAAAGCAGGCTGAGTGGAGGGCTCGGTGCAGGTTTTTGGATACCAGGTGGGATTGGGGCGGTAGCCCAGCATGGGGTTTCAGAGTCCACGTGGGTTTTGTACCTTACTTGCAACTTTTTCAAAAATTTGAAATTGTCTCAAAATTTAAAATTTAATGGCACGATGTCGAGTTTAAAAAAGGATAAATATGCACGTATAAAGTGCAACCAATTATGCAGAAATATCTTGCAAAGTAGTAAGAGTTCTCCTATTGGGCATTTATTATGTGTCAGATACTGTGGGAAGAAGTTTGTATGTTTTATCTCACTTAAATTTCATACCAACCTTACAAAGTATTACTAGTTTCATTTTATAGATGAGGAAATCTGAGGCTCGGAGAGGTTAAGTAACTTGTCCAGGCTCTTAACTAACCTGGTGTGCTGCTCAGAGAAAAGATTGGGAAAAACTTCCAAAAAGATTGTGTAGGGACTAAGGGCATGCTACCCCATGATGGGCCCCTTTGGCATGAAGATTATTCTGAGCTAGGCAGTTAAGACCCTACTGGCTCAAGAGAAACTTCTGCCCCTTCCTTAACTACATAGAAGAGCCTAAATTGGGGGTCTTTCCCAGAGTAAGGGTTATTAACAGAGATAAATTTTATCTGAGTGACCCATCTGGATAGCAGGGCAAACATCTAATTATAATCATCTAATTATCATCTAATTATAATCTGCTCCTATCACTCCGCGAAGTACATTCCTTTCCTCTGAAGTTCTAGACCCTTCTCCCCTTCTCCTTAGTTCAGAATGACATATATACCTCATCTTGCCTGTCTTTGGAATTTCCATGTCCATGTGGATTTCCTGTACGTACGCTATTAAATTTTATTTTCTCTTGTTAATCTGTCTCATGTCAATTTGATTCTTAGTCCAGCTAGAAGGACCCTGGAAGGCAACAGGAATTCTTGGTTCCTGACAATTGGAAAATGTTCAAAGCAGAAGTCTCTGGGTAGTGGGACTATGAATGACTTTTAGTTTTTCCCTTTGTCGTTTTCAGCATTTCGCAAAAAATCTACAATGGCCTGTTGCTTTTGTAATTAGAGACAAAGATAAAGCTTTCATTTAAAAAGTAAATCATTTGTTGTGGAGCAATGTTGTAAAAATGTGCTGATTATTCAAAACCATATTGAGCAACCCAAATTATTGATAGTGATGTTATCTTTTTAATAGTGGCATTATCAGTGACTTTCACTTTTAAGTTTTTGCTTCACTATAGTTTGTTTCTATAATTAATTAACTCATTCAACAAATACCGAGCATCTGCTATGATTTATTTTTATAAGAAAAACAATTTTTAATGTACTATATAGAAGTCCAAAGTTGTACATTTTTTTCAAAAATAGCAGAAAGGAAGGACATGTATGCCTAGAAAAAGACAGGGCACCAAAATATTAATAGCAGTTATGTTTTAGTGGAAATTTTATCTTTTAAAAATACTTTTCTGTGCTTTCCCAGTTTTCAACAATATGAGTTACTTATATATTCTATTCATGGCTGTGTCTTCAGTGCTTAGAACTTTAGCAGCACTGGCATGCACAGAGGAGTTCAGGAAGATTTGTTGAATGAATAAATGCTTTTGAGTACAAATATTCCAAAAGCATAGTTTTTAAAAATAACATTGACTTTTACTGATTCATTCCCTCATGGTGGTTGGCAGACCTTGCATTCAACCTCTGCTCTCTTCCACTGGAAAAGATGTTAAGAGGAGGCCCAGGGATGGTGGGGAGGAGGTCTAGTGCCATTTAGCAGGTGGTCGTGAGATGGAGAGCCATGTTACAGGAAGACAGCCTGAGCAGACAGAGGGACGCACTATTCAGAAAAACATCCCAATGTTGTTTTATTAAGATTCCTATTCAAACTATTTCTCGGAGGAGGTGACACTCTACTATACTAGTGTCCATTGAGGACAGACCTCGTATTGTAATAGGTGGGTTTCTTGATAGTGATATCCAAGGTTCACAGTGGAATGGAGGGGTGGGATAAGGTGGGAATGGCTCAGTCATAAGCTCCCTTTTTGCCTGTAATTATGAAGCTCATTTCTCTGATTTTACAAATGAACTTGGATCATAAACTTTAAGGGACAGCAGATACAAGGCCAATGTGGGGAAAGAAGTCCCTCAGCTAGTGCGTAACTCAAGCCGACTGCCCAGCATCCACATCTCCACTTTGGTGTCCAACTCTCAACTCATTTATGGAGGAGGTTACACATGATCGTGATATTGCCAAATTTGATGGTTCTAAAAAACCATACCAGGTAATCCTCATGTATATCCAGGGATTACTGGAAGAAACAAGCCTTTGAAGTCATCCTGGAATCTTCTCTTTCTCTTTGGCAAATTCCATTGGTTCTACCTTCAGACTATATCCAGAATCTGACCATCACCCAACCCCCCCCCCCCCACTCTTTATCTCACTTGGATCATTGTAAGAGCCTCTTAACTACTCCTTGCTTGGCCCCAAACAGCAGCCACAATAATCCTTTTTTTTTTCTTTTAATTTTTTTAAGTTTATTTTTGTGTGTGTGAGAGAGGGAGAGAGAGACAGAGTGTGAACACGGGAGGGGCAGAGAGCAAGGGAGACAGAATCTGAAGCAGGCTCCAGGCTCTGAGCTGTCAGCACAGATCCCGATGCGGGGCTTGAACTCACAGTGAAATCATGACCTGAGCCAAAGTCGGATACTTAACCGACTGAGCCACCCAGGTACCCCAACAAGAATCCTTTTGAAACCTAACTCAGACCATGTTTTTACACAAAAAATTGTAATGGCCATACCTAGTGTCCTACAACTCTATGACCTCTCTGACCTGATTTTCTACTGCTTTCCCCTTGCTCACTCCACACTAGCCACCTCAACTTGCAATTCCTCACACATGCCAGGCACGCTTTGCCCTTGCTGTATCCTCCGCAGGAAGTAGTCCCCACCCCCATCCAAATGGCCTTCTCTCCCTTAAGACCTCTCCTCAAATGTCACCTTATCAGAGAGACCTTTCCTGACCCTCTCTGTCAAGCAGAAACCACCTACCTGTACACCATCTCCTCTATCTTGTTTTTTATTTCATGGCAACTCTTATCATCTGGGACAGTTCTGCCCACAAAATGGGTCTGATTTTCCCAAACCTGTGGTATGATTACACTTCCTCACCTTTTGAAGTTGGACGCAGCCATGTGACTTGCTTTGTCCAGGGACATGTGAGAAGTGCCATGTGTCACTTTCAGGCATAAGCTTTAAGATCCAGTGTACAATTCACCACTCTATCTTCTCCCTCCCCCCTGGAGTCTAGCCATACTCCAGCGGATGGTTCTCCAGGCAGCCTGGGCTTCAGAGTAAAGGTGCACAGAGCCCCCAGCTGACATGCAACGAACATGCAGTATAAGGGAGAAACTGTTGTTTGAAGCCACTGATACATTGGGTTGATTATTGCCCCCAAATAGCTAGCGTATCCTGACAGACTCTCTGATATAGTACATATTTATTTGTTTACTGCCTTCCGCCTCCCCCTCGAGAATGTACGTTTATGATGGTAGGACTCTGTCTGTTTACTGTTGTATCTCCAGTGCCTGGCACAGTGCCTGGCACATGGTAGGTATTCAGTAAATAGGTGTCGTCTTACTGAATGAATCATAAATTGATCACACCAACTGAAATAGGAAGATTTAACAATGGCAGGTGAATCTGATCCCAGACGCATCCACAAAAACATTCATTGCACCTGCTCTGAATGTGAATGAAATTGCCGATTCGAGATCGGAAGTGTGTGTGGCTGCTTATCTCACCAGACACGGTTTGAAAGCACAAATCGCCTATGGGTACATGACATAGCTGGTCATGAAAGCCCATAAAGTAGTTAAAGTTACTACACAAATGGAGATCTGGCATACTGCTGAGGGGACTCAGTGACAACCATAAATAAAAAGCATTAGCAGTGTTTGTGTCGATGCTGAATACTAATGCGGTTTCCTTTCCCTGTGTGGACATTAGCATTTGTAATGAACCGAGCTTCAGAGGACTGGGATTTTATCTGCCGTTATCATAAATTGGTGTATGAGCCCCTCTCAGGACTTTTGCAAAAGCTGTGTGTGCTTTTGTGAGCTGCTTTCTTTTCACGTGCTTCCTCCTGGTATGTCTGAATTTGGATGGGGATAATGCATTTCCTGTATCATGTGGCACAGCACAAGGAAACTCATTGTATCCCTTCAGAGGAAGAGTACATCTGTAAGTAGTTTTTAAGAGTGTACTGAAGGATCTTGTTAGGGTGACTTATTCTCCCAGTTCCATTTGGTTGATGAAGTGGATCACGTGACAGATGTGCATAATGAACTGCTTCAGCTGCTGCCAGTGGGAAGCTCAACCTATAAAACACGAAATCTCATGGACTCATTGAGGGCATAGCAAGCTGATCACATGAGAGAGAAGCCTGCCTCATTCCGAGCTGTCATTTCTTACTGCCGCACACAATGCACCAGTTGCCAAGGCTTTTGCTTTTACTTTCCCCCAAAGTCACAGCCTCCCCAGCTTAATCCTAATTCACCCTGGAAAGGTACTTCTTTCCGCATACAATTCCCTAAAAAACTGAGGTTATTAGGATATGCAAGTCATTATCTACAAAATGCACAGGCAAGGAGCCTTTATGTTGTGTCATTAAAAAGGGAAATATATTTATATCAGAGAGTAAGATGGGTGGGTTGTTTTTGTGAAGTTGGTTTTTATTTATTTATTTTTTTGCCCTCTTCCTTGTCTGTTTTCCTCTCGCCCTTTTCTGTATTTTCTTTCTCTGTTCCATTACTTGTTTTTTCCTCTTTATACTCATTGGTAATTCCCTAATGACTGCAATCATAAAGGATGTAATTTGTCTCCCATTTTCCATGGTTGGTCCAGAATGGTGATGTCCCAAGCCAAAAAATACAAGTGATGAGTCTATTCCAGGAGTGATCCAACTTGCAGCTCACTCTGGATGCTTCTAGGTCACTGAGGGACACACAGGTAATGGAGAAATAAAAAATTAATAATGCAAACTCTAGCTTTCAACGGAATAATAGAAGAAATGATGAAAAAGGCTATGTCAATTTAACTCCCTTCTACCACAAAGCGTTCACACGTGTTCACCACTATGCTAGGCGCTGTGAAGGGAGCTGAAGAGAGTATGTGTCCCTTGAAATGGAAAAAGTCAGTGAATAAATGATGGCATATGATGACATATCCAAATGCCATAACAGCTGCATAAGAATAGGGCTTCAGATGGTCCCAGAGGGAAGATCTCAGTGAGAACTTAAGTTTTCAGGCAAGGCTCTGGGCTGGAGGCAGGAACTGAACTAGATCTGGTACAACAGGCAAGTTTCAGATGCTGTCAGAAGAGCAAAAACACTGTATTATAAAGAGGTCAAGAGTTCATGACATCTCGATCGATTTCAGCTGTTTGGGGCACCTTCATAGCCCCAGTTTCCCAACTAACAACACATGTCAGGTGTACAGGTTATCTAAAGAACTTTATAAAAAAAATAGGGGCGCCTGGGTGGCTCAGTTGGTTAAGTGTCCAACTCTTGACTTCGGCTCAGGTCATCATCTCACGGTTCGTGAGTTCGAGCCATGAATCGGGTTCTGCACTCATAGTGCGGAGCCTGCTTGGGATTCTGTCTCCCTCTCTCTCTGCCCCTCCCCTGCTTGCTCTTTATCTCTCTCTCAAAATAAATAAAAAGAGACTAAAAAGAAATAGTCATCAGGGGCACCTGGGTGGCTCAGTCAGTTGAGCGTCCGATTCTTGATTTCAGCTCAGGTCATGATCCCAGGGTCATGGAATTGAGCCCCGTGTTGGGTTCTGCACTGAGCGTGGAGCCTGCTTAAGATTCTCTTTCTCCCTCTCCCCTGTTTGCATGCTTCTCTCTCTCTAAAATAAAATTTTAAAAAAATTTAAAAAATAGCCATCAGATGTTAGTGTAAGGCAATTAATCACGATATAAAGTACCAAGATGTCACAGCTGTAAGCTTTAAATTTATTATGAAGATAGCAGAATTCTTTTATATACCAATGGATGTCATGGATTAAAAATACTGCTGAGGGGAGCCTGGGTGGCTCAGTAGGTTGAGTGTCTGGCTTTGGTTGAGGACATGATCTTGCAGTTCACGAGTTCAAGCCCCAAGTCAGGCACTGTGCTGACAACTCAGAGCCTGGAGCCTACTTTGGATTCTGTGTCTCCCTCTTTCTCTGCCCCTCCCCCACTCACACTCTGTCTCTCTCAAAAATAAATAAACATTTAAAAAAACTAAAAAAAAAATGCCGAATTTAAGGAGAATAGAAAACATAATCTAAAAAATGAGAACTTACTCTTCTAGTAGAAAAAACAGCTTACAAAACTTCTTTTGGAGACCTTTAAATATGTCAGCTTTGGCTTTAACAAGTTCAGTGAATTTTCCTTTGTAGACAGAAAGCTGGCATTAGGTGCTATAGAAAGCCCCTTGGCACCTCAGCTACCCCCTTCTGACTTGGATGCTGGCTGGCGGCCTCTGGTGAAAACCCCTGGCTCTTCTCCACAGAGGAGTGGCCAGACTTGGCAGCGACTGTTGGGTTCACAAAGAGACGGGAGTCACTTGTTCTCAGGGTCATAGGGGGTGGGGGTGAGAGGCAGCTCAAGGCCAAGAGTTTGACTTCCTGACCCTTCCAGAAAAGTATAGCACTCTTTAATTTATTCCTAATTGGAATACTTTGCTGTGGTTTTCCTGGCCACAAGACGTGCCCTTTTAACCATTTCTTCTCAAAAGACCTTTGTTAGATCTGATTTTGTTATTTCAGTGTCAAAATAGCTTCCACGTTAAAATCAGTGCGAAAAAATGTCCTGTATTCCTGTTTCACATAACTAAGTAACATGCTTTCTGAGGTCTTGAGCCCAGGACTTTTATAGTCCTTTTGGTTCTGAGGGATTGGAAGGAAAAATTAAATAGAGTTTATGAAAAATAGAAAGAAACCCTTTGAGACCACCTCCCTTGTTCTGAATGTCACGAGTACTTGAACATACACGCACATGGTTTGCCTGCTTGTATGTGCACATACACACACACGTCCTCACACATTACCTATTATACTGAAAAATATTATGATAGCTTTATTATTTTTCTTTAGGTCCTGGCTGTAGTCCTTCAGCGATGGGCACCTGAGAGGCATAAGTTCGTAGGCTGCTGGAGGTACAGCTAAGTGGTCTGGCTGCGGCCTAAAATGAGATTGAGTTGATGATTCTACCGGGAGAAATTTTTCCCTGCGTTTTCATTCCCAAACTCCGCTACTCCCACTGCCTCTAGGGACTGAAGTCATGGTAGATAGTACTCAAAAGTAATAACTCCTGAGAGACTCTCTCTGGAAAATCAGCATGCAAAAGGCAGTTGGCCCCAGAAGCCAAGGACCCTTGGCTACAGCAGCAGAATGTTAAATCCACACAACGGAATAAAGGATTCTGGGTTTCCTATATTTTAAATTGTCTACTGTTTCAGCCTTAGCTTCAGTGAAATCCAGAGAATAAATTAAAGATTTTTCTTTTAGACTCTTTATAAAAATAAGGTATTTTTGTGGTTATTCCTTAAAAGATGATGAAAATTAGGTGCTGAAATTTAGGTGCCTTCTGAAAATGACTTGGAATAATTATATTTGTTAAACTGGGCAGTCCTGATATTGTATGCTGTATAAATCAACTTTCATTATTCTTTCATGACTCTTTGCAATTCTTTTTTCTAGAACTTTGCAAGCTTGACTTGTGTTCACCTTGCTGTGGAATGCTTTAAAGGGCATTTCATCTAATAGCAGAGAAAAATGATAAATTATAGATGCCAAATCATATAGTAGTGATTTACGTAGCACTAGGGTAAGGTTGTAAGCAATAAAATAAAAATTTTCTCAATCAACCTCTATATTAGGAGCAAAAAAGAAATAGCTGTCTGCATAATTAAAGAGCAGCATGTCAACATGCTTGTTAATAGGCTAATCTGAGGGTTTTTTAAAAAAAAACTTGAAATCACAAAGCAGAATACTGGGCATATTAGTTTAAGTGAAGAAATTCTGTATTTATGAATGAGTATGAAGAAATTTCATTGTAAGTGTGCTCTTGAAATACAGATATCAAGGAAGGGGAAAAAAAAAAGAACTTGGTCTCAATCTCTTAAGCATTTGTGGAGTCAGGACAATGAGGTGGTTAAGAGTGACCTGGTTCTAAATTTTGGCCAAGTCCCTACTAGCTGTGTGACCTCAGGCAAGTTACTTAACCTCTTTGAGCCTCTGTTTCCTCAGTTGTAAAGTGGGAAAGATAATGGGTTCTACCTCACAAGGTTATTTGTGTAGATTACAAATAAAGCATTTATTTTTTAAACTTTTTTTTTTTTTTTAATTTGAGAGAGAGAGAGAGAGAGAGAGAGAGAGAGAGAGAGAGAATCTTAAGCAGGCTCCACACTGAGTGTGGAGCCCAACACAAGGCTCAGTCCCATAGCCCTGGGATCATGACCTGAGCTGAAATCAAGGGTTGGATGTGCAACCGAATGAGCCTCTCAGACGCCCCAATAAAGTATTTAAAATAGAATCCACAGAGTAAGCACTCAATAAATACGGGTTATATTATACCTTGTCATTCCTCTACTCAAACTCCCTGGTGGTTTCTTTTCTTACTCTGAGTGAAAGCCAAAGACTTTACCATGTACTATAAGCCCCAACACAACCAGCTTGTTTTCTCTATGACCTGATTTCCAGCTGCTTCCCTGTCCCCCCTCAGCTCACACGCTAGCCTCCTGGCTGTTCCTCAGACACAGACACACTAGGCACCCTCCCATCCCAGGACCTTTGCAGTTACTGTTCCCCTGCCTTGAAAGTTGTTACAGGGATTTTCTAGTCACTGTTGCATCCCCAGTGCCTAGACGTGTGTTTGTCACCATAGTAGCTATCGATAAATATTTGAAGGCTGAATGAATGATGTCCCTTAATTTCTAAAAAATAATTTTAGGGGCACCTGGCTGGCTCTGTTGAAAGAGCATGCAACTTGATCTCAGGGGCGTGAGTTTGAGCCCCACGTTGGATGTGGAGATTACTAAAAAAATAAGTAAACTTAAATAATAATAATTATAATTCTATCCTACACATATATTTCCTCACTTCACAGTTTAGTGAAATGTAATTTTTTTGCCAGAGAAGTTGTTCTTGGCTGTTACGATGACTGTCAACCATAGATACAGCAACAACCACTCCTTAAAGGTCTGCTAACTACATAACGACAGTGAAACAGCAAGGTTACTGCCCTGGCCATGGTGCAGCTGCTTTTCTAAGTCCCTACCAGTTCACCTGGAGGCAGAAATAATGCTGTTTGCTGGACCTCCCTATTTCCTAGTCCTTTATCCACAGATAAACCGGGGACAACTCCTGATTTGCCCTTTCTACCTTGTCCTTTTACTAGATAAAATGGTGAGGAAGTTTCTTAAGTAAATATGGCACATAATTTCCAAAATCTGAATGTATGCAAGGACAGAGTATATAAAGTATATACAGTTTTCTCTCTCTTTCTTTCTCTCTCTCTCTCTCTCTATTCCCTCCACCCCCCAAGGGTTTTTTAAAAAGGCATTGCTAGGGGTGCCTGGGTGGCTCAGTTGGGTAAGCTTCCGACTTCGGCTCAGGTCATGATCTCGCTGTCCAGGAGTTCGAGCCCCATGTCAGGCTCTGTGTTGACAGCTCAGAGCCTGGAGCCTGCTTCAGATTCTGGGTCTCCCTGCCCCTCCCCTGCTCTCTCTCTGACCATCCCCTGCTCATGCTCTGTCTCTCTCTCTCTCACTCTCTCTCAAAAATAAATAAAGATTTTTAAAAAATTAAAAATAAATAAAAATAAAAAAGCTGTTGCTAAACATTGACCTGTTTAGGGCGTCAGAAAGGAAGATGGAACATAAGATTTCCTGGATGCCTACTGTGCTCCAGACCTTACACTAGGTACATCTGATTTATTCCCTCACCACAATACTGCAAGGGTGATACTATTATCCCCAATCTCTAGATGAGGAACTGAGGTGGAACCAAGGCTCAGAGAAGATAGGGACCTGCTCAAGGGCACCTGACTAGTAAGCGGCAGAGCAAGACATAGAGCATTTATCAGAAACATGACAACCACTTTCGTTTTCTCTTTGCCCCTGTCAGCAGTTTCCTAGGCATTAGACCAATGTGTGTGTCTTGAGCCAACAACTTCTGAATTAGGGGGTACTAGATTTTCGTGATGGATTTCTGCTGCAGCTTACAGCTACTGGGGTCCCAGTAGCTTTTCTTCTCATCAGTGAGGTGAGGACCTACACACCAGGGACAGGCTGACGTCAGAGGAAGAGCAGGGTCTGTGCCCGTCAGTGCCCCCCATTAGTAACTAGGCGTGATCGCTCCCTCCTCATTTTACTTCTTTTTTTTTTTTTAATGTTTATTTATTTTTGAGAGAGAGAGAGAGAGAGCACATACTAGAGGAGGAGGGGCAGAGAGAGAGGGAGAGAGAGAATCCCAAGCAGGCTCCGTGCTGTCAGCGCAGAGCCCAACACGGGGCTCAAACTCACAAACCATGAGATCACGACCTGAACCGAAATCAAGAGTCTGATGCTTAAGTGACTGAGTCATCCAGGCATCCCCGCATTTTACTTCTTTGATGGCACACTGCTCTGCTTTGTTTGATAAAAATATACGTATTCATCATATTCTAAACCCCTTACGAGTATAACCGCCCCTCCTACCTGATGTCAGATAGAATTCCACTGATAGGGTGTAATAGCCCCTGCATCCAACCACCAGACAATGTTGGAGTGGGAAAGGATCAGCCAGTCCAACTTCCTAATGCTACTAATCAGGAAAGTGAAGCCTAGTACGGATATGTGATGTGGCCAAGGTCACAGAATTGAAACCAGAGCCCTGGCTTTTTAGTTGCTTAGTTTTCCAGTATACCACACTACCTTCCTTGTCTTTAAGCAGAAGTATAATGTGAATGGAATGTGCTTTAAGAGAAAAGCTATCTGGGGGCACCTGGGTGGCTTAGTTGGGTAAGCATCCAACTTTGCTCTGGTCATGATCTCACAGTTTGTGGGTTCATGCCCCTCATCGTGCTCTGTGCTAACAGCTTGGAGCTTGGAGCCTGCTTTAGATTCTCCCTCTCTCTCTGCCCTCCCCCACTCACAATCTCCCTCTCTCTCTCTCTCTCTCTCTCTCTCTCTCAAGAAATAAACATTAAAAGAAATTTAAAGAAAAAAGCTATCTGGCAAAAGTTGTGTAGGCAGCACAGGGTCCTGCAGAGACTGCAGTGGGGACAGGATAGCAATAGTTCAGGAAATAAATAGCAATCATTTAACTAGGTTGGTGGCAGCAGAAATGGAAAAAGGGGGGCAAATGCAAGAAACGTCATGATATGGATTTGCTAGGACTCATAACCGACTTGGGGGATAAGTTCACGGGGTGACAAAAGGAAAGTCAAAGTTGAGGCAAGAGCAAGTGGGGCGTAGGGGTTAAGTCGATCTGCTTTCAAATCCCAGATCCCATATGCTTGTCGTTTGACCCTCCATTCATTCAATAAATATTGATTGAACACCAGTATGGGCCAGGCGTTGTTCTAGGCACTTGGGCTATATCAGGGAATAAAATGGACAAAGATCCTGAAGCGTATATTCTAGTTATATCTTAACCTTGCTAAGCCTTAGTGTCCTCATACATAAAGTAGATAGAATAGTAGCCATTCATATGGTCGTTGTGAGGATTAAGTACCCAACAAACATTAGGGATCATTATGCCCAAGTTTTGAGTAACTATGGTAAAAGTGATATTGAAGAAATTGTGAAATTGGAAACATAAGACGGTCTTGAGGCAAGATTCAGCGTGGGCATATCAAGTTACAGTCCTATATCATCCCATCCCATCACGTATGTTTCTGACCCAGGATTGCTACAGAGTTTGGTCTGTGTATGTGCCTTGGGAGATGGTGATTTGAATTTGCCTATATTTAAATAAAAGAAAAGATGTCCTTTAAATAAAAGAAGTTGATACTGTAGCTAAAAATCCCAGATTCTCTAGTTTGACGTGTGCTAGGTAGGAGTGAGTGGCCTCTGTGGAAGGACACTCGTTCTGTGCTGCTGGGTCTGGGCTCCGTCTTGATATGCAAGAGCCCTGGGGCAATTGGGACTAAGGTGGGCTATGGCTGGCCAGCAGGCAAAGATGAATCCCCAGCCATTCTCTGAAAAGAACTGTGGCACTCTGCTGTTGGAGCTTAAGAATGCACAACAAGCAATCTCCAAGGGGGCAGAGGACAGAGCAGTTCAAACCTGGAGGCTGAAAGAAGACTACTGGACAGAAAACCAACACTGTTTGATGCCAGTACGTAGGTCATCAGGAGAGAGAGATTTTGGGGTGTCCACGAACTCAGTACAGGTGCAGATGGGAAAGGAACCTAAATAGCCAACAGGGTCTAAGAACACCCAGATTAATAGGAGCTACATGTCTAGCCACCAGGGGTTCTCAAAGTGTGGTCCCCAGACCAGCAGCATCAGCATCACCTGGGAACTTGTTAGAGATGCAGATTCTTAGGTCCTATTTCAGAATCTCTTGGGGTACAGACCAGTAATCTGTGTTTTCACAAGCATCCAGGTGATTCTCTGATATTAAAGTGTGACAGCTACTGAGACACATTATTGAGCTATGAAATATCTTCCTAGCTGGGTGTCTCCGGCCTCCATTGCCCACCTTCCAAAATGTATCTCTTATGATCGCCTCTGTGTTTACATATTTCCAGTTGGGTTTTTTTTTTGTTGTTGTTGTTCTTTTTTTTTTTTTTTTTTAATGCACAAAGTTTTTTGGTTTTTTTTTTGTGTTTTTGTTTTTCTATACAAGGTGCTGTGAGGTAAAGAAAAGATAAATACCGAGTTCCCACTAGGGCTCGAGTCAGTAAAGACCCTAAACTTTATCCTCTCACTCAAAATCTGACAAGAAGGTTGCATAGAGATATTTATCCCTATAGAACTGTCCACTTATTTTCATGTTCATAAGTAAGGTACTTCTGATTTTTTAGTCTTCTCTGGAGGACTGTGAACAGGATCAAATTGGGCCTTAAAACTAGGTGAATTAAAGGAGTCATGGATAATAAAGATAAAAATAGCAGCTATGATTGAACACTTACTACATCATAGGCACTGTGCTATATTTTATATGACTTACTTAATTCTCTAACCACCCTACATTAAACATTTTTTAAGTTCATTTATTTACTTTTTAGTCATCTCTACACCCAACGTGGGGTTTGAACTCACCACCCTGAGATCAAGAGTCACGTGCTCTACCAACTAAGCCAGCCATGTGCCCCTACATTAAACTCTTTTTTTTAAATGTTTATTTATTTTTGAGAGAGAGAGAAAGAGAGAGAGTGAGGGAGGGGCAGAGACAGAGAGAGGGACAGAGGATCTGAAGTGGGTTCTGTGTTGACAGCAGTGAGCCCAAATGTGGGGCTCAGACTCACAAACTGTGAGATCATGACCTGAGCCCAAGTCAGACACTCAACTGACTGAGCCACCCAGGTGCCCCTACATTAAACTCTTATTAATAAATCTTACCATTAAGAACACAGGTGTGTTCTTACCATTAAGAACACAGGAGGCTCACACAGGTGAAGTATATCATCCAAGGTCAAATACCATGATGCAGCACGTCTTGTAGAGTGAACCCAAGCAATTTGACCCCAGAGCCAAAGTTTTAATCATTATGCCATTGGTCCATAACATTAGACTCAAAAGATGTTGCTTTTGAAAAATATTTTCATGACTTCTTAAATAATCTAGAGTTGTCATCATCATCTTCATCTTCTTTTAAAGGTTTGGCTTCTAGAAAGTATTCTGAGTATAATGGCAAAACACTCAGTTTTTCTATGAGCTTATAAATTGAAGTGGTTCTTTGGGATAAACAAAAAATCTTTTCATCTAAAATTTTAATTGAGACCAATTCAGTGCCCTGGGAATTAGCTCCAATGTTTGGCTCAGGTTTCTGGCAGTGAGCACTGGGCCTTGGCCTCAAGCCTGCATTGGGTCACCTTACAGCTGCACCTCAGGGCTATTTGCCAAGAAGCTGGTCTCAAGGCAGCACTACTCTGTGGCTTAACACCAGAACACTGAGCCTTGATATCCAACCTGGCTGAAAGCAATTCACATGGTTGCAACTCTGTTTAGCAAACAACCTACAGGAGTCATCTCGTGTAGCACTATAGCACCCTCTGACATTTCTCGGAGAAAAGAGGACTGATTTTCAGGAGTTTGTCTAGGAGCAGAGAAGGGCGTTTCTCAAAGTTTAATTTATAACCAGAAAGTTGTGGATTGATATAGCCATCACATAAAAGGGAAAACGTCTGTCACTTCCATTTGTAGCCAAGTTGGTAGCAGCTTTTTCAAAAAGGGAAAAAGATGATGGACCAGCTATCCTGGTTCAGGGACAAGAGAGATCAGGACTTGAAATGTGGTCTTCCCACTAACCAGGTAGGTTTAGGCAGATAACTTAATCTTATTGTGCCTCAGTTTCCTCATATGTAAAATAAGGTTTGGGCTCATTAAATGAATTCTAAATATCAGCCCTAAAATTGTATTATATGTATGAATATATATTTATAGTTTTTCTAATTTGGTATAACCACTTGAAACATCCCTTTACTAGAGAAAATCTGAATTTCTAAAAATCTGAGGTTGACATTAAGGATGGAACTTAACAAGAAATTGTAGATTTTTAGCTGTACAAGGCTATTTAGACAATGTACTCCAACTTGCTCATTTTATCTTCTCCCTTTCTGTCTCCTCTTTCCTTTCTTTCTTTTTCAACAAAAACTTTTTTTTTTCTTAATGTTTATTTATTTTTGAGAGACAGAGTGCAAGCAGGGGAGGAGCAGAGACAGAGGGAGACAGAGAATCTAAAGCAGGCTCCAGACTCTGAGCTATCAGCACAGAGCCTGATATGGGGCCCAATGTGGGGCTCGAACCCATGAGCTGTGAGATCATGACCTGAGCCAAAGTTGGATGCTTAACCGACTGAGCCACCCAGGCACCCACCAAGTCCTTAGTCTTAAAGAATTTCCAGTACAGTAGACACAGGAAGCAAGTTATTAACACACAATGAAGTACTATAACAGAGGTGAGCAGAAGGGACAAGGGCAAACAGAGGCTTAGTCTCAGGGTTGGGTAGGGGTGCAAGTCAGGCTAAGGTTCCTGGAGAAATGACATCTGAGCTGAGGGCAGGGGAAGGGGCCACTTTCTAGGCAGAAAAGCAGGCATAGGCCTTTGCGTATCATAGAGGGAACTCCAAAACGTTGGGGAGGATTGCCCAAGGCCATGCAACTGGCCACTGGCAGAGTTGGAGCTCAAGACCCTAACCTCCAAATTATAGGACTGGTTGAATGTCAATAACATGAATTAATAATTTTTGTGTCTGGGTTTTTTCCGCAAAGGTGGGACATTACAATGCCTGCCTTTGTTGCCATCAACTTAATTAAAATTCTGGGCTCTTCCTAGGCTCTCTAGGCTTCAGCTCTCCCCTGTCTGGCTCCAGTGTTTTCAGCAGTAACGCATCAACACAACCACATCACAGACCCATCAACTGAGAAGCACCACCACCAATCTTCTCTAGGGATGAGGCTCTTTCAGTGGCTGAGGGGTGTGGATGAATACAGCTCCTACTGTGACTGGTTTAAGAGACAAGTCTTAGTGATGGCTCAGTTAAAGAACATTTTAAGTCATGATGATTGTCTTCAGATATTTGAAAAGTTGTAGGAGGGATTAGATCTATGCTGTGTGGAGTGAAGTCGGGAAGAATATGAATCAGATGAAGGTACAGGTACAGTTAAGTATATTTCCATAAATAAGAACTTGAGGTTGGTTGTACTAATAAGTTTTGGGTATCCCTACACCTAAGTATTTAAAAAAAATTTTTTTAATGTTTGTTTATTTTTGAGAGAGAGAGAGAGAGAGAATGAGCGGGGAGGGGCAGAGAGAGAGGGAGACAGAATCTGAAGCAGGCTCCAGGCTCTGAGCTGTCAGCACAGAGCCTAACGCGGGGCTTGAACCCACAAGCCGTGAGAATGTGACCTGAGCCGAAGTCTGACGCCCAACCGACTGAGCCACCCAGGCGCCCCTACACCTAAGTATTTAAAAAGAGGGCAGAATGACCACTTAACTGGGATGTTACTAAGGAGATATAAGAGTTTAATTATAGAGGCCTAATCAAATCCTTCCAGCTCAGAGCTTCTGTATTCTCACAGTTGGCCCAGGCCAACCGAGGCCTAATTGTTCTAGTTTCCTATCTATTCTTCATAAAGTATTTATTCTCAGTTCTAGTTAATTCACATTATTTTTACATTTCTTTCTTAAATTTCTTTTTTATTAGATTTTTAAAAATTTCATTTATTTATTTTGAGAGAGAGAGAGAGAGAGAGAACATGCGTGCGGGAGTAGCAGACAGACGGAATCCCAAGCAGGCTCCACACTGTCAGCATGGAGCCCGGTGTGGGGCTCCCCAGGCACCCCTCCTCTTACATTTCTAAACAAAGAAAAACTTATTGTGTGGTGTGATATTTAAGAAGGCAATTTAGGGGGAGGTTTTTTCCCCATAAAGCATAATATATTTACTGGTAGGCAGTGAAACTGCTATATTTAAGTGAGAAGATCGTTGGTCTGGAACATGCACGTACCACACCCACCTATCTGGTCTGTTCGCGGGCACTGACCTATTTCAGGTATACTTTGCCTGTGGACTTACACCCTGTTCACACTAGTGTCCATCCTCTTACATACCCAAAAGAAACTTTATAAAGTCTTCCTTTCCTTCCCTTTCTTTCACCTTTGTTTTTCTTTGTGGAAACTGTTCCAGTTCTCCATTTGGTCTGAAGATATGGAGAGAAGGGAGAGTAGAGTCAGTGAAAATTGAAGATATTACTGGCAGTTCTGACAGGTACAATTTAGATTTTGTTAACCCCAAACTACTTTCAGAGAACAGTGGTAAAAGATGATTTATATTGCTTTGTAAGGCAGACTATTCTGTTGCCAACGTAGTAAAATAAAACATATAATTTGTTTTTACCTGCTTTCTACGCTCGTGCGTGTAATGTGTTATAAATCAACTGTATTAAAAATATTTTGTTTTAAATTACTATTTGGATAATATATTGCCTGAGGTCTAAAATATGTATGTTTTAAAACTACATAATAGCTTTTTTCAAAAAGAGAGAAAGAATGCAAGCCCATTTTCTAAGTGTTCAAAATCAAACATTAAAAGGACCAGTCAAAATGAGCTGACTCTTCCCTAAAAGCCATGGAACATAAATTACTTTAACATATTATGCAAAGGAACTTGTCCCACACTAGCTCCCACAGTCTACCTTAGAAGCTTATGCTCAACTGCACTCTGAAAGAAAAAGAAGTTCTGTGGCTGCTGGTTATAACGGTTTATTATGCATTAAGTGCAATGCTAGCAGTGGCTCAGACAGTCCCCAAGCACTCTGTGCAAAGTTACAGGGACAGGCCTCTGGTATAGCTGTTTACTGTGCATGGGATGAATAAACCTTTTCTCTCCAGGTAATCCTGTGGAGGACTTCCCCTCAAAGAGTCATAATCATCTGGCATCTGCATGCACATGTATGATTGTAGCTTTATAGTAAACTGATATGGTAGCACACTGAAAAAAGCACCACCAGAAATGACAAGCAGAGCTCGTGAGGGCAGCAGCAAGTGGCTATGTGTTGGCTGATGGACTTTGTTTTTTCCTTCTGTTGTTTTCCATGTGATAGAAATGTTTTTTTTTTTTTTTTTTTTTTTACCGTAAAGAATGGTAACGGCAAGGGGACACCAGGCAAAGTCCCCTGAAATCACGGCAGGGACAGAGCCAGGACTCAGGTGGGGCACTGGGAGGAAGAGGGCAGTGCGCCATTTTGAAAGGACAACTGGGGGCAGAGGATGGGACAGTCTGCAAAGCAGGGGAGCAGATGACACAGAAGATTCTACAGCTGCTTGCTGCAGCTGCTCTAACAGCCTCCTCTGCTTCAGAGTAGAGGCAAATGTGTTTAGAAATGAAAGGCAAGAGGGGATAGGAAAAACGTACCTTCCATTTCTAACCAACTGGAATATATTCTTCACAAAGCTCACTTTGTTCTCATGAGGTGGTTATTTTTAGGATTCAAATATAGGCAAAATACTAACCAACAAACTCTATGTACTTCTTAGCTGTAAGCACAATTGGGTACACCTAAATTACGTAGCAATTTCCAAGGACAAGATTGTAGTTGGAGTTTTGAACAGTAGAAATGGTAGTAATGTAGTAATGTGATAGTTTATGGCCTTGCCCGACTGTTTCTACTCACAAAATGCTTTGACACATGTAGTTTTAATTTTCGTATGCTTTAGGGCACATAATGGCTTTACGCATTATTTCTTGTTTTAAACTCAATACAAATAAGGGTAGTTGAGCCCCGCAAAATGATTTCCAAGAACTCTGGAGCCTTTGGACTATCCTAAGGACTGGCTGTGGTTGAAATTCTATCCTGAGGAAATAAACACAGGGATGGGAGGATAGGGCGGGCCAGCCCCATCCACCCCCATGTTTTCTTCAGGATCCACAGGCATCCTAAACCATAGAGTTTTCACCTTCTAGATAGCAGAGAGCATTTACAATCAAAAGAAGTTCCTCAAGAATGTCAGGGACTGAGAGAATTCACAAAAGAAAAGTAGGAGAGTTAACAGTAACTGCTTAGTAACTGGGCTGTTTTACAGATTAAAAAATAAAAGTCTTGGGGTGCTTGGGTGGCTCAGGTGACTTCGGCTCAGGTCATGATCTCATGGTTCATGGGTTCAAGCCCAGCATCAGGCTCTGCGCTGACAGCTTAGAGCCTGGAGCCTCCTTCAGATTCTGTGTCTCCTTTTCTCTCTCAGCCACTCCCCAACTTGTGTGTGCGCGTGTGCACTCTCTCAAAAATAAACATTAAAAATAAATAAAAATCTTATAAAGTTTAGTAAAGTCACACAGGAGGGTCAGAAGTCAAATAAAGGTCTGTGAGACACCAAAACTTCTTTCTACAACCACAAGATGGCCAGGGGGTGGGGGTTCTCAAAATTCTATAGAGCTCTTCCCTCAGAGGGTTTATAAAATGCAGACAGAAAGTATGTCACCACTTCTAAAAGGTGACGCCATTCCTCAGCCTATCTGCCTTTGCAGGTAGGGTGCTGTCCTCTCAGCTCCAGTCAGGCACTTAGAACCATGCAAGCTCACTCCAGGTGTCCACAGGGAGGCCTGTGTCTAGGGAGGCCTAGGGCCGACAGCTGCCTGATACTCCAGGTCAACGAGGCATGACACAACTCCAGAATGGACAGCAATCCTTGGAGTATGTTGTTGTGGTCTGAGCAGCCTCAAAGAAAACAAACATGCTACTAAAGCAAAGCAGTTCTGTTGAGATGTGTTCCTATAAACATGCTAGGAAAAATGAGATAACTTCGATGCACAGATCAACTACCAGAATAATAATGCTGACCTCCAGCATGAAGTCATACTTAAACTGGGCCCCTGTCTGAGCCTAAAATCTGTCCCATAAGTCCCTCAAATCTGTCTGTTCGAAGAGAGGATGTCTCTCCGTTGTTCCCACATGCTTCCCTCATTCTGGCTTCGTTGCCCCAGTTGCTGCCCTCAGGCTAAAACGCCTTCACATTGCCCCATCCAGCAAATCCTACCCCATCTCTCAAGGCCCTTATCAAATCCACCTTTTCTCTGTGGAGTTTGTTGTGATAACTCCTGGCAGCAGTGGCCTCTACAATCCTGAACAGCCATCACAGAATCTCCGCTGTTCATTTTCATATTTGATTGTGTCCAGCTTAGAACGTGGCCTTGAGGGCTCTGTAAACTTTCATTAATTCATCTTTGGAAATCCTGCCAGTCGCCAAACTGTAATAGCATCTGTTGACACACTAAAAGCAAGCACCACAGCAGCGTTTCTTAACCTCAAATCTATTCTTTTTCTTATTTTGGGTTTTTACCAGATGTGAGCTGAGGAATGCTGTCCTTTGAGACACAACTAAATTGGCTCAAATCCCGTTCCTTTGTGCAGTGGGATCCCAATGTTCCTTCCTGTTGGGGATTCTGGAAGGGGATGGGGATAGTTCATAATTTCTTTTCCTAGTCACTTCTGGCTCCAAGTTCTTGCCTTCTGTAGACTTAGTTCAGTGGCTGGAAGAGTGCATTGCTCTCTCTGAACCAAACATCTCCAGATAGGAACTCAGCTCCTTTTTTTTTTGCTTCAGTAAAATGGGCTTAAAGCAGGAATGACGCCCACTTAGGAGAAAAACCAAAAGTGAGACAGATGTGTGCTAGGTCTTCAAATATTAATACTTCATGCACATGCTATTTGCTTTTGAAGATTTAGAAGAAAAATACTTCGTATTAATTAACTCTTCGTTACACCAAGTAGATGGCAAGAATTTTCTTTGCCATTTTCTAAGTGACTCTGATTTATTACTGTGCCATAACAGAAGAATAAATGAAAGCTGCTTCATTATTTTTCATATATAATAACTTAGTAATTGCTAATTAAACATGTACAAACTTTTGAAGTTAATCATAATTTTACCTCAAATACGGATTACTGTGTTTTCTGTTTCTTTGTTCCAAACGGGATGCTTTTTGTTGAGAGGAGCAGTTGAATATAGTGGATGAGTCCAGACTCTGGCATCAGACTGTGTGGATTCAAATCCTGTCCTACCATTTATTTTATATGTAACTCTGGACCAACTACTTAACCTCTCAGTAACAAATAGGGATAAGAATAGTTCTACCCCATATGGATTACATGAACGTGTGTAAAGTGTTTTTACACAGTGTTTGACACACAGTAAACCATATATAGGGGTTATTTTCTTTTTTATTTGGTATCGCATGGTTTATGCTACAAATGCATCATTATGGGCTGAACTGTCTCCCCAAATTCATATGTTGAAGCCTTACCCTTCAGGATCTCAAAATGTAACTGTATTTGGAGATAGGGCCTTTAACGAGGTAATTAAGTTAAAATGGGGTCATTAACCCAAAATGACTAGTGTTCTCATAAGAAGCGGAGATTAGGACACCAACAACACAGAGGGAGGGAAGACCATGAGAGGACACAGAAAGAAGATGGCCATCTGCAAGCCAAGGAGAGAGGCCTCAGAAGAAACCAAACTTGGCAACACCTTGATCTCAGACTTTCAGCCACCAGAGCTGTGAGAAAATAATCTCCTGTTGTTTAAGTCACTCGGTCTTTGGTATTTTGTTAGGGCAGCCTTAACAAACTGATACATGCATCAAAAACAAATTTGTTCACAAAAAATTAAATATGGTGAGAAACTAATGGTCTGTCATTACAAGTGAAATTACAAAACCTCTAAGAGATTTTGATTTTGGTGAGGCTGAAATATAAGTGGTTAAGAGCACTGGGTTCTAGCCGTGGTTCGGTCACTTTCTGGCCACATAACCTGTAGGCAAACAACTTAGAGACATATGTAAAGCCTTTCTGAGCTCCAGGACTTCGTGGGTGTGTAAGAGTAAATAAGAGAATGTGTAGCACAATGCCTGGCACATAAGAAAGGCTAAGTTAAGGGGCACCTGGGTGGCTCCTTGGTTAGGCCTCCGACCTCGGCTCAGGTCATGATCTCACAGCTCGTGAGTTCAAGCCCCGCGTGGGGCTCTGCGCTGACAGCTCACAGACTGGAGCTTGCTTCAGATTCTGTGTCTCCTTCTCTCTCTGCCCCTCCCCCACTTGCACTCTGTCTCTCTCTCAAAAATAAATAAACGTTAAAAAATATTAAAGAAAAGAAAAGAAAGGCTAAGTTAATAAATTCTATCTAGCTATTTAAATTCTCCTAATAGAGGTGGTATAGTAGGGGAACAGGGGAGACGTTTTCTCAGGACCTGACATTTTCTGCTTTGGGGGTGTGTGTGTGTGTGTGTGTGTGTGTGTTTAAACCAGATAAGAGGGGTGCCTGGGTTTCCCAGTCGGTTAAGTGTCCAACTTCAGCTTAGGTCATTATCTCACGGTTCGTGAGTTCCAGCTCTGCGTCAGGCTCTGTGCTGACAGCTCAGAGCCTGGAGCGTGCTTCGGATTCTGTGTCTCCCTCTCTCTCTCTCTCTCTGCCCTCCCCTGCTCACACTCTGTCTCTCTCTATCTCAAAACTAAGAGAAAAAATTAAAATAAATTTTAAAACCAGATAAGAAAGCTGAGGCCCTTAGAAATTAAGTGATTTCTCCAAGGTTATAGAGAGTATGGTGGAGATGGGATTCATAGGCAGGTGTATCTGACCCCAAGACTTATTCTCTTTCCACTCTATCACATTACCTTTCCCATTAATTTTCTACAACCTTTAGGTTCTAGTATGCAGTCCACAATGCTCACCTAAATACATGCTTCCCAACATATTTTATTTGTGAGGGATCATGGGGCCAGAGCAAGAGGACATTAAATATCCTTCTCAAAGGGTCTTCTCATATATAAAAGAAAAGAAAAAAAGAAAAAATAAATAAATAAAAACCAAGCTTCAGGTAGAAGTAATTGTAGCTTTGGTAACTCTACTGTTCTGTAATGGAGACAGCCATGGTATAATGGTCTCATAAGAATATGGCGTAAGTGATTATGTTCTCACATTGCAGTGTCCTGATATGAACCAAGAGACTACGATTTCTAAAGGATTATAACTTGTGCTGCTATTGGACATCCCCCAATGTCTAATTTTAGCACTGAACTTGCTCCAACACTATTTAGTCCTGGTTAAATAAGCAAAGGGTGCTCTTACTGAATGATAGCTCTTCATTTCATTTTATAACTTGTACACACCATCAGTCAGGAATCACACACCAGCTACCTATGGAGATATTTTTAAATACCAAAACAAGGTGTTTTTCCAACTAGTTTCTTTAACAAAGAAACAAACAAATAAAACAATGAATCATATAGCTTTTACTAAATTGCCTCCCAGAAAATACTTGATACTGTAATGTGAGCAGTTAACTCACATATTTACTTTATTATTTTTTAAATTTAGATTCAAGTTGGCTAACATATAGTGTAGTATTTGTCTCAGGAGTAGAATTTAATGATTCATCACTTACATATAACCAGGGCTCATCCCAGCAAGTGCCCTCCTTAATGCCCATCGCCCATTTAGCCCATCCTCCCACCCACTTCCTCTCCATCAACCCTCAGTTCTCCTTATTTAAGAGTCTCTTATGGTTTGCCTCCCTCTGTGTGTGTGTGTGTGTGTGTGTGTGTGTGTGTGTGTTTTAAGCTTATTTATTTATTTTGAGAGACAGAGACAAAGTGAGCAGGGGAGGGGTAGAGAGAAAGGGAGAGAGAGAATTCTAAGCAGGGTCCGTGCTGCTGACCTGATCAAGCCTGATGCGGGGCTTGATCTCATGAACCGTGAGATCATGACCTGAGCTGAAATCAAGATCGGTTGCTTAACAGGAAAGAATATCCAATGGAAAAAAGACAGTCTCTTCAGCAAATGGTGCTGAGAAAACTGGACAGCAACATCCAGAAGAATGAATCTGGACCATTTTCTTACACCATACACAAAAATAAACTCAAGATGGATGAAAGACCTAAATGTAAGACAGGAAGCCATCAAAATCCTACAGGAGAAAGCAGGCAAAAAACTCTTGACCTCTGCTGCAGCAACTTCTTACTCAATACGTTTCCAGAGGCAAGAGAAACAAAAGCAAAAATGAACTATTGGGACCCCATCAAGATAAAAAGCTTCTGGGGTGCCTGGGTGGCTCAGTCAGTTAAGCAGCCGACTTCGGCTCAGGTCATGATTTCACAGTCCATGAGTTCGAGCCCTGCATTGGGCTCTGTGCTGACAGCTCACAGCCTGGAGCCTGTTTCAGATTCTGTGTCTCCCTCTCTCTGACCCTCCCCCGTTCATGCTCTGTCTCTCTCTGTCTCAAAAAAATAAACGTTAAAAAAAAAATTAAAAAAAAAAAGATAAAAAGCTTCTGCACAGAAAAGGAAACAATCAGTAAAACTAAAAGGCAACTGACAGAATGGGAGAAGATATTTGCAAATAGCATATCAGATAAAGGGTTAGTATCCAAAATCTATAAAGAACTTATCAAACTCAACACCAAAAAAACATAATCCACAGAAGAAATGGGCAAAAGACATGAATGGACACTTTTCCAAAGAAGACATCCAGATGGCTAACAGACACATGAAAAAATGTTCAACATCACTCATCATCAGGGAAATACAAATCAAAACCACAACGAGATACCACCTCACACCTGTCAGAATAGCTAACATTAACAACTCAGGCAACAACAGATGTTGGCGAGGATGTGGAGAAAGGGGATCTCTTTTGCACTATTGGTGGGAATGCAAATTGGTGCAGCCACTCTGGATAACAGGATGGAGATTCCTCAAAAAATTAAAAATAGAACTACCCTACAACCCGGCAATTATACTACTAAGTACTTATCCAAAGGATACCAAAATGCTGATTCGAAGGGGCAATATGCACCCTACTGTTTGTAGCAGCATTTGCAACAATAGCAAAAGTATGGAAAGAGCCCGAGTGTCCATCAACTGATGAATGGATAAAGAAGATGTGGTATATGTATGTATACACACACACACACACACAATGGAGTATTACTTGGCAATCAAAAAGAATGAAATCTTGCCATTTGCAACTATGTGGATGGAACTAGAGTGTATTATGCTAAGTGAAATAAGTTAAAGACAAATATCATATGATTTCACTCATATGTGGAATTTAAGATACAAAACAGATGAACATAAGGGAGGGGAAGCAAAAATAATATAAAAAGAGTGGAAGATAAACCATAAGAGACTCTTAAATACAAAGAACAAACTGAGGGTTGCTGGCGGAGTTTGGGGTGGGGGGATGGGCTAAGTGGGCAATAGGCATTAAGGAGGGCACTTGTTGGGATGAGCACTGTGTGTTATATATAAGTGATGAATCACTAGATTCTATTCCTGAAATCATTATTACACTATATGTTAACTAACTTGGATTTAAATTAAAATAGAAATGAAAATTCAAAAAAATAATAAAATAAAAGTTAAAAGTTAAAAAAAAAAGAATCAGTCGCTTAACTGACTGAGACACCCAGGCACCCCCATCTCTGTTTTTATCTTATATTATTTTTCCTTCCCTTCCCCTATGTTCATCTGTTTTGCTTCTTAAATTCCACATATATATGGATGAGTGAAATCATGTATTTGTCTTTCTCTGATTGACTTATTTTGCTTAGCATAATACACTCTAGTTCCATCCACGTTGCTGCAAATGGCAAGATTTCATTCTTTTTGATAGCCAAGTAATATTTATTTTTATTAAAAATAGACTGGCTTGGGGTGCCTGGTGGCTCAGTTGGTTGAGCATTCGACTTTGGCTCAGGTTGTGATCTCATAGTTCAAGAGTTCAAGCCCCACATTGGGCTCTGTGCTGACAGCTCAGAGCCTGGAGCCTGCTTCAGATTCTGTGTCTCCCTCTCTCTCTGCCCCTCCCCCACTCACACTCTGTCTCTCTCTCTCTCTCTCTCTCTCTTTCAAAAATAAAGATTAAAAAAAAATAAAAAAAAATAGACTGGCTCTTAAAGATGATACCATGCAATCCTAGTTTTTATTTTTTGTAAGTTGTATGTATTTATTTTGAGAGAGAGAGGGAGTGCGAGCAGGGAAAGGGCAGAGAGAGGGAGAGAGAGAATCTCAAACAGGCTCTGCAATGTCAGTGCAGAGCCAAATGTGAGGCTCTAACTCATAAACCATGATATGAGATCATGACCTGAGCTGAAATCAGGAGTCAGATGTTTAACCGACTGAGCACCTAGAAGCCTGCAATCCTAGTTTTTAAATGTTTCAATTAGCATGGCCACATATACATTTCTAACACTTTAATTAAAAATAGAAAACTGGGGCACCTGGCTGCCTCAAGCGGAAGAGCATGAGACTCTTGATCTCAGGGTTGTGAGTTCAAGCTCCATATTGGGTACAGAGATTACTAAACATAAGTAAATAAATTAAAAAATAATAGTAAAAACAGAGGACCAAAGCTAAGTGATGGGGATATTTTTCCATGTAGAGCTAACGGTGTGAACTACTATCTTGCTCTAGGAGGTATTTTTTGCTACTGCACTAGTTTTACACTGTCGCAGAAACTTGGTGTGCATAATAATTTATTTTTTTTAGGTTTATTTATTTATTTAAGTAATCTCTACACCTAGTGTGGGGCTGGAACTCACAACCCAGAGATTGAGAGTCACCTGCTCCTGGGACTGAGCCAGCCAGGCATCCTGTTTTGCATAAAATGTAGACACTTGGGTTTAAAATTTAAAAACCCTTATTTTCAAGAACTCTTTAATCCAGTAAATAAAGCAGGCTGTTAAATTACATAATTGCCTAAACTAAGACAATATCAAAGTGAAAAAAAGAATCAGCAGAATTTCCTGTCAAGGTGACACAGTAAATTCATGCTTCAATTCATCCTGTAAACTCTAAACACACAGTAATGACAGATACAATAGAAAAAGAGAAAACTGAAAGGTCATTGCGGGGCTCAAAAAACAAGATAGACATCTTTGTGGACCAGAAATACAACAAAAATGCAAAGCAGTGAGCTGGGCTAATGCTGCAGCCTATCAGGCTCTGACTCTTAAAGCTGCTAGTGGCAACTGGAAATTCAGCTCTGGTGGAACAGTGGGGCTAAGATGCTCTACTCAAGATGGAGACCAAAGCCAGCATTGTTACTGAAAGCCAGGAACTGGAGCAAACAATCCCGGTTTTCCCAGGACTGTCCCTGTTTTAGCCCTGAAAATCCCAAGTCCCAGGATAACCCCTTAGTTCTGGGCAAATAGCAATGATTGGTCACTTGACTTTCCCTAGCCTCAGATAAGAAACTGAATGAAACTACTGCCAACATACTGCCTGGAGCTGTGGATTTATGGGAAGCAGTGGGCCCATAAAAGCAAAAGGACAAAAGACAAACATCAAGACAGCAAATGAACTGAGATACCAGCTGGCTTAGATACTAGATCAGCCATATTCCTAATATGGATAAGGAGCATTAATGGCCTCTAAAGCCATTTTAAGGTCTTGTTCTAGAGTGGGGCATGGAATGGAGAGAAGGGCAGGTGGGAAATAGTCATCAAATAGGAGATCGGTTAAGAAAGGATGACAGAAATAACTCTCACTCAACGTGACTGTGCAAATCAAAATTCCAAAACATATAAAGAAGTTAATGCTAAAAGAGACAGTTGGGCAATGATGGAGGAAGTGGCACTAAACCACTGCTTCTGCTATAAACAGTTATAAAAATAGGCTATATATAACACAACCATTTTCAGAAGTTGAACAACAAGCACTATGGGACTGTGATCCCTGGGAGAAACAAAACAAATGAGTTCCATGAGTGCCCCAGCTTTCTGCCTGGAGGCTCTCTGTGGATCAACATACAGAAAGGCAGAACTCAAGCACAGCACAGTGGTTTTGCTGTATTTAAGAGTGATTGGAACTCAGGAAAGTGACCACAATCTGAGTAACAGGGTACCGGAAAAGAGACAGATATTCAGAGACAGAGCTCCAGAAATCTGCCTAAGGGTCACCTTGAGTGTTTGAATATTAAGATGCATAAGCATAAGGGAGGACCTCATAAAGCCAGGCAAAACAACTACTGGGAGAAGAATAGCACTCGGAGAAAGAATTACTGGGGATCTGAGACTTGGGCAACACTTTCACAACCTGGCAAGCATTTGAGTTCCAACCAGTGGAGGGTCCTCATAAACATGGGGAGCTAAGAGACAATCTTCCCTGACATTTCTCCATGTCTTCTGACAACTGTTGTCCCTATCTTGCTAAGGATATTTGTATAGTCAATAGCCTTTGGAAAGTATGGTATCACCTTCCAGGAGAAAGGGCAAATTTGTTTCCTGACCAAGATAATGGAAAATACCTCCTTCCAGGGTGAAGTTTGGACAGATTTGCTAGCAGCTATCTTATAAAACGAGAGGTTTTCTAAGCTCAGGATTCTACAGCTGTGATTCAGACCCATGGTGTATGTAACATCCACTTGGACCCACTCTGCATTTGCCTCATGAGGTTTGAGGGACAAGGGAAACCAATAGAACATGGAGCTCATGCTGCCTTCTATGCTGTAAGTAGTAAAGTCCTTTGTCTCTGACCTAGAAGTCTCATGTCTTCTGCCAGCATCTAGGCAATCATTACCGGCTTGCAAGTAGGGTAAAATCTCAGACACTAAATAGCCCCTGACTTGACAACAGGCATTTAATAGAGACCTTAGAAAGGCCATCCAGCCCACAAGCTAAATCCAACCTATAGCCGGATTTTGTATAGCTTTTGAGCAAAGAGTATTTCTTTCTTTCT
This sequence comes from Panthera uncia, assembly GCF_023721935.1. Classification (NCBI taxonomy): domain Eukaryota; kingdom Metazoa; phylum Chordata; class Mammalia; order Carnivora; family Felidae; genus Panthera; species Panthera uncia. Next base: position 69,675,644 of record NW_026057580.1, on the reverse strand, counting down.
TTTTTTTTACATTTTTAAAAAGGATATAAAAAAATAAAAAACAACCAAGAATATTCAAGAGACTGAATATAGCCTGTAGAGCCTAAAATACTTACTATCTGGCCCTTTAAAGAAAAACATTGTCTACTTCTACTTTAGAACCATCTTAACAAAGCTTTAAAATACGACTTGAAAGGATCAAGCTGATGTGCAAGTAATTAACTGCTGGCTGAAACAATATACTTTTAAAAAGAAGACAAATCTAGAAATTCAACAGCATGGTAAACACAGTGTCCAGCACCAATAAAAAATTATTAGACATGTAAAGAAGCAAGGAAATGTAACTCATAACCAAGATCAAATCAGTCAATAGAAACAGACTTAGAATTGACAGCGATGGTAGAATTAATAGAGAAAGACTTTAAAACAGTTCTTATAAGTATGTGCAAAGATATAATGGAAAACATGAAATAATTTGGAAACAAATCAGGTATCTCAATGGAGACAGTAAAAGAATTTTTAAAAAGGACTATATATGGCTTTTAGAGATGAAGATATATTATTTAAAATAAAAATTTTTAATTTCATTGGATGGGCTTAACAGCAGCAGATTATATACTACAGAAGATCAGTGAACCTGAAAAATGGGCAATGGGAATTATACAACCTGAAGCACAGAGGAGAAATGTAGGAAGGACGGAGCCTCAGTGAGAAGCAATACCGAGGAGCACGGTTCAGAAGAAGAAAGAGTATGGCAGAAAAACATATCTGAAGAAATAAAGGTTGAAATGTTACCAAATTAGGTGAGAATTTTAACTCACGAATCCAAGAAATTCCATTTCTATGGAAACAAAAGAAAAAAAATAAAGGTTAATGATTGGAGAAGATGGTAATCCCAGTTTCTGAGTCCTGAAGGTAGCCAATTGAGATTTCTAGATGTCAGGCTTTTAGTATCTTCAGATGGAGTGAGGGCAGAAAGTGGCAATCTAATAGATTTCCTGGTTTGCAGTTTGAAGGTCTCTGGTGATCTCTCTGAGTGCCCACACAGTAACAGGCACAAAGATTTGTCCATACATCAGCTGTCGTCATTTCTCTTAAGTTTATATCAAGTCGTCCCACTTTTGTTTGCTTGGCTTTGGGAAAAGGGTGGTTTTAGTTCTCAATTCCAAGCCAAAGGGGTGGGAGAAAAAGCAGAAATATTAGTTTGAAGAGTTATAGTCAAGTATACGAGGAAATGAGAAGAATTCAGGATCCAGTAGAAAACAAAACCTCAAAGACAATTAACAGAACTAGAATCTAATATCCACGAGTATGTATTATTCTACTGAAACATAACTTTTCTCTCTACAATCACCCTTGTTCCTATCAAAGATAATTGTAGTAAGACTAATTTTTTCCAAATTAAGTCTGGTTTCAATATACTTGGCCTGACTATTTACATAAATGCAACAAAAATAGTTATTGACCATTTAGGTCCTAAGTCTGCTTTGCTGGAACTTTTCATAAGGAATCTCAAGTTGAACTTTCAAAAGCCTCTCACAGCTAGGAAGCCAAGCCAAGGACTCATCATCAGACTTTGCCTGCAATATCTATGGATTTGGGAGAATTCCTCTCTTTTTTGGGGTCCCCCCAAATATCTTTAGGTTCCTGCACCTACCAGGAAGCGGCCTTCCTTACTCACCTTGCAAGATGGCTGGGAACAGTATAATCAAGATACCAGGCAAAATTTTTCAAGGGGCTTTATTGGCTCCATAAAATCAACCTTAGTTCCTTAAAGCTGCCTGGTGATATCTGAGTTTGTACATACCACTCTCAAATATGACAATAAAATCAAAGCCTTGGTGATATAACCAATGTTTCCAAGTATGTCCTGTTACAGAGAGAACAGATTGTCATTGAGCTTATGCAAATAACTATATTGCCATGAAAATAAGAATATTCACTGAGAGTTTCTGAATCCTGGAAAGATTGGTTAAGGGGGAAAAACGTAACTGTTCCATCTTTGTTCGCAAAGATACCTTACCAAATTGCTGTGAGTCATAGTTAGCTAAAAAAAATAATAACAACAAATAATTTTTAAATTTTTAAAAAATTTCCTTAAATCTAGAAAACAAAAGATTAAAGAACCAGCAATGTTTTGAACAAAAATCCTATAAAATTAGAATCAACTCACTGGCTTATTCAGTCCTATGTAATTAATTTTTTTATTTTTATTTATTTTTTTAAAACTTTAAGAAAGTTTATTCATTTATTTTGAGAGAGAGCATGTGCACAAACAGGGGAGAGGCAGAAAGAGGAAGAAAGAGAATCCGAAGCAGGCTCTGCACTGTCTGCAGAGTCTGATTGGGGACTGGATCCCACCAACTGTGAGATCGTGAGCTGAGCCAAAATCAAGAGTCAACTGCTTAACCTACTGAGCCACCCAGGCACCCCTGTAATTAATTCTTGATCTTGATCTTTTGTTAGCAGTTGTATGAATTCGGTTTTTCCTTAGAGTCCTGTAAATTCTTTTTTTTGTTGTTTTAAATGTTTATTTATTTTTGAGAGAGTCACAGAGTGTGAGCAGGGGAGGGGTAGAGAGAGAGGGAGACACAGAATCTGAAGCAGGCTCCAGGCTCTGAGCTGTCAGCACAGAGCCTGACGCGGGATTTGAACTCACAAACTGTGAGATCATGACCTGAGCCGAAGTTGGGCGCTCAACCAACTGAGCCACCCAGGCGCCCCAGAGTTCTGTAAATTCTTATCCTGTTCAGTGGTATGATCTGAAAAGTCATCAGAAACCTATACTTGTCAGAATCCTTTTCATGAATCTCCTCCAAGATGGACTACTTTTGCAAAAGCATCAGAGTAAAACAATAAAGGTCTGTAAATGACAAAAAACTTAAAAATGCCCATGTTTAAGATCTGATGAGAGTTCATTATGTTACTGACAGAGAAATTTGGTTATTTCTGTGACAAACATTTTAAGACAGTAACTAGAATTACAAATGTTTTTAGGTGAACTTTTCTGCAATTATTATGTTATATTATGTCTCTGATAAATAGTTTCCCAAATTTTTGGTAGGACATATCAGATTTCTAGGAATTTCATACAATTTCTAGAACACTTACATAATAGCATTTGCCCATGTAATATAACCTAAGAAAGTTTATCATCACTCATTTGATTATGTTTCCCGTGTAATTTTATATGCCAATATATGAGAGAGAGAGAGAACAAAGTTTTTGAGATGTTCCAGGGACTCTCTAAAAGTCTTAAGTTAGGTGTTGCCTGGGTGGCTCAGTCAGTTAAGTGTCCAACTTCGGCTCAGGTCATGATCTCACAGTTTGTGAGTTCTAGCCCCGCATCAGGCTCTGTGCTGACAGCTCAGAGCCTAGATAGAACCTGCTTCTGATTCTTTAGTCTCCCTCTCTCTCTCTCTCTGCCCCTCCCCTGCTTGTGCTCTTTCTCTCTCTCTCAGAAATAATAAAATGAATCAACTTTAAAAAAAGAGAAATTTTTGAAAAAGTCTCAAGTTAGTATGAAATAAAAAATAGTTCATTTAGAATTTGAATTTTATAAGATTTGTCAAAATATCAGAAAGGCTTGGATGCAATACTTAATTACCCATTTAAAGTGACAAAAAAAGATTTCAAAAGCAAATATACAGATGAACATAAGGGAAGGGAAGCAAAAGTAATATAAAAACAGGGATGGGGACAAAACCTAAGAGACTCTTAAATATGGAGAACAAACAGAGGGTTACTAGAGGGGCTGTGGGAGGGGGGATGGGCTAAATGGGTAAGGGGCATTAAAGAATCTACTCCTGAAATCATTGTTGCACTATATGCTAACTAACTTGGAGGTAAATTTAAAAAAAAATTAATAAAAAAAATTTTTTTTTTAACTTTGACCAAAAAAAAAAAAGAGGCAAATATAGAAGGTTACATGGTTCTGAGCAAAACTTAGCTCTTTTAATACAGAAGACTTGGATTAAGTAATCAAAGACCCAGTAAAGACAGTGAAGCACAGTTGATAAGACACAAAACCTTGACTTTCTAAGCTGATCATTTAAAAGGTAAAGAAAAGCCTTTGTTTAAATTTTGTGTTACAAGCAGACCAAAAATCTAAGAAACCTGTCTTTTGGCAGATGAAATAAAAATTAGTTTCATATAAGCACACTATTGGTATTAAAGCTTAATTTTAAAATCCTTATAAACAAGAATTCCATTTTCAGCCAACTCAACCACACAAGATTCTGTCTCTTGCCCCCCACCTCCTCCCTCCGTCTCTCCCTTCTTTCTAGGTATGTAGTTTGTCCTTCATTTTCTCCTTTCCCATTCTGAAATAACCAGCTTTATTTTAGAACAAAATCCCTTTCATTGCCCTCAACAAAAATGCATCTCCATATCTCATACCTTTTCTAACAAAAAAAAAAAAGGAAAAAAACAAAACAGAACACCATACATCCTCCTTTTCTTACATACAGAATTGTTTCCTGCATAATGTCTAGTAGCTTTAATTACATACATTAGAATCCTTAACACTTAAAAACTTAATTTCTAGTGAAAATTAATAAGTAGAAATTGTGAACTGTTACACCAGTACTCTTTAGACTGGCAAATTTATGAATACATTTCATGATTTCTAGAAACATACATTTCCTCATAGTATTTTTTTTTTTTAATGCAGCACAACATATGTTTTGTAACAGACCCAAATATCTTCATTTTCTCTGCAATAAGAGGTCAAACATAGGTAAACTTAAGTTTGTTTAACAATTAATGTTTCAGTATTTTATCTTATATGGAAATGATTCAGACATTCAATGAATTCCCATCATTTAAATGAACTTAGCAAAATTCTAAGGGTACAAGTTACCAAAGTTTGGGAAACTATTTTGGTGTGGGGTGCAGGGAAGGGTTTATTTTTAAGTAGACATAACATAATGATTGCTGAAAAGTTCACTTATCCCACTTACATCTGTCTAAATTATTTGCTCCCAGCAATTGTGTTTAGACCACCCATGAAAACTTCATTAGACTCCAGACAAAGTCAGCCATCATACGAAGCTACTTTTCTAGCTGACAAATGTTGAATAGAGAGAACATAAATTTATTTGGCTGGTAAACTCAGGTAGAATAAAAGTTGTTTATCTGCATAATATTTAATGCTGACAACTCTGAAGACACCCGAACTTAAACTAGCTTTTACTTACCAAAGATTATGCCAGATTGCATGAATTTGAAAAACATTTGGGTTAGTTTCCATATTTCTGAGTTTTGGAGATACTTAATACCTAAGTGTTTCTTTCTAAGCCGATTAAATAGGGCTCTTTTACAAATTAATTTTGGCAATACCATCCAGAGTTAGAGAGAAAGAAAAGAACAAGAAATCACATACATAACTTACATCCGCAGACACACAGAGAAACACAGATATAAACAGAGACCCTATAAGCTTCCATTTCAAAATTTTAGCCATGGGTCAGATACAATATAAAATTCACTAGTTATGAAAAACAGTTGAATCCAAACTGCTTCCGACAGAGGAACAAGTTATGGTTACCCACTCCATGGGTAAAGTTTTTTTTTACTCTTTGTAGAGAAGACTTTTAAGTCTTTGTATTTGCCCTTGACAAATAACGTTAGGGATCATTATCAGCGTTTGGACAAGAGACCTTTCATAGCAGTTTATATTTTAAAAGGCCTCTTACCTCTGCCCCGCTTTTTTCCTGCAATCTCAGGCAGCGCTTTAGTTCCCTCCTGGGGTGTTTACATTACAAAGACATGGTAAGATTTACATCTTCAAGGGACAGAGGAAGAATGTAACTTTTCTCCTGGGAGTTCCAGTGCCCTTTGGATGGTTTCGCAGTCCCCCCAAAATGTAGTAATGCCCTACTGTAGTTAGGGTGAGTGCCCTATAAAAATAATTCTCAGGGTCAAATGGGGCCTCTTTAGGTTGGAAATGCAGAAGGGGTCATCTGGGTCACTGTGTCATGGGAATGATGAACGCATTGGATCATGGGAATTTTGTGCAGCAGGAGATGGGCTTCCTCTGTGAGCCTCAGCAGTAACCGTGGTGATGGAAGGACGGGTGCAGTACCAGGCAGTATATATCCAGGTGAGTATATATCCAGGGAGGGCTCGGCTTTGAGTATCAGTGGCTCTAGGGGCCTTTGCCTTCCCAGTTCCCTCTTCCTCCTCTAGGAGAGGCCTCGATAATCCTGTCAGCTCTTCCCTTGTTGGAAGGGACACCTCGTGAGGCATGCTTCTAGTGGAAAGCGGTTCAGTGGAAAGCCGAGGGGGCTCAGGATCTATGGTATCTCAGAAGGAAGGACAGTATAGCCCAGATGGATCTCTGAGAAAGTTATGGATTTTAGGGTCTTTAGATACTGGCCTGTTAGTGCATTTTGGCCACTGTGAGGCATTTAGAGCCTGTTCCAAACAAACAAGAAAATCCACGATAGCCAATTAGCTCTCTTCTCTCCTTCCTGCTGCATAAAACTTTTAAGCAAGGTTTGAGTTTCATTAAGGTATAGTTTTTGATCTCGTTTTCTACGTGTTTTTTCTCCTGTGACCTTAATCTTCCATGTTGTTACCAGAAAATTTTGGATGACATCACTGTCAGCCCTCTTCATAGGTGGTCGCTTTCTTTTCCAGGGTGTCCCAATAGACATCTCCAGGATTGGAGTCTGTCTTCAGTAGCATGATATGCACAGGCTGTTTGGGAAAAGTCCCTAGGCCTCTGGAGCATAAACCAGAGTCTTGGCATGTTGGTGTGCATGACATTCAGTAATACCCAGGAAGCATCCATGGGGTTTCACATTCATCAAGGAGCTGGTGTACCTCCTCGGGGTTCTTAGGAGGTGCTGGCTCCAGATGTTCAAAACATTTATGTTTGTTCACTGATTTAAAAAAAAAAAAAATTTTTTTTTAAACGTTTATTTATTTTTGAGACAGAGAAAGACAGAGCATGAACAGGGGAGGGTCAGAGAGAGGGAGACACAGAATCTGAAACAGGCTCCAGGCTCTGAGCTGTCAGCACGGAGCCCGACGTGGGGCTCGAACCCACGGACCGCGAGATCATGACCTGAGCCGAAGTCGGCCGCCCAACCGACTGAGCCACCCAGGCGCCCCAACACTGATTTTTTTTAGCAACACCATACCAAGGAATTGAACCCACAATAAATATCTCATTGGGTCAGGAGAAAAGAGCAACAGTAGTGAATGAAGGGGTGACACAGAGGCTGTAGGCCTCTGTTGTATTTTCCTTCTGTGATGCCATTGGCTTCCAGTTGCAACACTATTTCACCCTTCTGGGTTAGGACACATAGTCCTGGCACAACCCACCGACTCAGTGGTCACAGACAGAGGTCTCCCATCCACACCGACAGGAATCTTTTTTCGTGCCTCTAGCCCAGAGCCCTCCTTGGGCAGTGACAACAGCCTTGCAATCTAATCCACCCTCCTTACCTCTCCTTGGTGTGGAGGACACTTATGCACATTAATGGTCACTTAAGGCCTTTGTAACTAGTGTTCTAATCATCTTGTTATACCATATGGCCTGATCACACTGTTCTGGGAAGATTGTTGGATTATTATGCCAGCCCTGACCTCTTGCACTGGATGCTGTAGGCAACACACGACAGAGGCAATATGTGAAAGCACACAGCAGCATGACAGACCCCAGCTAGTGGTGCTTCTTTCTTAGATGGTGTTACCCACCTGAGTTTGGCAGTCAGTAAGCAAGTCGCAGATAAAGACATTTCCCTCAGTTAATTGCAAGGGCAATCATGCAATCCTGCCAACTATGCCAGTTGTGTATTGGTTCCAGCCTGTCAATAACCAGTGTTGTGGCCAGAGCGGTCCTTATGGTTCTGATCATTACTAGGTGCCCTTCAGCAATAACTATCAGGAAACTTAAAAAAATATATATATATATAAAGGTTTATGACTCAGAGGACCTGGAAATTACACAGCACATTTGGGGCCACACAGCAAGGCCATGGGTAGAAAGAGGAAGAGAGCACGGTGCATGCAGGGGTCTGGGGTTCTGCTTTTATTGGGTGTCAAGGTGGGAGTCGAAGGTTTCATGCTCACGCTTTATTGATGAGTTTAAAATGTAAAAGCAGGAATTTAAAGACTGGAAAGAGGAAAAAAAAAAAACCCAAGTGGCCCAAATGGTCAGATATCAAGATCAACCAAGATCTCTAAAACAAAGGAACCACACTTCGGGGAGATGGCCTGGCTCTATGTCCAGTAGTGTGGCTGGTCAATGTATTTGTTAGATATGGCCATGTTTGAAGTGCATGCAATCAAAGCTTAAATAAGGCACTTGCAAACTAAACCAAACCAAAACAAACCAAACCAAAACAAACCAAAACACAAAAAGCAATCAACAGGGCTTATACTATACCCATGTTATTTTCCAGTTTTCCAGTTACACTTTCATAAAGACAGATTCATTCTTGGGGCCCCTGGGTGGCTCAGTTGGTTAAGCGTCCAACTCTTGATTTCAGCTCAGGTTATGATCTCCTGGCTCATGGTCTTGAGTCCCACATTGGGCTCTGCGCTATCAGCTTGGGATTCTCTCCCTCTCTCTGCTCCTCCCCAGCTCTCTCTCTCTCTCTCTCTCTCTCTCTCTCTAAAAAAGAAATAAATAAACGTATTTTTTTAAAAAGAGAGATTAATTCTTTCAACAGATATTTATTGAGAATTTACTATGTGCAGCATGCTATACTAGTAATATGGAAAGGAGGTAAAAAGGGGAAAAGATGTCCCAACCACTCATGGATTTTATTTGGGGTGAAGGTTACGGGCAAACAGACTATAAACAGTAATTAACAAGTGAAAACATATAGTATTTCACCACATGAAGAGAAGTGAAAAATAGAGCGGGAGAGGTAGGGGGAATTACAATGTTCAAGAGTGGGCAGAAAAGACCTTATTTGAGAAGGTGGTGTTTGAGGAAAGATCAAAAGAAAGGAAGGAATGGGGCGCCTCGGTGGCGCAGTCGGTTAAGTGTCCGTGTCTGACTTCGGCTCAGGTCATGATCTCGCGGTTTGTGGGTTCAAGCCCCGCGTCGGGCTCTGTGCTGACAGCTCAGAGCCTGAAGCCTGCTTCAGATTCTGTGTCTCCTTCTCTCTCTGCCCCTCCCCTGCTCGTGCTCTGTTTCTCTGTCTCTCAGAAATGAATAAACATTAAAAAAAAGAAAGGAAGGGAACAATCCATGTGAAAATCTGGCACAAGAAGTATGTAGTATCCACGTGGCTGGTGCAGGAAGAGCCCAGGGAGAGCAGCAGGAGATGAAGTGCAAGTGAGAAAGGGAGGGGGAGTCCCTTTATCCCTAAACACCACTGTAGGGACTCCAGTTTTTATACTCATACATGTGAAGCCTCGGGAGGGTTTTGAGCACAGGAGTGACAAGATCTCCTTGGATTTCTGCAGAAGCATGCTGGCTGTGGTGAGGAGTACAGACTGAAGGGGAGCAGAGGCTGAAAGAAGGAGGCCAGTTAGGAAGCCCCTGCAAGAATCCAGGAGAGAGCTGACAACTGCTTCCACCAACAGTTATGTGAATGGGAATGATCCAGTAGAAAGGGAGGGAATGATAACTGTGGGAGAGAGTTACCGATTCACTATCCTGGAGCAGGGCAAGGGATGGAATCTGGCATACAAGCCACAGAGATGCGGGGCTAGGAATGTCTCATTCAGAGTAACGAACAGGAAGACAGGAGGAGAATCTGGACGCAGGCGCTGGTAGGTGACTGTGGCACTGGCGGTGGGGTCTGTGAAAGTTCTTTTCAGATTACTCCTATTTCCCAGGGAGATAGGAAGCAAGGGCTGACAAAGAAGATGGGGGAGGAGGGATTGCTGGCTTGAGGAGGAAAAAGTATGAACCAGTAGAAGAGTAAGAAAACTAGTAGTTTGGATTTGCCATGGTTGGTCTTTTCAACCCAACATACATTTGAAATGGCTCTCTAAACATTTTGCTCCTAAATCTCTGGACATGAAGAAAGCATCATTTTGAAGCCAAGTAATTATCAGTGTCTATCATCTTTATTATGCCCATTCTACTCCGGAGAGAGAGGGAAAATTCTGCCCTCAGAAATGTATAGCTAAACGTGAATGGAATGCTGGCAGATTTGTAGCTTTCTCGTACTTTCGCAGAAACTAGATTGAGTTTCTGTTTTGAATTCCTTCTTTATTACAAGACTCCTTTCAAAAGAGAATCAGCGTATTAAAAATGTAAATGCACTTATTATTATACTTCCCATTTCCCCTAAAATTACAGCTGAAGTAAGCACTTGAAGGAGAAATTAATGTCGTAGAGGGGAAAAATGCTTAAAGGGCTGGTTATTAGAAATTTTTTCAAAAAGGCCATGAAGCTTTCTAATGACCAGCTACCATGGAAAGCTTAGAAAAAAATAAGTGGTCATTTTTTCACAGTCTGAAGATAGCATCTAATAATTCAGCTCAAAATAAATAAGGGTGTAAGTTGTGGCATAAATATGCTATACATCAAAATTATAAATCTAGAAAACCTATGATGAAGTGACAAGACTAATTATCATCTTATATTTTTTTCTATGGACACAACTTAGGAAAATAGAAAAGCAATCCTGGTGGTTTACAAGACATGAGCTGTGTTGATTCTTCTAAGACATCTTATCCTCCTAACACTCTGTATTTGAGGGGAAAAAAAAAATCACACTTAAATTACATTATTGGACTACATTTACATGTATATATTTTTCCAGAATCTAAACTTTTTGTAAATGTCTCATCATCCCAAATCCCCCCATTAGGGGATCTTTATGACAGGAATTTCAAGACAAGAATCTCCTGCACCCTGCAACATGTGGATCCAAAGAACACGTATCTTTATAACTGATGACTTTTTAACAAGGAAATGATGAGTTTTCCTTTTGTGCATGGTGGGGTGGTGAGATAGCAGATTATTATTTTTAAAAAATTAGGCCACTTCCTATAAATAATTTACTGCTCATGCTTGGGAATGAGATGTTTAAAATATCATTAGGAATATTCAAAGCCAACCGAAGACTCAATATATTCTACCTTTTGGCATGAATGAAGCAAAATCAAGGAAACAAACTCACTGCTTGCTAGCAAACATTTAAGGTTCTAGAAATGCTGTTTCAATTACTCTTAGAGGAAAGCAGTTATAATTTTTAGGCAGAACTATTTATTCAGCTTAGTTCAAGTTTTAGTTTTGAATGGCTTTAGGCAGTTTTTCACTCTTGGGCAAGGCCCATTTGGCCATTCGTAGGTAGGTTTGACTTTTTCCAGATGGGCAATTTAAAAAAATATTAGTTGAAAATGAATAATACAAACGTTCAGATTAGATCCAACCCACGATCACATGGCCATTGGGTCTGTGCATGTAATGAGGGACAGGTTAAAAATACATACCAAAGCAACCTGGATTCCTTTAACTATACTATAAATGGTTGAAACATGGCAGGAAGGCAGGGAGAAAACTCAGATTTTAACTAAAAAAATAAAAAAATTTAAGGGTTATTTATATTTTCAGCCCATACTACGTCTTAAACAAGAATTTTCATAATTCACTGAAATGCTTTTTTTTTTAAATGTCTATTTTTGAGGGGGGGGAGGGGATCCAAAGTGGGCTCTATGCTGACAGCAGACAGCCCAGTGTGGGGCTCGAACCCACCAGCTGTGAGATCATGACCTGAGCTGAAGTCCAATGCTCAACCGACTGAGTCACCCAGCCACCCCTCGCTGAAATGCTTTATTATTTATTCTAAATTTGTCTTTTCACTCCTTCACAGAAAGGAAGTGTAACTCAGACAACAAATTTCAGTTGTGATGTCTCTGGTGTAAGCTATTCTTTTTTTTTTTTTTTTTAACATTTATTTATTTTTGAGACAGAGACAGAGCATGAACGGGGCAGGGGCAGAGAGAGAGGGAGACACAGAATTGGAAGCAGGCTCCAGGCTCTGAGCCGTCAGCCCAGAGCCCGACAGGGCGCTCGAACTCACAGACCGTGAGATCGTGACCTGAGCCGAAGTCGGAGGCATAAACGACTGAGCCACCCAGGCGCCCCTGGTGTAAGCTATTCTTGAAAAATAAGTTTTAAAAAAATCACTAAAATGAGCTTTTTGTTTTATTCATAGCTTTTAATCACCTCAGCACTTCTTGCTCCTCATTTGCACACATAATTGAAGGTTGATGGTGCCGCTGCTACGCTCTGAATTTCATTCTGCCGCCATCAACCACGTTCAGAGTTTCAAAGTTTCTCAGGTGTAAACATTTGTGCTTTCTGGTAATTGTGTCTTTTGTGTGAAAGAGGAGAGGGGACAGCATGCCTTATGTTGATTATTTAAATAATAGTTAATCGTTAAGGCTCATTTGCATCATTAATACCAAACAGAAGCTATCAAACCTGGGGAAACTTAGAGCCAGCCCAATAAGCCCTCTCACGTGGGGCTTATCTGATTCTTCCTCAGGAAAATGGAGGCTGTGCTGGCCTCTGCGTTTGTGAGTCCTCTGTCAACATGCCTCATGGGGTCGTGTTACAGACCACTGTCATCATTCTTAGCTTCTTCAGGGGAGCCTCACTGTTGTCACTTATCTATCATGTAAGTATCTATTCGGCACTTACAGATATGAGGTACTGAATCCATCTTTGTCAAACTGATAAAGAATTCCATAAGACAAGGAGTCTGAACTTGATGACCTCAGAGTTTCCTACCTGGTCTAAAATTTTATGATTTTTATTTGTCTCAATCTCTACCTATAGATTTTCCTATGAATGCGAATATACAAAAGTTGCCAGTTTGGTCATTCATGGGGTGTGCATCCTTTTCCTCCATTATGTTGGTGAGCTTCGACCCAGAGTGAAGTAAAATCCTGTTAATAGTTATTCTAGATCAGTGCTATCCAATAAAAATATAATACATGCCAAAAATACAAACCACAAATGTAATTTAAAATTTTCTAGTTATCATCCAAATGATAAAAAGAAACATGTGAAATTAATTTTAATGACCTATTTAACACCATACATCCAAAAAATCACTTCAACATATATTAATATAAAATAATTGTTAAAGTGTTAATACAGTCTTTATGTGTGTGTGTTAAGTCTTCAAAAGCCAGCGTGTATTTTACATCTGTACATCTCAATTCTGACTAGCCATATTTCAAAGACTTAATAGCCACACGTGGCTAATTAGTGGCTGCTTTCTTGGCAGAGTAGTTTTAGAGCCTTGATACTCAAAGTTCTCTGTGGACCAGGAGCAGTGGAATCATGTGGGAGCTTGTTAGAATTCTAACACAGATTCTTGGAATGAGAATCTGCATCCCAGCAAGCACTATGGCTGATATGTGTGGACTTTCAGAAGCACTGTTTTAGAAGGTGTATCCAAATTCTTTTTTTCGGTGATACTTAACTTGAATATTTTTATAACATTCATATTTCTCATTTGTATACATTTTTTATGAGTCAGTATGCTTCCAGGTCTCCCCCCCCATTAAAAAAACCTATTTATTTATTTATTTACTTATTTATTTAGAAAGCAAGCAAGCAAGCAGGGGGGTGGGGGGGGGAGAGAGAGAGAGAGAGAGAGAGAGAGAGAGAGAGAGAGTGTCCCAAGTAGGATCCATGCCATTAGCACAGAGCCTGATGCAGAGCTAGATCTCACCAACTGTGAGATCGTGACCTGAGCTGAAATAAAGAGTGGGATGCTTAACTGATTGAGCCAGCCAGGCACACACCCCCGTCATTTCTAAAAGTAACTCGTTTTTTTCTAGTTACAAAAGCATAACTTGTTTATCCTGAAAAATTAGAAACTACAAACAGGAAAAAAGAAAACAAAAACCACTTGTCACCCCACCAACCAGAGATAACTACTATTAACATTTTGGGTGTTTATCCTTCCAGTCTCTAAAATGTTGTTTCTTTCTTAATTACATAATACGTAAATAAATTATTAAAAATAATTCACAGGGCGCCTGGGTGGCTCAGTCGGTTAAGTGTCTGACTCTTGACTTTGGCCCAGGTCTTAATCTCATGGTGGTGGGATCAAACCCTGTGTAGGGCTCCACACTGGGCGTGGATCCTGCTTAAGAATCGCTCCCTGCCCCTCCCCCACTCACACTCTCTTTTCCTTTCTCTCAAGAAAAATAATTCAAACAGTAACATATAAAATAAGATCCCTTTAATTACTTCCCAAAATGCAGTCCCTGCCTGATTCACTCATCAGGTGAAGACCTTTTGGATTGTTTGGGGCAATTATGAATAGAGTTGCTATAAACATTGACTTCCAGGTTTTTTAGTAAATACACAGGAGTGGGATTGCTATTAGAAAATATCTTTTTTTTATGCCACATTGTACTTCAGGACTTGAATGTATATGAAGATATATTCAGTCAACAAATACTGAATATGTGCACTGTATTAGGCAGTAAGAATATAGCGAATGTAGTACGGGTCAGTGTTGGACCCAATCCTCATAGAATTTTTTTTAATGTTTATTTTTGAGAGAGAGAGTGTGCGAGCAGGAGAGGGGCAGGGGTGGGGGAAAGGGGTGGGACAGAAGCAGGCTATGCACTGAGAGCAGAGAGCCTGACGCAGGGTTCAAACTCATGAACCGTGAGATCATAGCCTGAGCCGAAGTTGCACGCTTAATCAACTGCGCCACTCAGGCACCCCTAGAATTTATTTTTAATAGAATCTCTATTAATAGACATTTATTTTCAATTTCCCTATTATAAACAATGTGTTTTAAAATTTCAGTTCAGTCACTACTGATCATCTGCTATCTGCCCAAAATTCTCCTAGGAGTTTTCAAGGAAAATAACGAGCAACTAGATAGTCTTGGTTGAGAGAGTCACCTAACTCTAACCACTGAGCCTAGCACTGGTTAGAGTTGGGGTGGGGAAGGGGAGGGGAGACTCTACCCCCAGGCAGGTGTTGTAGGTGAATTCTAGGTTAATGTGGAGAACCGGGGATTCTCCTTCATCTTCCTAGGCCAATAGTTTTCACACTTTAGTGTATATCAGGATCACCTGGACAGTTTGTTAAAACACAGATTCTTAGATCCCACTTCTGATTTAGGAGGTCTGGGATGGGCCCAATAATTTGTATTTTTTTTTTTAATTTTTTTTAATGTTTATTTATTTTTGACAGAGAGAGAGACAGAGCATGAGCAGGAGAGGGGCAGAGAGAGAGGGAGACACAGAATCGAATGCAGGCTCCAGGCTCTGAGCTGCCAGCACAGAGCCCGATGCGGGGCTCGAACTCACAGACCGCGAGATCATGCCCTGAGCCGAAGTCGGACGCTCAACCGACTGAGCCACCCAGGTGCCCCAATAATTTGTATTTTTAACAAGTTCCCAGGTGAGGCTAACGCTGCTGATCCCAGGAACATACCTTGAGAACAGCCCTCTGCTATTTCTGGGAGTTTCTGGCCCTGATACCTTAAATTTGTACTCTCCTTCATCAGCAGTTAGGAATTCAGAGATCTAGAAGTAGCCATCCTTGAAGTTACTGGAGAAGTTACCGATGCAGAAGAAACTTCAGTGTGCCTAGAAGCTCCTTTGTAGGACTGGCTGACAACTCCAGTTCCTAGCATTTTATTTCTATTCCTCTTGAGCTACTACTTCATGCAGGCTTTTCCCCGAGTTGCGCTGGTTGGCTGGGGAACTTGTTCTCCGGCACTCTCAGCACCCTCGGTGGGCAGGGAGGGGCTTCGCACTTGAAGGGTTCTTCTGGAACAGCATCTTGATATCAAGCTCCAGAGTTTCCTCCTCTGGGTTAGAGGGGACTGGGTTTCTGGTGGCAGGAGCCTTGTGAAAGCTGCAGGCCATTCTCCTGAGACTTCAGAAGGGCTGGGAGAGGACAGGCTTACCCTGAATTTGTGTGTGGGTGGGGAGGCCCTGAAGAAATGAGCTAGCTCTGGGAGCTGCAAGGGTCCAGGTCCCACAGGCAGAGGAGCCAGAGTTCTCAGAGTGGCTGGTGAGGGTAAAGCTAACCGCATAGAAACCTTCTTGGTTTTCTCTCCTTAGCTAGCTTAGTGGGCAGGTTTAAAGAAGGGATTTGTAGTTCATTCTCCTCATAGCAGGGTTGAATGCAGTTTTACCATTCACTAACTCCATCACCAATGTTCCTAGGAAATTTCCTCATCTGTAAAATGAGGACAATACCCCCATCCTCAGGGTTACTGTGGCGATTAATACAGTAACATAAGTAAAGTGCCTCATTACTACAGTACTTAACACACAGTAGGCCCCTCTTTATCTGATGGCAACACGGGTCAGTAGTGAAGCTGTTATATACCATGCTGTGAAAACTTCAGTGGACTCAACACAAGAGGTTCTTTTTGTACTTAAAAGTATGGGGATCACTTCCTCTGGAAATGAGGCTAGCTAGCTTTGGGGGCCTGTTGTCAAGTGCTAACAAGCATACACATGGAGCCTAACATAGCTGACAGGATAACAGTCACACCATGCTAGCATTTAAGGACTTTACAGGGTCTACGGTGACAATTCACAGATGGGACTTTTAGAAATAGGGCTGATTCATTTCAGTCATTCATTTTACTATTTTGGGAGGTTAAATGTCTCAGGCTTAGAGAACATTGTCATGTTTGGAGTTCCTAATTCTGAACCGGTCTTGTTTTCAGCTATTCCACACTTTCTGTCTTGCTCTATCTCTAAAGCACTTGCTCTATCCCCCCCCCCTTTTTTTAATGTTTATTTATTTACTTTGACAGGGGGAGAGTCAGAGAGGGAGAGGGAGAGAGAATCCCAAGCAGGCTCTGCACTGTCAGTACAGAGCCCGACACAGGTCTCGAACTTATGAGCTGAGAGATCATGACCTGGGCTGAAATCAAGAGTCGGATGCTTAATTGACATGAGCCACCCAGGCGCCTGCTCTATTTCCCTTCTTATTTCATACTGCACGCAAAGGGAGGAGAAGTTGATAAGCGCAGTTCTGTGGCTCCAAGTTCTTGCTTAGAGAAGGGTTTTGGAAGAATAAGAATTTAAGGTCAGTTTGCAGGAGTTAGGGTATAGGTTGGCATAATGAAAGCATAAGAGCCCATCTTTCTGTTTTGTCATTCCCAGATACTCTAAAACTTAATGCTACCTATAGGTTCCTATAAACATTATTGCAACAACCTGATTTTAGCTTATTGGCAATTTGATACTTATGTTTATATTCCAATTTTCTGTTTTAGTAGTCAGGAATCTTCTTGTTATTTTAGGTATATCTCAGCAGTGAAAATAGTTTTCCTCTATGTCAGAAACTTACCCAAAGAAGAAAGTAATCATAAGCCAACTTCCAAAAGTCTGTAAAATGTAAACTTTAGATACAACACAGAGTATTCATTTTATAAAGGAAGGTTTCTTTTTGATTTTTTTTTAAATAAAAAGGCCTTAAAAAAAAAGGGGCACAAACTCCACTAGCAGAAGGAAAGGTAAGTAAATTCAGAATGATATGTACAGAGTGCAATCCCACCCCCACCCCCTCTTATTGTCTTCTCAGCGTTCCCACTGGTGTTGCGGAGAGAATCAAGAATGCATCATGGACACGAATCTCCATCACAGGTGCCTGACTCCCCACTTTCCTATCCCCCATACTTAGTAGAAGGGAAGATGGGTAGCAGTTGTCTGTAGCATTCCAATTGCAAAGGAAGTATTTTCTTACTGAAACGATGTTAAAAGAGGTGCACGGGCTTCCCTTAATGTGAATTAGATAAATCACTGAGAGTTGGCCTGAAAAGCAAATAGCCATTTTAAGATTATTTCTACGAGAATCATATTTATACATCCAACAATTAGCTGACCATCAACCAACATTTGAAATACAATCTGTCATAGGTTGGGAAATAGTTGGATATTTTTAAAATTTTGATTTATACAAATTCTTTCAAATATGCATTAGGCCACAACCATTTCTTGAGTTCCTGAACATCTGTTGCATTAATAAATGTGGTACCTATATTAACATATCACTTAAAGCTCAAACATAACTTGGGGGTTCATCATACTATTTGCTCTGCTTTTGCATATGTTTGAAATTTTTTGTAATAAAAAGGATATAAATTTCAAAATTCCCCAAGGATTAACCTAGGGCAAAATTAGGTGGCAATACAAAAAACTCTAATAAGAAGTAAAAACTTGAGGCGCCAGGGTGGCTCAGTCAGTTAAGCATCTGACTCTTGATTTCGGCTCAGGTCATGATCCACTGTGGTTTGTTAGCTGGAGTCCTGAGTCAGGCTCTGTCTTTACTACCAGTGTGGTGCCTGCTCGGGATTCTTTCTCTGCCCCAGTCCCATGCACGTGCACATGCACACGCTCTCTCAAAATAAAAAAAAAAACATTAAACAAAAGGTAAAAACTTAAATTAAAAAAATTTTTTTTAAACTTGAATTTCTAATTGCATCCATTACATAGACAGCAAACTAGCCATCAAAACATTGAAACTATTTCAAACGTGGACCTATTTCAAAGCCTCCGAAATCTCATGTCACTATTGTTTATAATTAAGAATATCTTTCAAATGCCTAAGTATGACATTTTTAAAAATCCATAGCAATTAATATAAAAAGGAAAAGTAAATTCAGATTTTAAGCCTCTCTCTTTACCACATTTATCTCTTTAAAATATAGTTTAACAAAAAAGCTACTTCTTAAGATATAATTTTATTAAATTCAGAGTTAAAACATTTACTCTTTAGATATCTGCAATCAGCTAATAAATCTTCTGTAACATCCTTTCATAGCTTTTATAAACAAAATATTTTGAAGACCTACAGCGACATGATAGAAAAGAGCAATAATTATAGTAGACAAAATAATAATAAGTGAAAATAATAAGTGAAATATGATATAGCTTCTGCTATACACCTATGAGTTTTACAGAATAATCATTACAACAGATGTCCTTAGAGAACAAAGAGGAATGAGAAAGTAAAAGGTGAAGGAAGGCATGGAAGATATTTTCTGTTATCTTCTACTGTGTGGTCTCTCACTGCACTATTCTTTAAACAAAAAAAGGTCTCCACAAGGGCAGGTCCTGTTTCAAATGTCCCCTTACCCTTCTGACTAGAGAATAATGTGTTTGTGTAGTATATGATTACACCAGACAAGGCTGTGAACACATGTGACTTACTCAATGATCCTATTCTGCTTCCTTTTAAAGATAAAGAATGCATTTAAGTCGATTGTGTATGAGACTCTAGTAATTCCTTAGAAGGCTCCATTCAAACAGAGAATAATATTACCTTACTTTAAAATGTTAGGAGCATGGCCATTTCCTCAGTCTTCATTTTCGTTCCAGACAATATGAATTAATACTTTCATTTATTTTGAAGGAGAAAAATAGGACACATGTAATTACTTTAAAATAGTTTTAATTTTTCTTTATATAAGCAAAACACCCCCATAAAACATTTACTTTCAAAAGTGTTTATATACAAATAACTGTAAGATGGAAGAAACAACTAAAAAAAAACACAGCCACCAATACAACTCCTAACAGTAGGCCAAGTCAGGGTGCAGATCTCATGAAAACAAGCTGCTCACATTCCCAGAACCACAATCTCCTGGGAGGAATCTTGTCCTGTTTAACTCGCTGGGTGGTGGAGCCCAGAGGAATTAACTCAAACTATGAAAATCCCAAAGCATGGTCACCTATGGGGAAATGAGGAGAGAGATATAACTCGAGCATGGTAATTATTTTCTTGTAGTAACGATAAAGAAAACAACTGTAAATGGTAAAGGTTTTGTGGGCCCCAACCTCCACAGGTAGCTAATTGTGTATTTACCAAACATAAATTTGTTGGCTATGGTGGAAAAGATACCATGTATGATTGCCATTTGTCTTTAAAATGATATTCTCTAGAGCACTAACATTTACTGATTATAGATGCATGTAAGTAGTATGTAAAATAATAAAACACAGCCCAACATTTGAGGGTTTACTGTGTATCAGACATACTCTTCTAGGTTCTTCATATGGTTTGTTTCACCTAATCCCCACATGAACCCTAAGGGTAAGAACTATTATTATTCCTATTTTTACAAAGAGCTAAGGCATGGAAAAGTTAAAGGTTACACAAATAGAATGCAAAACCAGGTGCCTTGTCTGCAGAGCTCTTGTTTTTCATTTAGGGCCAATGCTGTAATGTGAAACTGGATTTTATTTTTACTTTAAAAAAATGTTTATTTAGGGGCACATGGGTGGCTCACTCAGTTAAGCAACTGACTCTTGATTTCGGCTCAGGTTGTGCTCACACCTGATGACAACAGTGTGACAACAGGTTCAAGCTCTCCCTCTCTCTCTCTGTCCCTCCCTCTCCCCAAAATAAATAAGTATTTTAAAATAAAATAAAGTGTTTATTTATTTTGAGAGAGAGATTGAGAGAGCAGCACGCGGGAAGGGTCAGAGAGAAAGGGAAAAAGAGAAAATCCCAAGCAGGCTCCATGCTGTCAGCACAGAACCCAACACAGGGGTCAATCACACGAACCATGAGATCATGACCTGAGTGGAAATTAAGAGTCGGATGCTTCACTGACTGAGCCACCCAAGCGCCCCTGAAACTGGATTTTAAACCCCATTATCATACAGAACTGTTCCTCCACAGAAAGTCCATTTCCTTGTGAACTTCTACCTCCTACTACCACTCTGACTCACTGTTCACCTTCTGCTTCCCAAGTCACCTTCTGGTTTCACCTGCTTCCATATACAACCTGGACCCCTAGTCATTTCAATTATACCCCAAAGTCCTGCCCTGGCCTCTCCTACTGAAGTCAAGCCAAGGTGGTGGCCTGCACCAGCAATCTCTGGTGCTATTACTGCTCCCTAGCAGTGAAACATTACTGCTGATTTAATTCAAGAAAAAGTCATGCTTCCTCTTGCTAAGTGGGCCTTCACTGCTGCTCCGCAATCCTTTCATTGACACTTCATAGCATCCACAGCAGCTGTTCCCAACTTCTTCCAGAATTAAATCCCCAAATGCACCCATCTATCCCTTTGTAGATTATTTTACTATGGATTTACTTAAAACTCATCCAAAGTAGAGTTGCCAGATAAAATACAGGATGCCCAATTAAATCTGAGTTTCCAATAAACAAAGAATCATATTTTATTTTAGTATAAGTATGTCCCAAATATTGCATTATAGAAATATTTAAATGGCATGTAAAATAATAATAATAAAAAAAAACCCCAGCAAGCTAGGTACTGAGAGCCTGCCAAATATTGTACAGAACATACCTAATACTAAAAATTTGCTCATTGTTTATCTGAAAATCGAATTTTACCTGGCATCATATATTTTAATTTGCTAAATCCAATCCAATCAAATTCCCTTCTTTCCATTCCCAGAAGTACCCTTCCTTTTTTCAAAGGTTAATTCTCCTCTGAGCTATGGTACCGGTCTCTCTCCTTAGTTCACTTTCTTCTTCATTCTACATATTCCTTCTTTTCTACCTTCAAGAATGCTCAGGTCATCCCTACCACACTATTAATGATCCTAATTCTATACCCCTCCAGGAGTCCACCCATGCCCTTTGCCATGTCACTTTGCCTTTTCTCTGCAAAGGTAAGTTCTACTTCCTTAAATCTGAACTTAGCCATATAATCTGATCTGGTCAGTAGAATGAGGCAGAAGTGCCAGTGTGTCAGTTTGGAATCCAGGTTTCCAGGGGCCTCGTGTATTTCTGCTGATCTTCTTAAAATTCCTTTCCACCTCCATGAGAACAGTATGCCAGGGTAAGCCAGAAAGGAGGAGGATGTCAGGTGAAATAGAGTCAGCATAGAGCAAAGTCCCCCAGTAGGCTTGTAGATGCACAACCAAGCCTCACTAAGATCAGCCAACCCTCAGGTATGAGCTATAATTACAGTCTCAAGTCAGTGAGTTTTCAAGTGTTTGTTATGCAGCAAAAGCTAATGGAAATATCTACCCTGAAAAAGATCTTCTTGACCTTACTATTCTAACTTTTCTTTCTTGCACCCCCGAACTGCTGTAAAAAGTATTATTTTTTTGTACCTCTGCTCTCTCACCACTTATTTTTGTTACCTGTACCATTTCTCTTAATTGACACCAAAAACCTCCCTAATGGGTGCTCCTATAGCTTTGACTCTGTCCTGATCCACCTTGGCCTCTGTATAGCACCTGACACTGTAGATCACCTGACACCTCTGTTAAATTTCCCCCTCCCTGATTGTACTGCACTGGTCTCAACGTCTTTGATTATACTGTCTATGTTTATTCATTCCCCCAACAGTAACTATCATACATTTGACTCACACATCTTTATCTCCACCCTAAATCTCCTTTCAAGCTCTAGTTGAATTGGTTCTCAAACTATAGTTTGAGTGCATTAGACTCACCCAGAGGGCATACTAATATTCAGGTTATTAGGGCCCCACTGCTTGAGTTTCATATTCAGTAAGTCTGGAGCAGAGCCTGAGAATTTACCTTATTAACAAGTTCTCAGGTGATGCTGATGCATGACTTTGAGACCCGCTAGTTTTATAGTTCCTACTACATAACAGTCTCCACCTGGTTACCCAAAGGTGCCTCAAACATTACATACAGGGTCAATTCGGTTTTTTGTTTGTTTGTTTTAACTATAAGCCCTGGCTGGGGCGCCTGGGTGGCTCAGTCGGTTAAGCGGCCGACTTCGGCTCAGGTCATGATCTCTCGGTCTGTGAGTTCGAGCCCCGCGTCGGGCTCTGTGCTGCCAGCTCAGAGCCTGGAGCCTGCTTTCGATTCTGTGTCTCCCTCTCTCTGACCCCCCCCTGTTCATGCTCTGTCTCTCCCTGCCTCAAAAATACATAAAAAAGGGGGCGCCTGGGTGGCTCAGTCGGTTAAGCTGCCGACTTTGGCTCAGGTCATGATCTCGCGGTCCGTGAGTTCAAGCCCCGCGTCGGGCTCTGTGCTGACAGCTCAGAGCCTGGAGCATGTTTCAGATTCCGTGTCTCCCTCTCTCTGACCCTCCCCTGTTCATGCTCTGTCTCTGTCTCAAAAATAAATAAACGTTAAAAAAAAAAAATACATAAAAAAAAAAGTTAAAAAAAAAAATTAAAAAAAAAAAGGGCCCCTGGGTGGCTCAGTCGGCTAAGCGTCTGACTTCGGCTCAGGTCACGATCTCGCAGTTCGTGGGTTCGAGCCCCACGTCGGGCTCTGTGCTGACAGCTCAGAGCCTGGAGCCTGTTTCAGATTCTGTGTCTCCCTCTCTCTCTGACCCACCCCGTTCATGCTCTATCTCTCTGTCTCAAAAATAAATAAACGTTAAGAAAAAAAAAAAAATTTAACTATAAGCCCTGGGAACCAATTTGGGCTAGCCAAAACAAGAACCAAGAATATATCAGGGAGCTCACAGAATCAATGTGAAGGCAGGTGAACCATGCTCCAAATAAGGAAACCAGAAAACAGACTACTTGACAGTAGGAGCTGTCTTTAGTACTTCCTCTAAATCTGAAGAAGTACACAGTGTTTCTTGTGTCTTAGTCCCTCTGTTCAAGATTCAACTCCAAACAAGAGTCCCCTACCCATCCCTTAGTTGTACCAGGGCAGGGATAGAAAGGATTATAGTGGAAGTAGCTACCAAGGATTGCTCGTCTTTCATACTGTCTTTATTCAGGCCCTCACAATCAAGCGAGTGGATTACTACAACAACCTCTTAACTGGTTTTCTTGCCCCTAATCTAACCTCCAATTCATTCTCCACATCAACCTCACTTATCTCTTTAAAACACATGTCATTTTCTTCTTTGCCTTGTCTGGTAGTGTTCCTGTCTTATCTTGTTTTAAGTAATAAATTGCTTTTCTTTATGTGCAAGTGGATGGGATACTTCTGCCTTAGCAGACTCATAAAATGGAAAAGTAGTTTTAAAGGGTAGGAAATACATTTCGTTGTTAAATGAGGACCTAATTCCTTAGTATCCAGGCAAGGGTCAGAAGTGGTCCCAAAATAGAGACCCTTCCAGGAGCCTTTAAAAGATCAACGCCTCACCAGATTGAAAACCCCCTCATGACATGGACTAGTCCTCATTGCATGACCAGCACCTAGCTTATAGCAGGCACTTAATGAGATGAATACAGTCTTCATCTCTGGGTCCTCCCTACTTCAGATTACTGTATTAGTCTCCTGACTTCCTGGTCTGCAATCTCTGCCTGCCTATCTCCTCACTACCAACTCCTTCCTGTATACCACTGTTAATCAAGCCAGTTATCATTTCCTGCTCAAAACCTTCTGACTTCCAGCTATGTTTGCCAATTCTAACCTTCTTTGTACTCAAAGCCTTCCATTATAATCTGGTTCCAACCAGTTTCTCTAAGCTTTCTTTCATTTCTACTTATACTGTCCACTATTCTAGATGAATATTTTTTAAGCACAATTTACTTTTTCTGTTCCTGTTTGCTTAGCTCTACTTTTTGGGATGCCTTTCTCCCATGGTGTTTATCCTACCCTACCTTCAAAGTCTGTTAGCTTAACCTGTCAGTATTCTCAATCTTTTTAAATCCATAACCCACCAGCCCAGGTTCTTTTGGTCGTGTCCCCTGGTACCCCATATCCCTCATTCCCTGGTTAGAAAGTTTTCTATTTGAAGCTTTTGTTAATTGATGTCTTATGTGTATACATACTTCCTAAGAGTTGAACACATACTATCTTAAATTATCACTATATACTTTTGTCTATTTGTCCTACCCAATTTTAAGAGCTTTCTATCACTAATTAATCTTCTATATTCCTCCAGAAACTACTCTGGTGGTTTACACATAGCAGTGATGAATGAAATCTGTTGAGCAGATGAATAAATGGATGTTTAGATTATGGGCTAGTATTTGGGGCTGGTCTTGAGGCAGCAGCCAGTGGCTATGCTAGGAATTCCAGAACTGCTAGAATCAAGGGGTATAAATCCTGGCAGCTTGGAAGTAGGTGAGTCTAAACCAAAGATGATCAGATTGAGCACAGAGTCAAGTGCCAACAAGCCAAAAGTAAGCATCAAGTAAAAAGATCCGAAGGTCAAACCTGACTTGAAGGGTAGAGCAAAGGGTTTTGGAATCAGGCAAAGACACAGTAGAAGCAACAATAGTTTAATATTAGGTTGATGGGGATCTGGAAAAGTGGACTTCTTTTAGGGGCTTGTGCAGAGGATTTATGGAATTAAAATGAGTGGTTTATTAGCAAAATGGAGTTGCCTAGGAGTCAGAAGTTGAGTGGGCAGCCATTTATCATTTCTAGCAAAGAAATACATGGAAACAAATTTATAATAGCAAATATGGTGAAATATAAATAGACCTGCTTTGAGAGTATTTCATCTGAGCTTCATTTTCTTGCTTCTGCCCTGTCATTTTAATTTGTTTCACACATTTGCATAAGTTCACATCCAAGTTGTAATGCATTTTTGATCCCTCCATATTATAGGTAAAGAAAAATATATTTTAAGAGATATAATATCATATTACCCAATACCAAACACAAAAACTCACAATGTTTTTGCTGTACATTTTAAACTTTTAAAGTATCAGTCAATAAAGCTACAATAAGAACGCTGTACCTAATAACAACTGATTTTTTTTTTTCCTACACTAACTGTTCATAGACTGGAAAAGTCTAAGAATATTTTACAAAGGTTTAAAAAATAAAATGTAAAACAAAAAAAATATCCTATTTATAAAAAATGCATATTTTACTATTGAGAATTCTAAAAAGTTTAATTCCTACACCTACCTTTCCCTATAAAGAATTTGTTTGCTTTCAGTCTGTGAGGCTGGATCGAAGAGCTCTCTGCCACACACAGTGTTTCCTTGTACTAATTAGCAGCAAGCACTGTGGCAAAGACTAATGTCTACATGAAAAGCACAGCAAAATTCACTTTAAATCCTACTGTAAATGTGCAATAGTCCTTTGCATGAATTATAAAATAAATTTTGTTATTTTGAATTAAACAATGAATAAAGTACACTTTTCAAGCCTACTTTATTCTTCCTGATAAACTCCCATATTAGTTCCTTGATAAGTTAATATATTTTGGCAGGCAACATAGAAGAATAGTAAAATCACTTATCCAGGAGCTAGGTGACCTTGATCCTACCAATTATATGGGGTCTTAGGCAGGTCATTTATTCTTTCTAAGTCTCACTATCCTCATCATAAAATATAAAGACTTGAATTACTCCAGTGGTTCTTGCAAGGAAGACTGCATTGGGATTGCCTGTGGACATTTTATTTTGACTTGGTAGATGTGAGAAGGGAGGGCCTCGGTAACTGGAGCTTTACAACACTTCATAAGTGATTCTGATGCATAAGATTGGTTAAAAACCAATGGTCTAAATAATTTCTTGACTCTTTTGCAATTCTAAAAGTCTACTTTTTACATCCAATCAATGGAATTTTAATAGCTCCTAGCTTTCATCATTAGTCTCTTCTTGTAATGAATAAATGTATTTTAAGAAATAGAGAAGCTGCCTCTAAATTATGAATAATAGCTTACAGTTACTGAGTACTTACCAGTTCTAAGGTATTAACTCATTTACCATATGGAATTCAATCTTCACAACAACATTGTGAGGTTGGTACTAGTATTATTGTCTATGTATCACAGATGGGAAAACTGAGGCATACAGACTAATTTGCCCAAAGTTACAGAGCAGGTAAGTATAGAAACTGGGTCATAGAGCCTGCACTCTTAACCAGTATGCCACGGCCATTCAGTAAGTGACCTACACCTGCAAACAGTACCCACCACTGTTCCCTACCCAAGTAGCACTGTTTTCTCTGTCACTTGCAGAAAAAAGAGGGGTCTGTTTTTAGAAAATTTGTGGGATCAAAAATGATGGGAGGGGGAAGCTGGGAAAGGCAAGAATGAAATGACTCGAGGGAGCTGAGCCGAAGGCCCTTGACTTAGAGATTACTTAGATTCACAAAAGCCTTGCTTTCTAGGGTAATCATCTGCGGGAGTGATTTTCCTTCAGTTATTACTTCATCCCATAATGTTTAAAACATGTCCAAATATTTGGACTGGTCAAATATTAATTTAAAAAAAAAACATTAGAAATTCACCTTATTGGGTGAACTAGACCCAAAACTATAAAGTTAAAACAGGAAAGGGGCGCCGGGGTGGCTCAGTCAGTTGGGCGTCTGGCTTCGGCTCAGGTCACGATCTTGCGGTCTGTGGGTTTGAGCCATGCGTTGGGCTCTGTGCTGACAGCTCAGAGCCTGCTTTGGACTCTGTGTCTCCTCTCCCTGCCCCTCCCCTGCTCACACTCTCTGTCTCTCCCTCAAAAATGAATAAACATTAAAAAAAATTTAAAAAAAAACCAGGAAAGTAAGCACAAAAGCTAGGATAGAGAGTCAGGGAGAAGGTAATGACAATTGAAATTATTCAGTCTGTTACTAATTTGGGGTATATAAAAGAGAATTTATGACAACTGTACTTTGGCATATGGAGTACAGTCTAGTGCATTATAAGGATAACCTTCCCTTCCCAACATCATGGACACAGTGACCTAACTGGTCTGTGGTCCTGGATGTGCAGTGTTAAAGGCCAATCTGCACAGCCAAGCTATTTCTTCCTAACTGGGTACATGCACTTAGCAATCTGGGTGAAGGCACCCAGTTAGAGCTGGTGTTTTGCCAGGTCAGTGACAGCAGGGCAAAGGAGATGTGGTTTTTGGCAACAGAGGCAATTTAAACTAGAATGCAGCAAAAAAAAAAAAAAAAAAATCAAAGGGAGTGAAGGAAGGAGAAGGCTGATAGGGAGAAAAAAGTGAAGTCTGGATCAGAGGTCTCATGTCAGAGAAATCTGAGAAGGACAAAAGGCTGAGGTAGACAGAGGAAGAACACTGGAAACATCAGGGAACTGAGAATGATGTACTGGGAGGAACTGAGTGAGAGAGCTGGGATGAGTGTTGTGGCCAGAGAATGTGAAGTCTGCGTTTATAGAATTAGAGGGGAAGCAGACTGGGTGTATGACAAGATCTAGCGTGTGGCAACAGAAATGAGTGACTGAACATCACTGGAGATGAGATGTCAAGGAACTTCAAGACTGGTATTCTGGCTTTTTCAGTGATGCATTCACTCAGGATAGTAGTTAAGGGAAACAGGAAGACTGTAAGCCATGTGTCAGACTTTAATAATTTAAGTCTTGAAAGACTTTGGATATGCTTAGTATAGGGGACTGGATATTCTAGAAAGGGGATCATTCCCCCCTTATCTATGAGTTTTCAGTCTAAAAACAGTTGATACTACTGCAGAAGCAAGCAGCAGCTTAAGAAAAATAAGTAATGTTTTCCTTCATTCTTAAGACTAATCTTTGCTCCACTTTTCAGACTTGGTAAGAATCTGTGTTTCACATTTTCACATTTTCATCCTAGGGCTAGCCCAGTATTTTGCTAAAACTGAATAGAGAATGAAATTAACCTGCTAATTCAGGCAAGAAAAATCTCCGTTCCCTGCTCTCATAAGTTTGTGAAAATAAAGTTTAAAAAATAAATTACAACTCAGTTGCCCCAGTCCTGATTTGAAAACATCTGGTGAGGGGCGCCTGGGTGGCTCAGTCGGTTAAGCGTCCGACTTCGGCTCAGGTCATGATCTCGCGGTCCGTGGGTTCGAGCCCCGCGTCGGGTTCTGTGCTGACAGCTCAGAGCCTGGAGCCTGCTTCCGATTCTGTGTCTCCCTCTCTCTCTCTGCCCCTCCCCCGCTCACGCTCTGTCTCTGTCTCAAAAATAAATAAACATTAAAAAAAAAAAAGAAAACATCTGGTGAGATCACTGGGTATAGCTTCCCACCACTTTTTTAAGTGTAAAAAACACATGTACAAAGGTTTCTTATAATCTTGAAAGAACAGGGTGGCATGCTATTTACTGACAGGTTGACCTTTACACAAAGAACCTTCACCTTCAACAAGCTGAAATTACTGTTACTGATGCCTTCAGAATATCATTGCCTCAGAATGAAGCATGTTTTGTCCAAGCCATACAGAAGTGTCTAGATAGACACCATTTGGTCACCAAATGGTGCAACGCAGAGGTAGGGGCAAATTATTTCTACAGTACCAACCATATGTCTGATGCTGTGCAAAGAATAAAAAAGGAAATGTCAAATATGATTCCTAATACCAAGAAGCTTACAATTTATTGATCAATTACATAATACTTGAGCCCAGACCCATGTCTTACATTTTTGTAATTACTCACAGCATCTAACATAGGAATTTATATATATCAGTAAGAAGTGAATAACAAAATAACAATACAAAGAGTTTAGAATTAAGTAATAAAACACACGTTTAACATAGGTGACTGAGAAAAGAGAGAGAACAGTTGAGCTAGTGTCATTGTAATCTGTGAGAAATCTTGTTCCTATTCTATTTTGAGCAGGTACTGACACGGGAAGGTCCCTGTTCCTACTCACTGAAATCTTTAGGGAAGAAAAGAATCAGGTCAGCTTTTCCTACAGGTAGAAATTGAAGGTCAGGTTTATCCTGCACTAGGGCATCAAGAGGGGCTGTGTCCTTACCGGCATCTTTTCCCAGTTAGCCAAGGAAACTGGCCTTGAGCAATAGCTCTTTTAAATATATAAAACTATTGGCCAACCTGTTATTGAAATCCTTTCCCTCTTGGATTCTTTGATTTTACATTGTTAACCTTTCATTCATTTATCAAAAAATTATTGAGCATCTACTATATACCAGCAATGTATTCCTATCTTTTTTACTTCTGATTCCTTTGCTACCTCTTTTCTACTCTATGACCCCTCCCCTCCACCTCTTGTTCAGCTCTCAGCTCTATTCTTTCTCTATGTATCCCATCCTTCAAAAGGTGAAGTTTGCTGAGGTTCACGTAGCCTTTAGGCTGATATCTACCAACCAACATATCCTACACATACAGATGGAAGAGGAGGTTTGAGTGTCTCCAAGGTCTTAAATTTCCTGCTACTGGTATGCTTCATTGATCGTTCCTTCTCAGTCTTTCCTACTGGCAATGCTTCCTCTAGAGAGTATTAGTTTTTGAAAATTTGTCAATACTCTGAATCTGTCTTTGCCCTCTATACTTTATCCTTACACAATTTCATCTCCCTCTCCCTATCACTCTCCAAGCTTAAGAATGAATTTCTTTCTATTCTTGTTCTTTCTATACTTTGGGTCTTCATTGAGTCTGTTGCCCCTGCTTTATCCAGGTAGTTCCTCTTAAATCTTAAGTCCTATTCCTTAAGGAAGTCTTTGTTCTTCTCCCTCAACTAGGTTACACAGCTCTGCCATGTGACTTTATTGCATCCTGTCCTTTTCTTTTGAAGTATTCATCATCTCATGTGATCTGTTTAGTGGTTGTCTTGTCTAACAGACCAGGAGTAAACAATAGCCTATGCATCAAATCCAGCCCCACTGCACGTTTTATTGGAACACTCTTATGTATTGTTGACGATTGCTTTTGCATTTCAAAGGCAGAGTGGTTGTAAGAGAGTCTATATAGCCTGAAAGCCCCAAATATTTATTATGTGGGCCTTTACAGGAAAAGTTTGCCAAATGCTGCATTAGACTATAAGGACCATGAAGACTAAAATCATGCCTGTTGTTCTCATTTCTATATTCCCAGCACCTAGAATAATGCCTGACACATCAGTATTTCTGGACTAACTGTATTTCAGACTCAAGCTTTAACCCATCTTGTCAGTGATCAGAATGAGATCACATTAATCAGCCTGTGTTTATAACAGCATTATAATCACTGCTTATCCAGATAATGATTGTAGTATTGTAGTCTAAGGGAAATTAAGTAATATACAAATGAATAGATTATTACAACCAGAGATAAGTGCTATGGAAAAAAGGAACACTGTACAATTAGAATATATAACAGAAAACCATAATCAAATAATAAGTTTGGGAAGACTTCCTGGAAGAAGTGGCCTTTGACCTGAAATCTAAAGAGTGAACTAAGTGGGCAAAAAGAGGTAGACAGGAGGAACATGGTATGTACAAGGAATTGATGCTCATGTCAAATAATACACTATAAAGTAAGTTCCTTGAGAAGTTAAGGGTAGGGTTCAAAATGGAGCAAACGCTCAGTGGGACATTTATTATAATGTAAAACCTGAAACACTGTTGTTGGCCAACAGTGGCAAAATGGTGAACTATCAAATGTCCATAGCCCAGTATATTCTGTAACCATTAAAACAATGGATATGAAGAATTTTAATGTATGGAAAATGATTTTACTATAATGCAAAGTTAAAAAAACTGGGACATTGTTTCAGCTAGGTAATATATTCATAGAAAAATTTTCTAGAAGAAAAATGGACTAAAATGTTAATTATAACTGCCTCCAAGTGGGAATGAGTATCCTATATTTTCTTTATGGTTTTCCATATTTTTTATTGAGAAAATAAATAAAAGCGTTGATCTTCATGCACACATGAGGACAGTCTTTCCTGAACCCTGGAATGAGGATGTAAAATGACAATCAAAACCCAGGAGAGTTCACTGTCAATAAGGATTATTAGTGGAAGTTTTCTTGGAATATGATTTAAACTGTAGGTATAAAAGTGCAATAGGGACATTAGGACCAGGAAAAACTACCCTGAGATATGGTGCTGTATATAGACACCTTACTTCTGGGATTCTGTATCTTGACTAGTTAAATTGGGAACTTAATCTAACCTTACTCTATGTGTGTTTGGTCTCTTCCTGCCTAGCCATAATCCATCAGAAATGCTCAGTTTCAATTCTGGATACATAATTTAAATGAGGGTCCTGGAGAGCTCATGCATCAGTCCTAATACTACTCTATTCTGAAGGCTTCTTTTATTTTTTGTTCTGCAAATATCATCTTTAATTTATAGGCTCATTGGTCTCTCCCTTAAAACTATTACTGCTAATTTATGGAAGTGGGTGAGTTGAGAGTTGTTTTTAAAAAGTTTTGCTTCTTCCTGTAACTGAAATAAAAAGAGAAGAACAGAAATTCTCACCACAATGATTAATTTGACTTCCCTCAAGTTAAAAAAAATAATAAAACTCCATTCTTCTGGTTAAAATATATTTTATTAATCATTCAGGCAATACATATTTATGTGCCTATCTTATACCCAGGCAGGCACTATGAATCCTTTGGGGAAACCTGCATGAAGTCTTTTGATAGTGCGTAGTTATAGCAATTGCCTCCAGAGTTTGCCATACAGGGCTTCCAAATCCCTTTTGGGAGGGAGATGAGTTTCTTTTCCATCATGATTTCCTACAGGCAACAGAGTGGATGAAGGGCTTAGTAAAAACTTCCTTTAGACTAGACTAGATCAAATTTGGCACTACTGACATTTGGGGTCAGATCATTCCCTGTTATGGGGGC
The DNA here is from genome assembly GCF_023721935.1 of Panthera uncia. NCBI lineage: Eukaryota > Metazoa > Chordata > Mammalia > Carnivora > Felidae > Panthera > Panthera uncia. The sequence continues at coordinate 69,643,340 of NW_026057580.1, read as the reverse complement.
TGTCCTATGCATAAGATATTTAGCTGCATCCTTGGATGCTTACCTACTGGATACCGGTAGCAATCTTTCTGATATGATCATCAAAAAGGTGTCCAGACATTTTACCAAATGTCCTCTGGGGGTGGGGATGACTTTCACTGAATTTACTGGAAAACAAACAAAAGCAAACAAGCAAATTGGAAGAAAGAGAATACAAATTTTGCCAGATCACTATGCCCTTCTGGTTGTTCCCTAGATTAGAGGTGAATGGAAAGACACTGACAAGACAGGCTGTTGTACAACAGAAAGGATTGGCATTTAAACACTATTCAGAAGATTCTCTGCAGTAAGGAGTAAAAGTAGTAGATCTGGAGTTAGAAGACTTGGGTTCTCAATAAATAGCTTCATTTCTTTGGGACTCAGTTTCCTGATCTGTAAAATGGAGGTGGAGGGGGAAGGCAGTAAGAAGAGTCGTAAAAAGATCTTTTAATTAAAAAAGAAAAATTATGTTTATTTATTTTTTAACGTTTATTTATTTTTGAGACAGAGAGAGACAGAGCATGAACGGGGGAGGGGCAGAGAGAGAGGGAGACACAGAATCGGAAGCAGGCTCCAGGCTCCGAGCCATCAGCCCAGAGCCCGACACGGGGCTCTAACTCACGGACCGCGAGATCGTGACCTGAGCTGAAGTCGGCCGCTTAACCGACTGAGCCACCCAGGCGCCCCTGTTTATTTATTTTTTGAGAGACAGAGAGAGAGTGCAAGCTGGGAGGGGCAGAGAGAGGGGTGGGGGGAGAGAGAAACCCCAAGCAGGCTCTGCACTGTCTATGCAGAGCCCGATGTGGGGCTCGAACCCACAAACCGTGAGATCATGACCTGAGCTGAAACCAAGTCGGGTGCTCAACTGACTGAGCCACCCAGGCACCCCAGATCTTTTAATTTTTTAATTCCATTAATGTTTAAGACTTATTCGAGCCACTATACATGTATGTGAAAGATAAAAAGGGTCTCTTTCTTCAAGGAGATTATAGTCTTTTAGAATGACAAATAAATTACAGTAATCTAAGAGTCACAACAGAATCATGTACAAAAAGCAGTGGAAGCCTGGAAAGAACACCTAAATGTGCTTGCAGAAATGAGGGAGACCTTTACAAGGGAAGTGGCATTTTAACTAAAACTTGAAAGATGAATAAAAATTTTGACATGAGACAAGGGGGAAGACATTCCAGTTAGAAAGGCAAAAGCAGAGAAATCTGATGCTTTTTCCGAAAAAAAAAAAAAAAAAAAAAAAAGAAAGAAAGGTGTATTTAGGGAAATATAAGTACTCCAGTGGTGCTAAACGATATATGGAAAAGGCGAAATGACATATTCTACTGTAGATGATAATTTAAAATTTATGTGATCTATCACCCTTGCAATACTATAGAAAATAATTTTGGAGAGGAATGAGCCAAGAGGCCAATCAAATGACTATTACAATAGTCCACCTAAAGATAGTGAAAGTCTACAGAAGGCCAATTATGTGGGTAGGAATGGAGAATATTCAGAGAGAGAATGGGCAAGATTTGTAGTCAGAATGTTGGAGGGATTATAGCTAAGACTTATTGAGCATTTTGGTAACCACTTTTTGTGTGTGTGCAATAGCTCATTTAATCCATATAATAAGACTAATAGGTATTTGCTAAAAGTTAATTTGCCAAATGATCAGGTAGTTAAATTTATCAAATACTTGTTTTACAGAAAATTCACATTAAATTTATTGAACAAATGTATTCTTTGGTAAGATTACTTTTTTTAGTGCATTGGCTTTTGGTGAAATGATAACCTAAGATAATATACTATTATCCTCATTTTACTGAGGAGAAAACTGAGGTTTGGCATTAGCAAAGGTAAGACCAGGTCTATAGAGCTAGTGCTTTTAATCTCTACGTGGCTAATAATAGTATGGCGATAAAGGAAACAAATGATCTACGATATCCTGTTTCAGCTCTAATATGCTATGATTTTAATAATCTTTTTTTTTTTAAGTTTATTTAGGGGGGGGGAGAGGCAGAAAGAGAGGGAGAAAGAGAAACCCAAGCAGGCTCTGTGCTTGAGTTCCCAAACCGTGAGATTGTGACCTGAGCCTAAGTTGGATGCTTAACTGACTGAGCCACCCAGGTGCCCTATGATGTTAATATTCTTAAATCACAAACCAAAACTTAAAAAAACATAGACATAATGAAACTAAGTTCAAAATCTATTAAGAGTACCATAGCTTCTTATGGAAACTTCCTTAATTTTTCTGGAGAGCATTTAAAATTTTTCTCCCTTCAGCCCCTTGACGAAGATAATGACAGTAAGATGGTTTTACTTTTCTGTAGTTCTCTGCTCTTTTTCTTAACTATCAGACATTGCCATCTATCTGGAGTCAACTACCATCTATACCCATGTGACACATAAAAACCCACTGATTACCTTTAAACTGTCATCCCAAATATCTGTTTCATCACCAACGCAGATGGTATTATTTTTCTAACAATCGGAAGAAGGTCACCATAATTCTGTTCTCTCAGATATGAGACTTGTGAAATTTTATCAAAGTTTTTAATTTCAAAGTTTTTAATTTTTTATTTTTTTTGGGACAGAGAGAGACAGAGCATGAACGGGGGAGGGGCAGAGAGAGAGGGAGACACAGAATCAGAAACAGGCTCCAGGCTCCGAGCCATCAGCCCAGAGCCTGACGCGGGGCTCGAACTCACGGACCGCGAGATCGTGACCTGGCTGAAGTCGGACGCTTAACCGACTGCGCCACCCAGGCGCCCCAAGAGACTTGTGAAATTTTAAAAACTCAACTTTGTATTTTTCCCTGCCTGAGAATCACTAGCAAAAACTGCACATGACCTTTCTTGGATCTGTAATGACCATGGTTCCCAGCTGCGGACAGTGGAGTGCACTCCAGTTCAGTGGAAAGCAGTAACTCCTATTTGGGCACATTTTCATTATAGTAGCATGTAGTGCCCAGGGGCCAGGATGTTAAATATCCTGCACAATGTAGAATTGTTTCACCTAAAACATCAGGAGAAGCCCCCCCCCCCCCCCCCCTTGAGAAACACTGAGCTCAGGGTCCACTTCATGGGCATGTAAACTGTGCAGTCCTACAGGGCACAGTGCTTGGTTTAGCGCTCTGCAGTCACCATTTTGAAGATCTTCATATTATGTTTGAACATCTATTTTATAAATGAAATCCAGTGGTACAATGGATCACATACGCAAGCAGAGGAGCAGAGGAAGTGAGGGAATGTATGCCTCTTTTCTTCCTTGCCACCCCGCTTGCATATAGTCTTCATGGTGTCTCATAAACACAGGATTCTGATGGACCTAATGAGGTGTAGGAACTCAGAGAGTCACAAAGTGATTACAAGGCAAGCATATTACATCTATGGCTGATTTAGTGGACTCTCCCAAGAGGCTACACTTTCCATTTGAACCAGAACTTGCTTCAGATGCAAAAAGAAGGCAATGGCATCCTAAAAAATACACGTGACAAAAGAATCCTGTCATATCCTTTCTTACTAGTGCATATTACTTCCCTGTATTACTATTTACATTGAAAATGATGACACAGAAGGAAGGGGAGAGGTAGAACAACCCATGGTTCCCTTTCCTTTCAGTCCTCCCATATTCAGATTGGTAGGATGTATGCATATCAAAAAGGGAAACAAAAACAGGTGAGTTGGTTTTGTGCAGCATTTACACATTCTGATAAGCACAAAATGCATATACATGTAAAACTAGGATATGAATTGTGTACTTTTAATGATTTTGTGTATGAGTTAATTGGTTTTTATATTTGCATTTTAAATGGCATTGCACAAAATAAAGATGAATGGTAAAATTCATTCTAATAATTTAAAATTCTAATTTTCCTTTACTTAGAATGACATTAAAAAGCAAATAAAACACATCATTACAAGTCAAAAGACAGATGACAGAAGAAAGAAAAAGCTTTATATTTCAGTACATACAATGGTACTTTTTACCTGCTTTTTGAGCACGGGGCCCCACATTTTTCATTTTGCTCTGGGCTCAGCAAATTATGTAGCTGACCATGACAGAGCTAGTTTAAGCAGAAAGGGATTAAATGATAGTACTTAGCTCACAGATCTCAGAGAGGACCAGAGAACCAGGCTTGGATAATACACAGCTAGCTAGAAACAACATTCAGGAAAAACCAAACCAGGAAGAACACTCATCCCACCTCACCAAGCTCTTCTAGTGGAAAGCTATCCAAACACCAACCGCTAGTCAGCACCTATGACTCTAAAAATGTGAGAGCCCTTCCTCAGCTACCCAGAAGAACCAGACATCTCCACTATGGCATTTGCCAGAAAATCCCATATCCCTGAATGCAGTTGCTCACCTTCACAAACATGTCTTGAATGGGTGCATCTGATTACTGGAAACTAGGTCACATGTACTGATATGCTGAAGCCAGCTAGTGATTGTTAGCATCTTGTCCAACTAACTCCACATTCAGTGAAGTCATTTTGGTAGCTTGGGAGTATTCACACCATGAAAACTGGTCAATGCAACAAATCAGAGTTTTTTCCCTCCCCCAGCCGTTAGTAAACATTTACCAGCACACCATCATCTACAAGCAGCACTCTAGATTCAAGGGAGTCTAGAAACTGTCGTTTTTAACTTGCTAGCTTCTAATGTACAAGCTAGACAGGGGCTGGATGAGTGCTGGGTAAGCCATTGTATAATACCTGCTGAAAGATTACAGCATCCATTGCCTTCTGCTCTAAATTGCTAGTAGGCAAATAAATACTAATAGAAGTTGAACAGTTGTGGTACAGAAGGTTGGGCAGGCTTTTACTAAAAGCATGACATGATGAGTATACATCAGTGGACTAGAAGAGATATATATCAACTGATATGACTAAAATACATTTCTATGATGCTAGACTATAAGCTCTGTAAGAGCAGGGGCCATGTCTGTTTTGTCTTTCACTATATCTTATACATCACCTGGCAAATAGAAGCCACTCAACAATAACAACAACAACAAAAATAACTTTAAGAATAGAGAGAGTTCAATTTTGGCATTTCCCTTATTCTGTGCACATAAGACAATGCCATATGATTTTATTTACTCCTTTTAGATGAGTTAAACTTTTGGATGTCAACAGTTTACAATGATACTTTCATAGGTTATCTCATTTGCACCTATACCATCCCTGAGAAAACAGGAATTACTATCCATTTCATAGATGAGGAAACAAACTCCAAAAAATAAAGTGATCTTTCCAAACTCATTTAGCTAGTAAATGATTTAAAATTTTCATTTCCTAACTCAAAATTCCAGAACTCTTTCTTATGTCAGGAGACTGTATTTATAAAACACATTTGATAATGATTAATTAGGGAAGTATTGTCAAGTTTTCAATTTGAGCAACAACTTAAACTCAGTTACATGCAATGGACAAAATATCCTGATTTCATGCCACAAATGTTTTTCTTCAAAGTGAACATTCTTCCCTTGGCACTTTAGAAGGATTAGAATTGTGGTTGCAATTATCTTTTCTTAAAGTCAATGATGTTGATTCAAGAGGTAGGGGGAAATAAACCCTCTTCCAGAAATAGCTAATCCATGAATTCTATGCTTTTACTTTTTTCTAGCTAGGAATAGTATAACTTAAATGTTATGATGTACTTGGATTAAAATATAGTACAGGGACTCTCAGTTTTATATTACTTTAGAATCATGAGTGGTGGGTGAGGAGGTTGCTAATACAGATTTCCAGGCCTCATCCTAAAAATGTGACTTTGTAAAGGCCAAAATATTAAATTCTAAAGAACACTCAAGAGCCCAGAATACTAAGAATGGTGCCTCTGACATTCAGGTTGTACAAGAGTAGCTATTTTACCAGAAAATGCATTTTAGCATGGTAGTGCTATTTTTAAATCACTTCCATAGCCTCCTAAAACTTAAACCAATTTAAGAGATTTGCCTCTTAAAATTATTAGGTAATTTCCTGTATATTAGAAATCTTGCTACCTATGTTATTATAATCATGCTCTGAGGTTGAAAACTGCAGGTTAATTTACTGTCCTAATCAGTCTCAAATCTCTTTGAGTATAAATTCTTACTAGCATTATATGTCATGGAATTTATAGACAGCTTCTTACCAGTGATCTGTCCCTTTGAGCCTTTTGATTTCCCATTTGAAGAGACACAATGGTTCCAAACGAGGATCTCTTACACCACTTAAAATACATGGCAAACTACTAACCATTAAAATACACCAGTATAATACGTAAGAGTGGATGCATGATCTCTAATTAGGGCAGACTGAAAATGACTGTCAAAAGTCCTTTATTCACTGCCATACTTCGAACTTGAAACCATGGTTTCTCTCTCCTGCTTAAACCGTTTTGATAAGGTTCACCTAAACCGTTCTGGATTTAAGTAAAACTCTCGTTCCAGGGAGGAGAAAACTAAGGTTCCAAGAACCTAAATTATTTGTCCAAGGTCACACCCAGTATTAGTGACCAAGTCAGACAAAAATCCATCGATTCCAATATAATGGCCAACCCAACTCCTTCTGTTAGTACCCCTTTTTTTTTTCGATTTCACAACTGCACCCCATCTCCCAACCTCTTTTTGGATAAAGTTGTTTTGTTTAACAGTCCTTCCCCTCCCCACCCCACCCCCGTTTGCTTTTATGCCTTTGCATGATAAAACCTCCCATAATCAGTTAGTGAATAACACTGGGTGTCCATATCTAACGCGATGACTTTCACGGGCCTTTTTCTTTGGCCGAATATTTCTCTGAAAGGCTCTCAATCCTGGATTCCGCCGGGGGAGGGAGAAGGGAAGGGAGGTCACCCAGTGCTGACAAGTCCGTACATGTACAACGCGCGCGCGGGACGCAGCCTGCGGGGCCGAGGAAGAAACCGAGGAAGGATATATTAGGGCGGAAGGGCAGAGGCGGAAGAAGAACACCGTGGTGGGAAACCCCTGTGCACGGGATCTGCCAACCCCTGGCAAAGCTGAGCAGAGCCGAGCGTGAACAAACCCTTTTAGGTGGCCAGGCGCAGACACTGCAGCACAACGCAAAGGGAGGGGGTGCGGCGGCTGGAGCCGCACGATCGGGAGGGAGCGTCCGGGCGGCCCTTTTATAGGCCGAAGCCCGCGCTCGCGCGCCCCCGCCCCTCGCGCCGCCCCCGGGCCACGCGCGGAGCCGCGGCGTTACCTGAGAAGGGCCGGCTGCGTCCGCGCCCGGCCCCGCCCGTTCCGCCGCCCGCCCTCCCGCGAGGCCGCGGCGGCACGAGATCTGCGCCTCGCCTCCCTCCTCCCGCGGGCGGGTTTTCTTACCTTGTGAAAAGCCGTCTCCGCGGCTGCCCCCGCCTCCTTCACAGGATATGAAATGGCGGTCGGCGAGGCGAGCGCGAGCACCGCAGCTCCGGCCAATCCCGCCTAGCCACCAAAACGGCCCCGAACACTGGCGGCCCCCTCCCGCAAGCCCCTACGAGCCCATCCATGACATCGGCGCTCCGCCGCCCCCCCCTGCTGCCCCCGCCCAGGTGGCCGTGCCCACCGGCCGAGTCATCGATTCCTCGCGCCAGGCGCTAGTCCCGCTTTCCACCGGCCTCCTCCCTCGCTGCGAGCCTGGGGGCGGGGGAGAAAACACCTTCTCGGCCCCCGCCTGGGTGTCCCGCTCGGGCGCCCGCCCTGCTCCCTCCCTTTCCCGCCGCGTCCCCTCCCCCAACTACTCACCGCCCTCCCTTCGCCACACACGCAACCCCATCTCCCCTCCCCCAGTGGTTGCGTCCGTGACATCATCATCATGGCAACAAGAGCTGCAGCCTGGGACCGAGGAGCCCGTGTGATTCCCGGCGGCGGCGGCAGTGGCGGCAGCACCAGCACCGACGATAGCGCCAGGGCTTCTCTCCTGCTGCCCCTCGCCAGGTGCTCCTGAGGAGGCGGCGGCAGCAGTGCCAACACCGCCCGGCCCGCCGCCGCTGCTCCAGGTGTCTGTGTGTGAGGGGAGGGGGCCGAGCCGAGGAGGGGAGGGGGCGCCGCCGCCGCTGCTGTGGGGCCGTCGCTGCGGAAGAAGCCGCCGCCGCCGCCGCTGCTGCTGCCGCTGCCAGATCGCTCGTGAAGAGAAGGCGGTGGCGGCGGCGGCGAACATGTTTTCAGTGAGGATAGTGACTGCCGACTACTACATGGCCAGCCCGCTGCAGGGGCTGGATATCTGCCAATCCCCCCTCACCCAGGCCCCTGTCAAGAAGGTGCCAGTGGTGCGAGTCTTCGGAGCGACCCCGGCAGGTAAGCGGGCGCGGGGCGCGGGCGGGAGCCGGCGGGGCGCCCGGGCTGCCCTCCCCGCCGCGCACACGCGCGCACACCGCCGGCTCTCGGTGCATCGCTGCCGCCTCTTCCCTCCCCTCCGCCCTCCTCGCCTTTCCCCCGGTGCGTGACAAGAGGCGCAGAAATGTGGGTCCGCGCGAGCGCTGCGCCCCCTCCTCCCCCGGCGGGGAGGCGGCGGGCACTGAGTGCCGAGTGTTTACACTGCGTGCGGCGGCCGGGGGCCGGATCCGCACTCGGGGTCTCGGGCAGGGGGGAGCGAGCGCCCGCGAACAGCGCTCTGGCCCTGCAGGATGGGCCAGGTGGCCGCGCCATGTCCTCCGTGAACGGGTTCACAGGGCTGCGCTCAGAGGTCGGTCGCTGGTGGGACTGCGGACAGCCCCCTGCGTCTCCCAAGTGCCCTTTCTGGAAATGGCTTTAAGAGGAGTGAGGAAGTGTCAGCTCTCTGTGCTCTGCCTCTCCTCCTCGCTTCTCGCCTGCGCTCTCCTCTGCCCCTTCCGGAGGTGCCGTGGGCTCAAGAGTGGCGCCTGGGGCCAAATAATCTTTCTCATTGAAGTGACCATGTGGTTCTGCTGTGAGTGCAGGTCGTGACTCCTTAGAGTTTAAGCCTCAGAGTCTGGGGACAGGGCAATATCCTCAGGTGCAATGCTTTGAGGGAAACGTGGATCCATGGAAGTAGGAAATGTGTGTTTGTTGCCCAACGTAAAATATCCCACTCGGTGGCGTGAATTTCTTATGAACCACAGCTGAACTCAGCAACACAAACATTTAGAAATGCTCTATGCTGAGTTGCAGTATTGCGTTTTAAATGCACGTATCTTTAAAACGAAAACTGTTTTGATGAACGAGTGGGGTGGGGAGACAGCAGTGACATAGTCTGCATTCTCAAAAGCTCTTGGGGACTTATGATAATATAAATAAGTAGTGGCCAAATTTACAAGGTTTTAAATTGTTTTGGTTTTCTACATGCTTTGAACTGTCTGCATGAAATAACGGAGCTGCCTCCTAGAAAGGGATGCACTTACCTCTAGCGATGTATTATTGCCCTATGGGATTTTAGAAGGCATTTCCCACTTGATGCTTCTTGCCCTAATCACCATTCCTCTTATTACTACTGTTTCTGTGGACTACCCAGATAATAACACTTTCCCAAACACAAGCACTCATTTTCAAGCAGTTATCTTTTACTGTGAATTCTCTTTGTTAAAAATTTCAGCGGTGTTAGTGAGATTTGACAGCGCATTCCTTTTTAAAAATAACGAAAACGATTTTGATGTTAGGGACCCTTGTAAGATGGGGAATTTGAGTGCTGTTAATTTGTTGAAAGGATAACATCTGAAATTTTGGAGGCTGGAAAATAGAGGCAGTAGAGTTCTGAAGGATAGATTTTCTGCCCTTTTATGTGTTTATCGGTGCTGTCTTTGTTTCTAATTGGAATTTCAGTGTAATATACTATTTGTTCTCACTTCAGCTACAGAGAAATAATAAGATAGTGACGTTGATATAGCTCTGTTTAGCCAGATTTCCAAATCGTAAAGTGACACGTTAATAGGATATACTGTGGCATCTCTGTGTATTAAAGTTTGTATGGTTTGGATTATTTCTACACATAGTTTTTTTGTTTTTTTGTTTTTTTCCCCCCTACACAAGTCATTAAATATGTATCCCTGAGTGATTTTCAAGCTGTTTTATAGAAAACTTTTGTTTGTGGAAATGGGTGAAGATCTACTGTGATCTAGCAGTAATTCTATAATGTGAGAAACATTCTTCAAGAAATGATGATGAGGTACTTTTGTGTTTCTTAATATAAAAAAAAATAGACACAGGGACTATTCTGTGATAAATATTTATTTCTTCCCTCCTGGACATCTTACAATTGATTACCAGCTCCCTTAAAAAAAAAAAAAAACTTTAAAAAAAATATACTTTGAAATGTATAATGTAAATGAATATGAAATACTTTTTTGTACATACATTGAAAGATAAGAAACTTAATACAAAGAAACTGAAACTTTTAAAGGTGTATCAAATTGAGTTTGCTGTAAATATAGTTCAGTTACAAACAAAACTTTTGTGTTTCTTCAACAGGTGAAAAATTTGAAGTCACTGGCAAACATTTAGAGTTTATAGCTTTCAGAAATTAAGCCAGCATTTTTAACATGTTAGAAACTCCCAGTAAAATGAATATTAATCATAAACAAAAAGTGTACAATATCTGCTTCCAAATTCTCTCCCCAAAGAAAACTAGTCCAGTTCTCCTAGTAAAATAAATTTGAAAATAATTAACATAAAAGGTCAATCTGGCTTAGTAATAAAAGTCTGAGTGCTAGAATTTTTAATGAAGACCGTTTTATTGTTTGAAAGTATAAACTATGTTAATATGTTTATGAATTCTATAAATTAATGAAAAATAGTAACACATGATAAATCTACGTTATATAAAGTACCAGAAACTTAAGTCTTTTATATATAATAGGTAATTTTGGAAGTCCTTAATTTTTTATCTTGGTTTGGAGAAAAGCTGTTTTTAAACTGAGTTTACTTTTTATAAATGAGCCCTGAAAAGTAGAATTTTCTCCCAAATAATGAGGCCATTTTATATTTGTATTATAAATTCTGAACTGATTGATTTCTCACATTTTTACTAGTTCAGTTTTTCTATTGCATAAAAGGTGTTTTTCTGCTTTAGAAAACAGTCCAGTTGACTTCTGATTGTCATGCGTTTTGAGGGCATATCTTGAGTAATTTAAGAAATGAATTAACTATCTTAGGTTTAAAAGCTCTTGTATCTTGTGTTGCTGAAATTTGAAAAGGTATTTAAAAAAAAAAAGTGGCATAGTCAAATTTGAATGGTAAATCCTGACTGATTTAATCCCTGAGGATGTTGATTCCTGAGAGAATCACTTAAATTTTCATGTGAGTGAGTGATGGAATTATTTTTACAAAAAGCCAAAAACCTGCTTTTCTTCACTCATTGAAAAAATGTCTTGAGCACTATTTTGATGTCACAGTGTATTGAGCAATGTTAACAACAACGTTTTGGTAATATGTTTTAATGGAGAGAAGCAAGGTTATAAATAACTAAAGTACAGGGCAGTGTTTTTTAACTTGGATTTGAATACGGGTGTAACTGCTCTGGGAATTCACTTCAAATGAAATCCTAAGGCTTCATTGTGAGGACCTGACTCAGGTGGATCTGAGTTTCCATATCCCAACTCTTGCTTAGTTGCTTGACATAACTCCATGTTGAGCTTAGAAAGCTCTCTCAGTTTTCTCAGCACCAAGTTAAACAGAATTATCCTCTCAAAAAGCTTCCCTGCTGAGATGCAGAGTAGGAGTAAATAGAAGAGTGTGAGTGAGGTGTTCACATAGCAAGTAATTAAACAAAGTAGGCCAAACAGACTATAGAGGGAGCTGCTTGTCTTTGAGATTACTGTACAGAACTCTGCCACTCCCCCCCCCACCCCAGTCTTCCTCCAGATAATGAAAATTTTAGTAGATTGTTCTGGATGCTAGCTGTTAAACATGAAATCAAGTTCTTCAACATAAGAAATTGGTTATTCTGAAATGCTATATATGAGTTTATGTCGTTGCTTAATACCTTCACTTTTTTTGGTGAAGTGGCAGATCAAGTTTGAGATGAGTACTGTTTTGAAAACTATAGCATTTATCGACAACTTAAATTACAGATAATTTCTCTAATAATAGTCTTGTTTGTTCACAGCCTTTTAAAATTTTTTTTTCACTTAGACCATCTAAAAAAATTTAAGATCACATAATACCGATTTGATACAATTATTAGAAAGGTTTTTTTCAGGAGCACTGCTGAGATTTAGTGATTTTCCACAAACAAAATTAGTCACTCTATTTAGTAGGCATTTGAAGCCCTGAGTACCAAATTTTATTAGCTTTAAAATCACAATCAGTAAATTAGAGGCTAAAGCAGGGAGGTCCCTATTAAATCTGGACACAGTAGAATCTGGTAATACTCGGTTCATTCAGTGAACACTTAATGAGAACTTACTACGTATATTGAGCTATTTTTGGTGTGGTCATTTTAAACAACTTTTATCCTTTAGACTCTCACAATATAGTAGAAATGATAGACATGTAAGCATAAGTCAAATGTAGTTTGATTATGACAGATGTGTGTAAGAAAGCAAGGACTCAAAGGAGAACATGTTAGTGACCAACTAGCAGGCAAAAAGGGGAGTCAGGGAAGGCTTCATGAAGGAAGTATGGATTAAGTCATTTTAAAGGAATCTCAAAAGAATTTTAAAATTCTGATAGAGGAACAGATAAAAGGTAATTCACAAATGAGTAAACTGCTCTTGGCAGGGCAGCTTGGCAATGCATATCATAATCCTTGAAATGTTGTTTTTTGACCCAATAATTCTAGCTTTAGGGATTTTAATCTATGAATGTAAATCTTTTGGCAAAATCTGATTATCTTTTGAATCCATCTACTTCTTTTCATTATCCATCACCACCTTAGTCTAAACTACTAGCATTTTTGGATGCATTTACAACAGTAGCCTCCTAATCTTGGCCTACACCCAGTCCACTCTGTTCCCTTCTAATCTGTTTTCTACACTGTAATCGAGGGATCTTTTCGAAATGCAAACCTGATTATATCACCCTACTACTTGGTATGCTTCAGTAGCTTTCCATTGCATTTAGGATAAGGACAAAGCTACATGTCTTATGTGGTGGCGTCTACATGTCTTACAAGGTCTTGCATAGTCTGGCCCCTACCTTTCTATCCAGCCATGGCTTGAGCCATGTTCTTCTTGCCTTGCTCTTTGTGTTCCAGCCATATTGGCCTTATTTCAGTCCCTTATTCTTGCCATGCTCCCTTCCACAATGAGGCCTTTGTACCTGCTGTTCCCTCTGCCTAGAATGTTTTTCCTTTTCCTTCACCTAAACTCTGATTTACCTTTCCTCAGGGAAGCCTTCCCTATCATAGACTCTCAGAATTCCATAAACTCTCCTTCATAACACTTGCTATAGTTGTAATTTTATATATGTTGGAGATTAATGTCTGTTTTCCCCAGTAACCTCCATAAATGCTGGTAATGTGTTCATTTTTTGCACAGTTATACAATCAGTACTTACCACAGTGCTTGAAACTCAAGTATTTTTGCAAGAATTAATCAATAGATGATAGTTATCACAGGGCACAACCTCAAATATTCAACAATTGGGAAATGGTTATATAAATTGGGCACATTCATATAGTAGAACTTATGTCATTAAAATGATATTTTAGAAGAATATAGAGTAATATGGGATAATGATGTTAGTATATTATGTGAAAAAATTAGCTTGCAAAATAGTCATTTATTAAAATCCAGAAAAAAATACACCAAAATATAAAGGTTGGTTATCTCTGGGAGATGTGTTTTGAATTTTTTAGATTGTCTACAGAGACTATGTATTGATTTTATAATTTGGGAAAAAACTATGTACAAACTTAAGGAAAAACTGGCTTTTTAGGTATGGTACATAAATATAGCAAGAAAGACTTGAAGTTCATATTGGGCTCCAAAAAAAGTAACCACAATGCATGATTGATTGCATAATGATAGTATGGAACTTTATTCTATAAATTCAGTTTAGGAACTGCAAAATGATTCTTACATTAAAAAAGCCAATAAATTCTGGCTTTTTAATTTTACCATTTATATGTAAATTGATTTTAATTTTAAAATGTTTTGAAAAGTAATGCAGTTTTGGCACATGGCAGCAGTGAAACAGAGTGGAGGCCAGAAACTGACTTAAACATAAATAAGAACTTACGGTATCAAAATGTATGCTACCCTCACCTATTAGTATCGAAAAGAGTTATTTAATAAACAGTGTTGAGATAGCCAGTTAATCATCTAGAAAAATAGAAAGTTGGCTTCCAGGTGAGACAGAAGATTTAAATGTGAAAACGAAACAAAACAACATAGGATAATTATTTGTAATGTAATCTAGGAATGGCGAAGACCTTTCAAAGTATAAAACAGAACTGAAGCCAGATTGCTCACATTTACAACATAAATGAAATTCTATACAGAGAAAAAAAATCATAAAGTTAAACAGATTAGTAATAACTGATTTGTATACTTTTCACAAAGGAGTCCTTTCCTCTTGATACATAAACAGCTTCTAGAAAATAACTCAGTAGAAAAAATGAGCAAAGAGAATTCATATGAAAAGATGTGCAATTTTATTTATAAAGAAGATATAAGTTAAAACTACAACATACTATTTATCACCTATCAAATTAGGAATAATTGATTACATAATATAACTTGGGGAGGTTGAGAGGAAGGGGAAATGGGCATTCTCATATTGCTGGTGGGGATATAAAATGTTCATTTTCTATGGAAAGCAATATGGAAATCATTTTAATACAAGTATATTTTGATTTAGCAATTTCATTTAAGGATTTCATCCTCAAATATTTTACATATGTGTTAAATGAACATATAAAAATATTTGTGGCAGCATTGTTTGTCATTGCAAAAAATTGGAAACAACCTACACATAAGTCAGTAGGGGAGTGGTTAAGTAAATAATGGTGTATCTTTTCAATGGAATACTAGGCAGCCTTTAATGTAATGAGGCAATACTATGTATTCGGCTATGGTGCCATGTCTAAGTTATATTAAGAGGAAAAAAAGCAAGACAGGAGACTCCATGTTTAGTATGTTGCTATTTGTGTGGTTTAAAAAAAAAAATATATATATATATAAAATATAGGGGTGTGTGTGTGTATGTGTCTGTGTGTGTGTCAAAGGATACATGAGAATTTGATAACAGTGGTTGTCTGCAGTGAGGGGGAACTGGTAGTCTAGAGGACAACGGTGGGAGACTGTAATTTTGGAATATTTTTTACCATGTGCATGTAATACCTCTTCAATTTTAGTTTTTAAAATTATGTTGTGTTTCCAGGAATTGGTAAGGAAGAACAAAAACAAAAGTCTAATAGTTGTAAACAGTTATCAAATGATTACTCCAATACTGTTTAATTTTAGATTTTGCTAGAGGTCTTCTAATCCAGTGCTTCCCATTGATGTTATGTGGCTCACTGGAGGGTGGCCCTAGTGGAGTGGGATCT
Source organism: Panthera uncia (assembly GCF_023721935.1). Classification (NCBI taxonomy): domain Eukaryota; kingdom Metazoa; phylum Chordata; class Mammalia; order Carnivora; family Felidae; genus Panthera; species Panthera uncia. The sequence goes on along the minus strand of NW_026057580.1, from coordinate 69,627,900 downwards.
GAAGGAAGACTGTGGGGTTCCTTTGAGCAGATAACTCGATGAGCAACAACCCGCAGTTACTGCTCCTTTTGATATTTTCAACGCATTAGAGGAGGTGCTTTATTATTTGGAATCTACTTCAGCTAACTACAGAGTATGCAACTGCCTCTTGTGGAGAAGGGATCATGGAGCTACTATTGGAGTTTATATTCCCGGTGCCTGATGAGCATGTCACACAGCACAAGATGTAGTCTGCTGTCAATGAGAGCAGAGGGTAGCAGGGATGTTGGTTGCCCTGGGAAGCCCAGCTCTAGGCCTGAATTTCTTTCTGTATTCACCTGTGTTGGATTTCCTAGTCATGTGCATCTGATGTGTCATTTAGCTTGCTGCAAGATGACTGCTAATAGTGCATGTATATTCTGCAAAAATAAACACCATTGTTATTTTGAAATATTGTTCTTGATGTGAAAAAGGTTGGATTTGAAATTAATTCATATTACTACAAACCTCATTTAAATTTTAATTTTCTTCTATAATTATGTAAAGGAAATGTGATAATTTTTTCACAAAATACCGTGTTGATGCCTCCAAATGCTCTTCTGTTGGTCTGTGTGCCGAACAAATATTATTTACAATGTGAAAAAGATTGGGAAACACAGTTCTGGTCAAATCTTCTCATTTTATATAAAGAAAACTGGAATCTAGGTAGGTAAGCTCAGAGATCTGTCCAGTGTCCAATAGTTGCTTGTGTGGGCTAGGTCTGAAAACTGGGAATCTTGACTCTCAGCTCTCACTGGCTCCCCAAATCTAAGGGGAAATTAGAGAAAGGCATTGATGGTAATTGAAAGGCGAACATACTGTACCTTAGAGGAATTATGAGAAGACCCACATGTGCACAGTTTAGAAATCTTTAAGGGCCTACAGTGTCCAATAGTGCTTAGAATCTTCCTGTAGATAGGTTATAGTGGGATTTGTTTTGTGATGACTGTAGCTATCTTCTTTAAAAAATATATAGTAAAGGCTAGAGTATAGTAAGAGGAATTTAGGACAAAATAAACAAAAATTGATACTAGACGTATGTGTATATAGTTTTCCAAAGAAAAAGAGAATGTATCAGGAGAACTTTCAAGTTCCTCTGGTGCTTTAATTTTCTCTCACCTTGTTTTTGATTGGATTAGAATTTGTTCAATAAAAAAATGAATGAAAATTGATTCAGGTTTAAGGAGGTTGGGGTTAAATAGACTTCAAAGGGTGTTGTCATTAACCCTAGACATTTCAAAGAAATACTTAGCAACTTAGTAAGATATGGGATATGGTATATTGTATGTTACGTTGGTACCTGGCTGCCATTTCAACGCCACAGTGATACTAAATAAGAGAGGAAATAATGAATGTTAAGGTACGGTAAACTTTGGGTAAAATGTGTTAATTAATAGTTTCCAGGTAAGATACAGATAGGGAAGGAGGAGTAGGTGTCTTAGGCAATTAAAACAAAACTCCACTGTTAAAACCTAAAGTAAATACATTTTTGAGATCAAAACAAATCATAAGTAAAAATCAAACCCTCTTAATAACAGTCTATTTAACCTTTTGGTGTGCAGGTGTGGTTTTTATTTTTGTTGCTTTTTGGTTTTTTTTTTTTTGTCATTTCTTTTAAGTTTTTTCACATGATCGTCTATATTTCTTCCAGTTGTCTGTAACTTTTTAAATATTTTTTCAATGAAAAATATTTTGTTAATTAGTATTGGCAAACTGGACTGTTTTCTGCAGCAGAAATTGAATATATGCCTAGCACAGTAAATTCTGAGAAAAAAGGGTAGTAATTGTCATTGTAAATGTTAGGGTTTTTGTTTTTGTTTTTTTGGTCCAATTCTATTTTCTTTTTAGATGATAGTTGTGGGAAATACTAAGAATTTGAGGTCAATTTCCTTGGGGGTAGTTATTTAATTTTCTTTGGGTTGAGAGAGCATTTACTATATAAACGATTCAATAATGAAAGAAAGCGTGTTACCTCAAAATGCTTGTGTAATATATAACAATATAACGAGAGTTTTCTATTTTTCTTCCATTTATTACGATTACCAAGGAAGTATAATTATAATTAAAAGAAATATTTTATTTTGCATATATTTACACTTCAAAGCAATTTATATATTAAATTAGGTTTTGTTTGAGATGGTGAAATGAAAGATTTTTGTGAGTAAGAATACATGTTGATATGTGAAAAAATGTGAAGTTAAAACATGTTGGCATACTCCTAGTTTCTCAGAACAAGAAAATGACTAATCTAAATTTCATTTCAGAATAAAAACCAAGACAAGCCACATAAAAGCAACCTAAAAATTAAACTGTCATCATATTATTTGTTTTAAAACTATGGAATAATATATCTGAGGAAGATTTCTCTCAAAATTGTTTTTCTCAATTTCAAGTAAGTAATTTATTTTGGTTAATATATTGGGGATGAGGGGGGTTGGGGGTGAGCCTTGGCATTGAAGTTGGTAAATCCTACTCATCCTTAAAGTAACAATTAAAATATTAACCTCTTTTAAAGCCTTTTATGACTCCTTTGCCCATTCCCAAAAGGTTATCTCTTTGGTTTCCCGTAGTCTTAGCCCCCTTTCACATTGCTGATAAAGGACTTCCTACACTGAGTGTTGTGTTTGTCTGTAGGGATAGTCACATGGCACTACCCTTGTGTGCCTCCCTGCCCCCTCCCCGTCCTTGTACCCCCTACACTGCCTTCTGTTCAGAGACCCTCAGCAAGTTACTTTACTTCTATGAGCCTTAATTTCCTCCTCTGTAAGATGAGTTTTAATAATTTTTACCTCATTGGATTATTACGATTAAATACAATAATCATCAAATGTGTGGCATAATAGTAATATGTTATTTTCTTTGCCCTTCTAATTCCAGAATCTGCCACATTACTTCATATGTAATAAGCTCTCTTTAAAATAATTGAAATTAAAAATGGAATATTTGTAGCATTCCTTTCTCACAATAGGGCAAACTAGAATACCTGCACATTGTGGAATAAAGCTTTTTGCAGTTGGTCACTGACTCATATATCTTCAGGCTAGATAATTACCTGTTTACAGTACTTTTTTTAAAAATTGACTTTTTTTTTAACCTACTAGGCCTGATTTTTCTTTTTTAACTCTTGATGTATACATAGAGATAGAAAAGTGTCCAGGCCTGATCTTGCCTTGAAAAAGGGCAATGTTAAGCCATTGATCCAAGGAGTAACTATGATTTTCCAATGCTACAAATTAGGTTAAGTTTATTTCTTGTGAAAGAGCCTTATTTTCCAAAGCCTTCAGTAATGCCTTCTTTTTTAAAAATGATGGTAGAATGAATTGAAAGTGTGTGTTCCAGAGATCACAAAGGTGGCAATAGAATTTATTCATCTCTTATTTTTGCCTTTTGTGAATTCATAAGACACAAGAAGCCTTTGGTATTTAAACCTATGTAGGATTGTGGAATGTGGACCAAATGAAGTAATTCATTATTGCCTAGAGTTTGAATTTCTTCACCAAAATTTTTTATACGTATTCCCAGGTTTTGTTTAGTTTTGTTTTAATAACGTTGTCTTTTAAATTTTTCATGAAGTCATTAGAAAGATTTTCAAATTAATTTTAATGAATCACAGTTTGTTTGATGATGCTTAATGATTTTACAGTAGAAGCCAGGAAGGGGCACCTGGGTTGCTCAGTCAGTTAAGCATCGACTTTGGCTCAGGTTGTGATCTCCCCTGTTTATGAGTTTGAGCCTTGCATCAGACTCTCTGGCTGTCCATGCAGAGCCTGCTTCAGATCCTCTGTCTCCCTCTCTCTCTGCCCCTGCCCTGCTCATACTCTCTTTCAAATAAAAATAAAAAAAATAATTAAAAAAAAAAAATAGAAGCCAGGTTGGTCAAGAGACATTACTTTTACATCATTTTACTGACAGAGGTTATAGGCCATTAATTGACCCCTTACTATATGCCCAATGCTAAATTGTTTTAATCTGTACAACAACTCTATAAAGTGAGTACTATTATCCCCATTTTAAAGTTGAGGAAATGAGGCTTGGAGAGGTTAATTAACTTTTGCTTAAAGTTATTCACATATTTACCTCATAGCATGTGAGGATTAAAATGAGGGAACGTGTATTAGCCTAAACAGAAGGAACAAAGAAGCAAATTATGAAATGTATGTGTCCTAGCGCTGTGGAATTTGATGATAACCATTATTGAGACATGACAGTGACCATGAATATATTCTTACTCACTTTTTTGCGTGTGTATGATAGTATACCCTGCTATTCTATACTGACCCTTTTTTTTCCTGAGCAATATTAATGTCTCTTCTCAAACTCATGTTCCTATTTGGACTGGATTGTTTTGTTTTATGTGTATGTTTTTATAAGGTGTTAGTGGGACTTTGTTATCAGTCTGATACAAATTATCTTTGTAAGTTTAGTTTGATTAAACAAGTAATGTATGAATATATTCTCGTCGTGAAATTTAACAAACAGAAACAGGTAAAACATAAATTTTCCTTAATCGCCAATCCGACTGCCCTCTCCACTTGTATGAGTTTTTGCGTAATAAACCTCCCCAAAACATAGTGGTATAAAGCAAGCCTTTTGTTGACCTATGATTCTGGGATGGGCTCAGTTATGCAGTTTTCCTGCTGCTGGCTGGGCTGCTTATGTGGCGCAGTCGGCTGAGAGTTCAGCTGGACGCTGGTTGGTCTAAGATGGCTTCGCTCACATGTGTGGATATTGGTGCTCGCTGTAGACTAGGATGGAAGGCCATGTGTCTCCAATAGGCTAGCCTTCACCTGGAGGCAGTAGTAGGGTTTACAGAAGCAGCAAGTAAAGGCAAGCCCCGTATATTTTATCTTGTCCCATGGGCCACAAAGCACATCACATGGCCAAGCTGAGTCCGTGTGGAAGGGGTTTCCTAAGAGTGTGACTCATTAGGGGGCCACTATTCCAATAATCTACTATATCACTGTTGCTGGCTGACTCATTTTTCAGGAAACGTTTGTCAGTGTGACAGTGTCCTGCTCTTCTTGAAAGAGTATAGTGTTTAAAAATTTATTGAACAATTCTGATAAATCTAGCTAATTCCTTGTTCTTAGTTGTTTTATTCCATTCTCATCACCCCTCAGCATCATTCCTGGTCCCGTTTACCCCAACAAATACTTACTCTGAGCACCCACTAAATGCACAGTAAGGTATCAGGTGAGCAGTAGATGGAGCAAGACCACTGTGATCATCATCCAGGTTTCTTTTTATTTTTTTAAAGTTAATTTTGAGAGAGAGAAAGCATGAGTGGGGGAGGGACAGAGAGAGAGAGAGAGAGAGAGAGAGGGAGAGGGAGAGGGAGAGGGAGAGAGAGAGAGAGAGAGAGAGAGAGAATCCCAAACAGGCTCCACACTGTCGGCGCAGAACCTGATGAGGGGCTTGAACCCATGAACTGTGAGATCATGACCCAAGCTGAAATTGGACACTTAACCGACTGAACTACCCAGGTGCCCCAGTCATCCAAGTTTTTAAAACTTGCCTACCTTTCTGCTTCATTATATGAACAGAATTCTATAAAAGCAGGCAATTATAACCATTTTTTGAAAACGACCAACAGCCTACACTAGGCAAAATATATCTTGTGTACTAAATTTTTTAAATGTCTTACAAGAATATCTTCAAGAGAAGAATAAGTGTAACTCAGAGATTGTTTTGATCTGTACTCCCACCAGCAATATGAGACTTCTTCCATCCCCTTACCAAGATTATGTTCTCAAGTGTTTTGATCTTTGCCAATCTAATAGATAAAAACATGGATCTCAGTGTGGTTTTAATTTGCATTTCTTTTATTATGAGATCGAGTGTCTTTCCATATGCTTGAGAGCCATTTGTATTTCCTTTTTGGTGTACTACGTGTTTATTTTTTATCTACTTTCTGTTTTTGAGTTTTGGTCTTTTGTTTATTGATTCCTAGGAGCTTATCATGTAATAGGAAAATTGGTCTTTGTGAATGGACTTTCTGATATTTTTTCCCAGTTTATTCTTACGGTAAATACATTTTATTTAAGTAATTTTTTCATTTTATAAAGAACTTTTTATATCTTACATGAGGCTTTAGATCACATTTAGTTGAAATTAGTTTTAAAACATTAGGCATGGGAAGGGAAGAAAAAGATCCTGACTTTATCACTTCTTCTTTAAAGAACTTACTTTTTAAAATGTTATGACTCAACTTAAAATGAACAGTTTCAAAAGGATCTTAATTTTGATTTGTTTCTTTCTAAGTTTGGGTCTATTGTGAGACCACTCCTTTTGGGGCTATTTTTAGATGATTAGACTGTGTAGCATAGGTGGAGAAAATTTGTGTTACTTAGAATAACTTGTTAATAATACTGCTTTGAGTCTTGTTCAGTGTGTGTGTGTGTGTGTGTGTGTGTGTGTGTGTGTGTGTGTATAATGTGCACACATGCATAAATAACAGCGGTTCAGGCAATGCTCTGACTCATATATAACTCTTTACCTATTTAGCCAGCCTTTACCTAATCAACCATGTAGCTGTATTAGAGTGGCTAGATTAGACTAGCCTTTGCCCGGTGGGCCAAATAGAGGAAAGACAACAGACTCTGACCTTTTTTGAGAAAGTAGTAATGCTGCCCACTATCTAAACAGTGTCATTTTTAATCAGATTGTAGGGAGGTAGGAAGAGGGTAGCAGACGCATCTATGTCCTGTGTGGCATCTGACATTGTGAAATACTTGGACTTTTCCCCTTGACTTCTGTATAAAAGGGGATTAGAAAACTGCAAGGCTGTAGACATGAATGTGTCTTGAGTCATTTAATGTAGTTTTCAAAAGTTTTTAAAGTTGTCAAACCTTTTCTTCATACATAATTTTACCCAGCAGGATACAAAAACAGAGAATCCTAAGTGACTTATAGTGGGAAATGGTAGAAAACTAGTTTTTGCCACGCATTAGTTTTTAATTTTTCAAAGTTGTTGAAATGTTCTTTAAGGTCTGTTATATCATCAGTATCGTTATAAATGTTTCATTGACAATTACAAGGTTTTCCAGATGGTAACTGTAATTAAATCATAGTGAGCATTTCATAATGCATATAATTGTTGAATCATGGTTTTATACCTGAAACTAGTATAATATTGTATGTCAGCTATACTTCAATAAAAACAGTTGTCCCTTTATTTGATACCAAATTGTGAACATATAATTCCTTGATTAAAAGAAATTTAGGTATTTCTGAGGTTGTAATACATCTTGCAGTGTATACATTTAACACAGTAATTTTCCATTCTGAAAAGTTAATATTAAGTTGATGGGACATCTTCTAATGGACGACTTCCTAAAAAATATATATAACATTTCATGATATGTTTTCATCCTCTGTATACTTATATTTTTACGTAATTACATCATGGAATGAAATTGCTTCTCACTTCATTTTGTTCTTCATTTTTGCCTGACATCTCTAATTGTTTTAACTTTGTATATTTTGTATATTTTGATGTTGAATTATTTGGCACATAAAACTTCACAACTAATGGGTCTTTTATGGCAGTGCTTTCAAACTGTAGCAAAGAATCAAATTTTTTTCTAATACATTAGAAAATGTACTTTAAAATACATTAGAAGTGAATTACTAGAAAAATGAAACAAGGAAGAAAAACCAAGCAAAATACAAGCTTCCTTTTTTAGCATTATATTAAACAGGTATGCAATTCCCCTGTCCGGTTGCACTAAGAGTTTCTACATGCTTACTTTCAAGTTTTAAACTTTTCTTGTTCCAGACCAATAACAAACAGCTAGTTCATACACTGTATTTGAATAGCTTTGTAAACATTGTTGTCTCAGTTTACAGAGACACTTTAATTCTTTTCTTCTTGAATCCTACTTTTTCTCCAACATCAAAATTGTTATTCCTGTTTCCTTTTAGTTTTACTATTTCCATGATAGTATCATTGTCTATCACTATTTCTAATCTTTTTTTATGTCGTTTCATTTTTTAACCCCATCTGAGGATTTTTCCAATAGAAAGGCTTTAAACAATAAAAATTTGTTGTTATTGATATTTTTGATTTTTACTCCTATAATTTTGTACATTTTATTAATTTTGTTTCACTTTTGGCTTTTTTCAGGATAGATTGTTTTATGTTTTATTTTAAAAAATACAAAAATCATCTTAAAAGCATAAGTACAGAAATGTAGTTGTAACTATATAATTTAAGAACAACTCAAAAATATTTTTTCTTTTATGTAACACAGGGAATTTAGCTTTTTTACATTGTTAGCTTCCCAAGTTAATATTTAAGACTAACTTATAAATGTTGAATATTTTAGATTGTATATCTTCTTTTTCAAAAAAAATTTTAGCTTATGTATTAAATTTCAGTAGAACAACTTAGACTCAACTCTACATACTAACTTGGTATGGAGTACCACCACTCATCTATTTATACCATACCACTTATACTCATTCTTGAGTTCCAATTTAGACTTTTTTCCTTTGGTTGCCATGAGTATGTTTTCAGGTACTATTTTTCGGAAGATATTCTTGTGGGTTACTTTTCCTGAACCCTTTGAATATCTGAAAATGGCTTTTTGTTGCACACATGTATTAGTGAAAGCCTGACTCAATATGGTATTCATGTGTCCCATGCTTTTCCTTTATAATTGTCTAGCCATTATTCTGGTTATCTTTTATTTTTGACTGAGACAAGAAAGTCTTTCTGTTGTAGAAATGCTGGTGCTTTTTATTTTGGGATAGTCTTCTATTATACCTTGGAATATCGCTTTCATTTCATTTGTTAAGCCTTTTTTTTAAAAAAAATTAAATACCTCTTATTGGTGGATTGGTTCACATTTCTTTTTTATACCTATCTTCTTATTTTTAACATTGTCTTTTGCATTCTCGGTGAACATTTTTATTTTCATCTTTTACATTACTGATAGGTTTTTTGCAATATTGATTCTGTTCTTATCTCATCTCAAGTGCAGAATTTAATTTTGTTGTTTATTCCTGTCATTTTTCTTATTTCTTAGAGTATAGGTTTGTATCTTAGTCTGCATACATCTATTATGTTCTCATTTCTTCTTGGTGTCTTTTTAATGGATTATCTTTCCTTATGGAAGATATTTTATAGGAAATTAATTTTCTTGTATTTTACTGAGACACACAGCAGATACTGTCTACGTTTCTTTTGTTAATGTAACAGTTGACAATTTAAGAAGATGTTTTATCTATGCTGCCATTTGTATAGGTCCCTTGTTTATCCTTCTATGAACAAGAGGCCATTTATTCATTCCTGGTGTTTGCCAGGAGGCAGAGTATGGAAAATCTGGTTAATTGTCTTGTTTTCCACTTCTAAGCTGATAGAACTGCCCTTCCAGATACACAAAATTAATAATTGTGCACAACATACTTAGATGAAAACATTCATCTAATAGGTTGTGGTCAAGTCTTTCCTCTGTTCTCACTGTGCATCCTCTCTATCATGTGGAAGAAGAGAACTTATTACTGGATAACGTGAGATGGTGTTTTTGTTTTTAATCAGAGCATTACTTGAAAGTCTCCAGATTGTAAAGGCCCTTAGGACTTTTGGTGATTTCATCAGTGATGGAAACTAATTTAACATCCGGAATGAAGAGAGTTATGCTCCCATCAGTTACATTTTTAGGTGTGAAACATTCCCTGGGTTTGATAACTCTTGTAATTGAGCAAGTCTGTTGTGAGGCTCAGGAGACAGTCTATGGAACTGGAGATAGTGGTTGCTATTTGATATTTCTCAGCTAGGGTGGTTATTACACCAACCCTCGTGATCTCATCCTCTCATGCTTTACCTGCCTCCTATGGAGAGCCAAAAGAGTATCTCTGAATTGCTCTGCAGACTCCTGATGAAGACTAACTACCTGACACTGCCTTGCTGGCATGTTATGTCATGTTTTATATCCTGTTAAGTATAACCATGTGGCCTTTTTGAGTCATGTGAGTGTCAGTGTCTAGTTGGGCCTAATGTATGTATTTGTATTTCGTGATTTTTTTTTTTTGGCTTGTTTTTAATATTTGCTGAGTGAATCAGTATTTATTGCTTATTCTTTGTAAGCATTTTAAATTATAAATATATAAAAACATGAGAGTATCTATAGTACATACAGATTAAAGAATATAACAATTATCTGTTTTAATACCTAGGGTGAGAAATAGAATATTATAGATATCTTTGAAGTATTTGATTGCCTCCTTCTCTCCTGTCTAATTTTGGTTTTGAATTTTGGTTAATCATTTCCTTGATTTTCTTTATAGTTTTACCTCAAATATATATGTCACTAAACAATATGTTGTTTTATCTTTCTGGAGTTATTTATAACGTGCTTGTTCTTCTGTGATTTTTTCCCTCCAACATTATGTTTTTGGACATTATCTTTGTTGAATTATATAGCTGTAGTTCATTCATTTTCACTGCTATATAGTATTGTGTTATATATGACTGTACCACAATTTTATTTTTTCATTCTCCTATCTTTGAACATTTGAGTTGTTTCCTGTTTTTCTTCCCCAATTACAAACAATGATGTTATGAAAACTGTTGTGCATGCCTTCCAGTGCATGTGTATAAGAATTTATATGGTTATACTAGGGGTTGAATAGTTGAGGTAAGAGCATGCACAACTCTCCTTTACTAGGTAATGCCAAATTGTTTTCTAAAGTGGTTCTACCAAAGTGTATTCCCACCAGCAGTGTGCGAGAGTTCGGATGTTACACATCTTCACCAACATTTAGAATTGTCAGACTTAAGTTTTAAATTTATTCTTATAGGCATAAATGATATCTCACTGTGAGTTTGTATTTTTTTCTCTCACTAGTAAGGTAGAATTTTTCTTTATGTTTATCAAATATTGAGAGAGATGTGTTGAAGTCTCCAACTGGTAGATTTGTCTAATTAATTTCTCTTTTAGTTCTCAGCTTTTGCTTCATGTATTTTGAAGCTTAGTTAGGGCCTTACATATTTAGGATTATTATGTTGTCTTGGTGAGGCGGCCTCTTTATCCCTGCTAATGTTCCTTGTTCTGAAATCTTCCTTGTCTGTTGTTGATATAACCATTCCAGTTTTTTTTTTTTATTAGTGTTTACATGATGTATATCATGTCAAGAATGAAGTGTTTGAAATTTTATCTTCTCGCAAACTAATGAATTAACTTGCCACAAATTTCATAGATACTGTTAGTAGACATGAGATTTCTGGGATCTTCATTTTATTGACTGCAGATGGGAGATGGTTGCAGATAAAGTATGGAGAAGTAGATTGAAAAACTGCTACCCCAACAGAGACCAGTGTAGAATCGTCTCCCAAGACATCTTTTTTCATCCATTTACTTTCAACCCATTTATGCTTTTGTATGGGTTTCTTGTAGAAAGGATCCAGCATATAGTTGCGCTTATTCATTTAGTCCAGTAGTCTGTCTTTTAATTTGTGTGTTTAGATTGTTTACATTTAATGTGATTAGTAATATGGTTAGACTAAAAGTCTACCACAGTCCTAGCTGTTTTCTACTATTATCTCTGTTCTTTGCCTTGTTTTCCTGCTTTTGGATTACTTGGATGTTTTTTATTCCCTTTCTCTCCACTTTTTGCTTATTTATGTATACCTTTTGAAATTAATTTAGTGGCAGCTGTTGGTTTGAAATACACATTTGTAACTAAGCAAAGTCTTCTATCATACAATAGTACATAGTTTTATATGTACTATAAGGGTACCCAATTCTTCCTGCTTATTTTTTGTGCTTTTGTTGTCTTACATTTCACTTTTATATATACTATCAACACACAATATGTTGCTACTATTTTCGCTTTAGACCGTTATCCTTTTTTAAAAATTTTTTTGATGTTTGTTTATTTTTGAGAGAGAGAGACAGAGTATGAGTTGGGGAGGGGCAGAGAGAAGGAGACAGAATCCAAAGCAGGCTCCAGGCTCTGAGCTGTCAGCACAGAGCCTGACGCGGGGCTTGAACTCATGAACCGCAAGATCACGACCTGAGCCGAAGTTGGACGCTTACCCGATTGAGCCACCCAGGCACTGATAGACAGTTACCTTTTAGAGCAATTACAAATAAGAAATAAATGAAGACTTTCATTTATGTCATTCCTAGTGTTGTTGATTTCTTTGTGTGGATCCAAGTTTCTGTCTTGTATCCTGTTCCATCTGCCCAAAGAACTTTCTTTAACATTTATTTTATTGTAGTGTAAGTCTGGTGGTAATAAATTATCCCAGTTTTACTTTTGTAAAAGAGACTTATTTTTCCTTTATTTTTATAAAATATTTTTGCTGAGTATAGAATTGTGGGTTGCTTTCCCCTCCCCTTTAGATACCACTCTGCTGTTGTCTGGCTTATGTAGTTTTGCTGTGATTCTTACCTTTGATTCGATATATTACGTGTCTTTTTTTTTTTTCTATCTTTAAAATTTTTTGTCTTTGCATATGATTTGCCTTTACTTTTGAACATGATATGTCTGTTTGCTTTTGCTTGGTGTTCTCTGAACTGCTTGGTTCTGTGGTTTGGTATCTTTTATTGAATTCGGAAAATTCTCAGCCATTATCTCTTCATGTATTTCTCTCGAACTGTTCTCTCTCTTCTGTGTGATTTCAGTTAAGTGGATGTTAGAGCACCAGGTACTGTCTCATAGCTCTTACATGATTTGTTATGATTTTTTTCTTATTTTCCCCCACTTTTTTTTTTCTGATATGAGATTTATCTTTTAGGGAGATTTCCTTGATGATAATGATTGTTGCTATTCCTGAAATAGTGATATTTCAGAAGGTGACTCTATAGTATAAAGTCATGTACTTTTTTTGGCATATCCTGAGATCTTTCAGATTATTAGTAAAAGTGTAAGTTTATAATAAATTTTGTCCCTACTAAAAACAGTCTGATTAGATTTGAGGGCCATGAGATTGTGGCTATTGTTATGAAGATAGAATATAATTCTAATGACTTAGGGACCACAGTATGTTTTAATTTTATGTTTTATGTCTTATTTTTCTACCTATGTTAATCCCTTGAAATTCACTAGATTTTTATTCTGAGCCTCAGTTATTGTGATAGTACATATTTAATTTGGAATAAAAAATTAATACTACATATTATGAAGTAGCTAGACTCACATATGTTTGTTTATTATGCTCCTAGGACTATGTAGAATTTTTTTTAGGATTTTATTTTTAAGTTGTCTTTATTCCCCAGGGTGGGGCTCATACTCGCAACCCTGAGATCATGAGTTGCATGCTGTACTGACTGAGGCAGCCAGGCACCCCTGGGACTATATAGAATTAAATAGACATGAGGTACAGTACAAGTAAGAAATCAGTATGTTTTGGTTTTTGTGGTCAGTTAATTGAGAAAGTGTTGGAAGTTATTGGAAGTGTAGATGGAAGCTTTAAGATCACTAAAAATTCATAAACCTACTAGTATAAATAAAACTTGGAAATTTCAAAGTATGAGAAAGTTTTTTGAATATATATATATGCTTTGAATTATCAAAAGTGATAAAAGGCTTCTAGTGTTTTGTTTTATTTTATTTTTGTATTATTTTTTAATGTTTATTTATTTTTGAGAGACAGAGAGTGAGTAGGGAAGGGGCAGAGAGAGAGGGAGACATGGAATCTGAAGCAGGCTCCAGGCTCTGAGCTGTCAGCACAGAGCCCGACACAGGGCTTGAACTCACAAACTGTGAGAATATGACCTGAGCTGAAGTCAGATGCTTAACTGACTGAGCCACCCAGGCGCCCCAGAAACTTCTAGTTTTTTAAAGAATTATATGGTAGATGAATAAAAAAAGTATTACTCTCAAAAAGAAAGTAAGATATGCTAATTTTTTTCTTTTACATCAATTGAGATGTGTCAGATTTACTAAATACAGAATCTTTGTATATGTGTGATTCAAGAATTTAATATTTAATTATAAAAAATCCTTACTTTTGAAATCTGAAGCTTAATGGATATTAGTATTTAAAAAAAAATGTTAGGTGGAACTTGTTCATGGTAAGCATTTTTATGTGATCTCAGCTTTACCTAGTAAGATTCCTTGTCATGATACATTACACTTTTTCATAGACAGGAAAAATGTTTTGTTTGACCCATGTTTCAGTAGCTGGCAGATTTTGAAATGGGGAGATCTCCAAGTTGATATTGGACACTAGCCACATGAAAGGACGAGGAGCCAAATGCATGAAACATTTGCTTTTTTGGCAGAAAGCCCCAGTATATGCAGATTCTTTTTAAAAACTGAAGTAAACCTGATCACGGGCAACTTCTTGTGTAGTGTGTTAAATTCCCACTATAGTCCCAGCTTATAACTTGAGAACAGAGGGTCAAGCTTTTGTTGACAACTGTGACTCCTTCTGGCTCTACTTTTGCAGTTGTACATTCAGAATAGGGAATTGTTTTTCCTCTGATGAAAAGGAAGACTCTAAATTACTTAAATGCAATTGGAATCCTGATCCTATGCATGCACATATACACAAATAAAAGAAAGTGCAAATGCGTAGTATTCTAGTGTATTTTTCTTGGTAATCATTCTTTGATACATTGTCGGGCTTTGGTAAACATTTATTGAAGAAGAGGAATTACTTCTTTGTATATAATCTTAAACAGATGACAAATCTTTACATGTAGATTGTAGACTATCAAGTCCACTCTCTGTCCATTTCTATTACTACTTTGAGTAAAATTTTAGGCCATCGTAATAGCCTCTCAGATTATCTCTGAATTCACCTCTTTTCAAATTCAGCCCTTATGATGTCACTAGAGTGATCTTTCTAAAACCCACATTTTATCCAAATGTTGACATATTGACAGTGGTATAGGAAACTAGGCGAAAAATTGCTAATAACTTAAGTACTTAAAAAAAGGGTAGTTACATCTATGTGATGCATGTGACCTGCCAGATAGCCATCAAAAACCTAAGAATAGAAAGAGGACATGTGCACATGCATGACTAAGTGAAGAACATAGAGTTTAGTCTGTATAGTATGAACCTTCTGTTGAAAAGTTTATATAGGGGCGCCTGGGTGGCTCAGTTGGTTGAGTGTCTGCCTTCGGCTCAGGTCATGATCTCGCGGTCCGTGAGTTCGAGCCCCGCGTCGGGCTCTGTGCTGACAGCTCAGAGCCTGGAGCCTGTTTCAGATTCTGTGTCTCCCTCTCTCTCTGACCCTCCCCTGTTCATGCTCTGTCTCTCTCTGTCTCAAAAATAAATAAACGTTAAAAAAAAAAATTAAAAAAAAATAAAAGTTTATATAACATAAACATTAGGAAAATAATAAAATACTGAATATGAAGGTTATGGATTTGAGTGGTGTTTTTCTTTTTTGGGCTCTTTTATATCTTATAAAAGCATGCATTACTTTATAAATGGGGAAAATTAATAAAACATATAATCTGTTCACATTATTGTCTTCTTTGAAGCCATCTTTAGTTTCCTGTTTTCTACAGAGGTATTTCCTGAAAAGTAGTTCATGGATGTACTTGTTTTAGAATCACCTGGGGTACTCATTAAAAATGCAGATTCCTGGGGCTCCTAGGTGGCTCAGTTGGTTAAGTGTCCGACTCTTGATCTCAGGTCATGATCTTACGGTTCATGGATTTGAGCCCCATATGGGGTTCTGCACTGATAGTGCAGAGCCTGCTTGGGATTCTCTCTCCCTCTCTCTGCTCCTCCCCTACTCGCTCCCTTGCTCTCTCTCAAAACACACACACACACACACACACACACACACACACACACACACACAACATGACTTTAAAAAAATACAAATTCCCGAGGTCCATCTCAGACATATGAAATAAAAACCTCTGGGGTTGTCTAGGAATGTGTGCTTCTGGCAAGTGCCACTAATGATTCTTATATATTCTAAAGTTCTCAAACTGGCCTACAGTATAGAGTAAAACTCTGGATGACTTTTCCATAATCTGATACCTGAATCCCTTCCCAGCCTCATCTTATTTTTCCCCAAGCACTTTGCTTTTCAGTCTGAACTACTTAACTCTTCCTCGGATGTGTATCTCATGGTTCTGCATTTACTTTCAGCTTAGGGAAAGCAGGAACTTTGGCTCTTCTAGGTGTGGAGTGCTGGGTATAGTGTTGTCCTTCCTTAAATGTTTGATGAGTGAATGAATGCCATTCCTCTGGAGGAAATGACCATTTCCATTCAATTAATTCAGTGAATATTTTAAAATGTCCTGAGACATTACCTCCATTATGAAACTTTCCTGAGTTAATTAGTCCTTTGTGCCACCATTGTACTTTGTACCTCTGTTAGAGCTGTTATCACACTGACTTGCAAGGTTTTGTTTTTGACTTGTCTGACTTCCCTATTAAAGTGTAAGTTTCCTGAGGACAGATTAGTATGCTGCCAGTCTTTGTGTCCCTCAGGGCTTGGTCCCTAGAGATGTATTAAGAATTAGTAGAAAATACTCATGATGGAAGGACAAATATTGTATGATTCCACTTATATGAGGTATGTGGTATAGAGAAAGAAAGCAAATTAGTGGTTACTAGGGCCTGAGGAAGGAGGAAATGGGGATTTAATGTTAAATGAGTTTCAGTTTGGGATGATCCAGATGTTCTAGAGATGAATGGTGATAATGGTTACACAGTATTGTGAATGTGCTTAATATCACTGAATTGTACACTGAAAAAGTTAAAATGGTGAGTTTTATGTGTATTGTAAAACATACACACACCACCTCATGAAGGTAAAGAACTTGGCTATTCACTCAGCTTTGTTCTCTACAGTTCCTAACATTGTTTTGTTTCATTATTAAATTGTATTTTCTTTTGACGTGATTTTAAAGATGTTTGAAATTAAGTTGAATATACAGAGAAAGCCCATAGGAAATTCTTTAACAAATCAACAGAATTTATTAAGAGGAAAATATAGCATATGCTTTTTAAAATCACATATTTAAAGAAACTATTGTGATTTGCAAATAGTAATTAAAATCAAAGTGGCTATCACCTGCTACTAACAACTAGATAGTGGTGAAACAGAAGCAATATGGCAACATGGAACTTCAAACTTGGTATGGTCTCTGGTCTTTTTATTTTCTTTGCTTAGAAATTGTCTATTTAAGTCCAGGGTGATTGGAAGGCAATACATTGAGTACATTGGGAGTTTCCTAAATGGTTTTGGTAGATGATCTCTTTTGAGATCCTTGCATCTCCAGGAAGTAATTAAGGATGATTCTCTGTTCCCATAAGGAATCATATGTTAGGGGCGCCTGGGTGGCTCAGTCAGTTAAGCATCCGACTTGCGCTCAGGTCATGATCTCACAGTTCAGGACTTCGAGCCCCACGTTGGGCTCCGTGCTGGCAGCTCAGAGCATGGACCCTGCTTTGGAGTCTGTGTCTCCCTCTTGCTCTGCCCCTCTCCTGCTTATGCTCTCTCAAGAAATAAATAAACATTTAAAAAATTAAAAAAAAAAAGAAATCATATGTGCTGTTTAATACTATTGACTTGGAGCTTTTTGCAAATCTAAATTGGGGTATGTGTGTATGCAAGCACGTGTGTACATTCCTTCTAGTACAGTGGTTCTCTCTGATTCGGTTTGCAAAATAATTTCTGCTTTTTTTTTTTTTTTTTTTAAATTTTTTTTTTATTTTGGAGCACCTGGATGGCTCAGTCGGTAAAGCATTGGAATCTTGATCACAGCTCAGTTCATGAAATCACTGTGGTGAGACTGAGCCCTGGGTTGGGCTCTGTGCAGGGCATGGAGCCAGTTTGGGATTCTCATTCTCCCTCTCTCTCTGTCCCTCCCCAGCATATGTGCTCTCTCTCAAAAAAAATAAAAAAAAATAAATTTAAAAATATTAAAAAAAATTTTTTTAAAGGAGAACAGAAGTTTTTTGTTTTTGTTTTTTTTTAAGTTTATTTTGAGAGAGAGCACAAATGGACTAGGGGTGGAGGGAGGGAGGGAAGGAGTGGCGGGAGAGAGAGAGAGAGAGAGAGAGAGAGAGAGAGAGAATGAGAATCTCAAGCAGGCTCCGTGCTCCAGGCTGAGCCCTACATGGGGCTTGATCTCATGACCATGAGATCATGACCTGAGCCAAAATCAAGAGTCCAATACATAACCGACTGAGCCACCTGGCTGCCCCAAGATTTTTTAATTTTAAGTGATCTCTACACCCAACATGAGACTCAAACTCACAACCCTGATATCGAGTCATATGCTTTACTGTCTAAGCCAGCCAGGCACCCCACAAAATAATTTCTTTGGGAGCAACTTAAGAGGTAGACTGGGGACTGCACCTAGAGTTTCTGGCAGAGAAAGTCTAGGATACTTCTGATTTAGGTATCCCTTAGAACATAATGTAAGAAATACTGTTAACAACAAAACATATTTTGGACTGGTCAAGGTGTCTTTTAGAAGCTGATTATTCTCATTTTTGGAATGTTTGAAACCTAATAAAAATGGCATATTATTTCTTCATTTGATTGCATCATTCCTATCGACTCCCTATCCTTTCTTGTCAATGATTTCCATGTCTCTACTTTCCTACCTGCTGCCATTTTCTGTCAACCGTTGAGAAATCCCGGTGAGTGACAGATAAGATGAAGGAAGATGTATTCATTATTTTTCCTTAATTAGTTTTATTGAGATAACTTGTGTACAAAGAACTGACCTATTTTAAGTATACAAATGGTGAGTTTTGGCAAATGTAGCAATCCTGTAACTACTGTCACCACAATCGTGATATACAGAAAATTTATCACCCTAAGAAGTTTCCTTGTGTTCTTTTCAGTCAAACCTCTCTCCCCACTACCAGCAATCATGGATCTGCTTTGTCACTATAATTACTATAGTTTTGCCTTTTCCAGAATTTCATGTGATGAAATCCTACAATATGTAGTCATTTGTGCCTTTATCCATATTGTTGCATGTATGAGTAGTGTGTTCCTTTACATTGCTAAGTCATATTCCATTATATGGATATACTGCAATGGTAGATACTGGACATTTGGATTGTTTCCAGTTTGGACTATTATGAAAAAGCTGCTGTGAGCAGGCATGTACAAGTCTTTATGTGACTGTATATTTTCATTTCTCTTGGGGTAGGATTTCTGGGTCATATAGTAAATTTAGGTCATGAGAAACTACCAAACTCTTTTCCAAAGTAGCTATACCATTTTGCATTACCTCTAACAGTGTATGGAAGGTCCAATTTCTCCATATTCTCAACATTTGCTTCTGGTTTAGTCTTTTTAAAATTGTATCTTTTTCTGGTGGGAATGTAATGATATCTCGTTGTTTTAATTTTCATTTCTAAGGACTAAGGATACTGTAAATCTTTTCATGCGCTTATTTGCCATTCACATATCTTTTCTGGTGAAGTATCTATTTAAATCTTCTGCCCATAAAAAGAAGATTGTTTTCCTTCCCTCCAGTACTGGCACCCCCCCTGGCCTCCCCACCTGCCCCAGATTCCATTACTTGGCCCTGCTCTCTTTTTCTGTGTCCTTTAGAGATCTGATTTCTTACACTTAGAACTTTCCAAACTCTCAGCTCAGGCCTAGGCATTTCCTTACTCTTCATGTAGAACTGTGCATCTCTTTTATCTTATATGGGAATTCTTTGTGGTTCCATCTCCTTTCTGCAGTTCTTCTTATAGCTCATGTGGGATAAATTTAATAAATAGTTTCTCTGGCTCTTTCTCTTGTGAGCTGACTAAAATAGTTTGTAGTTAATATCTTATTCTGCTCTTGAGCACTCTTAAGATTTAAAGAATGAATAATTTGCTGTCCCCTTTTTAAAACTTAGTTGTTCTACCCAGGAGATGCTATCTTAGTTTTCTTGGGTGAATTAGCTTCTACATAACACAGTTTGGTTGGTTGTCTTTCCTAGCCAAAACAACATAAGCAACAGATTGAACAAAGGCAGATATGAGAACCCAGCTTTCTCTTAGCAAGCCAGACATTCGAGAGATGTACAAAAATGTAAAACAGTTTGTATCTTCCCACCAATGTTTTTCTTTTAAAAAACAAAATGTTATTCATGTGCACATGTAATAGGTTTATTAATTTTAATGAATGAAAATGTCAATACTTTATATATTTCTCAGTTTTAATATCTAATATGGTAAATACTGATAGACTGCCCACATAAAATTCTTTGGGGTCCTCCATAACTTTTAAGAATGAAAAATAGTCCTGAGACCAAAAGGTTTGAGAACTGCAATAACCAGTATTTATTAAGCACTTACTACATGTCAGAGTACTTTCCATGTTTTAACTCATTTAATTCTCAAAACAGCCCTATTAGATAGGTACTGCTATATTCTACAGTTTACTAATGAGGAAACTAAGGCAGAGAGATATTAAATAACGTCTCCAACTTCGTATAATAAGTAAAAAATCTGGGATTCAAACTTAGTTTGGTCCTTTTCGAAATTTAAACTTCTTAACATTGTCCTTTCCAGTATATAGTTAATCATGAATTCCTATTATTTCTTCCTTTAAAATGTTTTCAGTTCTCTCTTTTCTTACCATCACATCCTAATCTGGGTCCTTACTTCTTTCTTAGAGGCAGCAGCTTCTAGCTGTGTTACTTGTCTGCCATTGTCAGACAAATGCCACTGCCATTTCTTTCCTACTCTCCATAATCCATTAGGGCTTGCTCTTGTGTACTACTTTAAGCCCATACGTCCCTATCTTTCTCTTTCTCTCTCTCGCGCTTTTTTTTTTTTTTTTGTAATTTTATATAGCACTTATCCTCCATCTTGAGGACTCAAATTACAAGTATATGAGACTGCTTAACTCATGTGTAGGTTACTAACATTTTCATTTTTTTCTTTCAGGCTTATTTTATGCCTCATTTTGAGTAATTTCTATTGCTGTTTTCCAGTTCTTAATCTTTAATTCTACCATTTCTAATATGCTATTAATTCCATCCATTGTATTTTTCATCTCAAACATTTATTTTTCATCTCTGGTAAGATGAAAATTTTGATTCACATTCTTTTTATGTTGTCCACATCTCTGCTTAACATGTCCAAGCATTCCTCTACCTTCTTCAACATACAGATTACAGTTATAAGAACTATCGTGATATTTTTATTAATTCTAGTATTTATCAGTTTTTGCCTTGTTTCTGTTGCTGCTTTTTCTTCTCATATTTTTCTATTTATTTTCATGCCTGATAATTTTTTATTACATGCCAGACATTGTGGATTTAACCTTGTGTTTGGGATATTTTGTATTTCTAGAAATACTTTTTTTTTTTTTTTTTTTTGAGAGAGAGAGGGAGGGAGGGAGTAGGGGAGGGGTGGGAAGGGGAGAGAGAATCTTGAGCATGCTCACGCCCACAAAGATCCCCATGTGGGGCTTGATCTCAAAACTGTGAGATCATGACCTGAGCTGAAATCAAGAGTTGGAAGTTTAACCGATTGAACCACCCAGGCACTCCTAGAAGTAGTCTTTTTTTTTTTTTTTTAATGTTTATTTATTTTTGAGAGAGAGAGAAAGAGAGAGACAGAGTGCGAGTGAGAGAGGGGCAGAGAGCGAGGGAGATACAGAATTGAAGCAGGCTCCAGACTCTGAGCTGTCAGCACAGAGGCTGACGTGGGGCTCGAACTCATGAATCGTGAGATCATGACGTGAGCCGAAGTTGGTCACTTAACCGACTGAGTCACCCAGGCACCCCACCCCTAGAAGTATTCTTGAGTTTTATTCTGGGACACTGTTATTTGGAAAGAGTTTGACACTTTCAGTGCTATTCTTATGCTTGTTCAGGTGGAACCCAGAGCAAACTTTATCTAGGACTAATTTTGTGCCACTACTGAGACATTATGATTGTTCTGCCTGATGTCCTGTGAAATATGAGATTTTTCTTTCCTTTCTAGATGAAACAAATTATTCTTGCCACTGTCTGACCCCCTGGGATTGTTCCCTCTGTTCCTTTTAGTTCTTTTCCTAGCTTTGGGTAGATTCCTCACAAGCATGTGCTTATACTATACTACTCAATAGTCTTGACGGGGCCCTCTGCAGACCAACTCTACTATCTCTCTGCAACTCTCTCCTCTCTAGTACTCTCCCAGGCAAATTCCAGCAGTCTTGGACTCATACTTTCTCAGCTCAGGGAGATTGTTGAGCTTCCACTTGGCTTCCTTCTCCCTCTGCTCCCAGGGTGCTGACTTTGTTTCCCTTCTGTCAGGGATTACTCTCCTATACCAGCCATTGTCCAATGTGTGGAAACTATTGTTTCATATATTTCTTCTGTTTTTGTTGTTGTTGTTTCAGGCAGGATTGTAAATCTGTTCTCTATTACTCCATGTAGACTAGAAACCCGGTCTTCATTTTTTAAGAATTCATCTCAGATATTAACTCCTCTCCAAAATGTTTCATAATCCATTTTCTAGTCAGGAATCATTTAACTGCAAAGAATAGAAGCCCTTTCAAAGAAGCTCTAATAAAAAGGAGATTTATTATTATAATGCAGAGAAATCTCTCAGATCTTCACTGCATGGTACAGACAGTTCTGTCTTTTCTTCCATTCCCTGCACACACATCTTCTCTGCAGGGTTCTTTCCACCTGCCTTTCACTCTCACTTGCCATGGTATTAATCCTGGCTTTAACTCAACATGACCTTTCAGCTCCAGTCCTTATACTATGTAATCAGATTACCTATTTATGTAAATGGCCTGGAAAAGCCAGAAAATTAGTATTAATCTTGGGTAGGCAGAGTTCAGTAGTGACATGATTAATATTACAATTAAAGTTTTTTTTAATGAAAAATATTTATATATTTTATGTGAGAAATATCAACCTATGAACTCTAACTAGAATAATAACTCAAATAATACTCAATAAGCACGATGTTTGTCCCATGGTAGCTCAGACATTTTGCTTCTTTTTTGATTACTAAATAATATTCATCTATAAACATTTTCAGAGCATATATTACGTACCAGGCACTATCCAAGACGAGTGATAAAAAGGAGCTTATATTCTAGAAAAGAGCTTATACTCTTATACAGCCCTGAGAACCAAATCCAATTGTAAGTAAAGTTTTACTGGATCACAGCCCTTTCCATTCATTTTCATATTGTCTGTAGTTGCTGTTGTGCTTCAGAAGGATAAGGATAGGGGTGCCTGGGTGGCTCAGTTGGTGGAGCGTCCAACTCTTGATTCTGACTTGGGTCGTGACCCCAGGGTCATGGGATCAAGCCCTGCATTGGGCTCCATACTAAGTACACAGTGCTCTCTGTCTCTCTTTCTCCTCTCCAAAAAAAAAAAAAAAGATGGAGAGAGATATGGATACTTGAAGAGACTCTATGGCCTACAAAGCCTAAACAATTTACTATTTGTCCTGTTAGGGGAAAAGTTGACCAACCCCTGGCATAAGGTGATTATAAATATAAATATTTTTTAATATCAAAAGTTTTGACTTCTTTTTGTTGTGGCAAGACCTTTTTTATCTGGTCTTAGACTTTGACCCGAATGAATATTTAGAGAGAAGTTAATTAGGGGCACCTAGGTGGCTCAGTCGGTTAAGTGTCCACCTTTGGCTTAGGTCATGATCTCATGGTTCATGAGTTCGGGCCCAGCTGTCAGTCTCTGTGCTGACAGCTCAGAGCCCAGAGCCTCCTTCAGATTCTGTCTCCCTCTCTCTCTGCCCCTTCTCCGCTCATACCCTGTCTCTCTTTCAAAAAATAAATAGGGGACACCTGGGTGGCTCAGTCAGTTGGGCGTCCTACTTCTGGACAGGTCATGATCTCACTGTTCTTGAGTTCAAGCCCTGCATTGGGCCTTGTGCCAACAGCTCAGAGCCTGGAGCCTATTTCAGATTCTGGGTCTCCCTCTCTTTCTGCCCCTCCCCTCTCATGCTCTGTCTGTCTGTCTCTCTCAAAAATAAATAAATATTAAAAATAAATAAATAAATAAATAAATAAACATTAAAAGAAAAAGAAAGCAGTTAAATTATTTTCCTCAAGTCCTGACATTAGATGTTCTTGGTTCGCTTGTTTCTTCCTTTCTCTGTTTTTCTTTCTTTCCCTTTTTCTTTCTTCCCCTTTCCCTTCCTTTCCCTCTTTTTCTCTTTCTTTCTTTTTCCTTCCTTCCTTCCTTCCTTCCTTCCTTCCTTCCTTTTCTTTTTTCTTCTCTCTCTCTTCTCTCTCTTTTCTCTCTTTTAGAAGTTCTTTGTTTCATTCATGAAGACCGTATTGTTTTGTCTCTTAACTTCTGGATGGATTTGAAATATCTCATATAAGGGCATCTGGGTTTACTGGTGATTCAGAACACATGTGATGTGGTATTTGGCAAGAGGTTAAAGGCCAAGTGTTGCAACCACCCACATAACAAACCATGAAGTGTTTTCTGTAATTTTAGCAGTAAAAACATTTTTTCTTTCTTGTAGTGTATTAAAACAAAAAGAAATATGCTTTGAGATGGTTGGTATAGTTGAAAATTAACCTGTTTTCAAATAAACACAGAAACTCTGGGAATACCATCTAAGTCTAAATGTGCTTTTGTGAGGTTAGTAATCAGTATGTAGTTCCTCTGTGTTCATGGTTGTTGTTAAAGAAGTCTTTGACAGATTTGCATGAAGTTATTCACCCTTCAAGTCTCTGTTACTATAAAAAGAATAGGTCTGTTATTCATTTTTAATGTGTGCCTATCTCTTTAAAATGCCATAGCCACTAATCTCAATATCAAATACTAGATTCTTTTCCTGCTTCATAGTAGGAGTTTCCCACTGAAGAGAATCTAAGAAAGAAAAAGTAAGGAGTCCCTTTGATTTGGGGAGTTTTTATAACAAGGTTAACAATCCACCCCAGTTTGCTTGGGACGTTCCTAATTAATACTAACATAATTAATAATAGTTCCCCGCTTGTATTCTGAAAAATCCCAGTTTAGATGACAAATTATATGGTTACCCTATTTATTCTATAATCATCTTGACCATTGAACAGCTGAATCTATAAAATTTAGTGTTTAACTCGCTTCTGCATTTATTCTGATTCTAAATCTTGCAGGAGAGTTGGTGATTGATGGCTGTAAGATAACACAGTTGTTAAAGTGAAATTTAACTCGTACATAGGCTCATCTGATAGTGGGAACCTGGATTCTGTGTGCCTCTAAGGCTCAAAATAATTTGAATCCCCACTGCTAAAAATGAACTTTTTGTGTAATGTTTAGGGACTTCCTCAATCTCTTTTTCAATCTGCTTTTCTAGGCTTTGCTTTTCTTTAATTTTATTTATTTATTTTGAGAGAGACAGAGACAGTGTGACCAGGGGAGGGGCAAAGAGGGAAGGAGAGAGAAAATCCCAAACAGGCTCTACACTGTCAGTGCAGAGCCAGATGTGGGGTCAGAACTCACAAACCGTGAGATGGTGACCTGAGGCGAAACCAAGAGTTGGACGCTTAACCGACTGAGCCACCCAGGCGCCCCTCTAGGCTTTTCTTTTCTCATTTTTCTCTCTCATTACTATGAACCCTATATTCCGGCCCCACTTACATACTTGGATTTTCCTGAATATATCCTACACTTTTTCCTAACTTCCATACCATTCATATATTATTCCTTCTGTTTTTTTTCTTGCTTTACCTTTTTCTGTCTTTGCCTATTAAATTCTTGCCCGTCTACACTCTCAACAATAGCCAAATTATGGAAAGAGCCTAAATGTCCATCAACTGATGAATGGATAAAGAAATTGTGGTTTATATACACAATGGAATACTACGTGGCAATGAGAAAAAATGAAATATGGCCTTTTGTAGCAACATGGATGGAACTGGAGAGTGTGATGCTAAGTGAAATAAGCCATACAGAGAAAGACAGATACCATATGTGTTCACTCTTATGTGGATCCTGAGAAACTTAACAGAAACCCATGGGAGAGGGGAAGGAAAAAAAAAAAAAAAAAGAGGTTAGAGTGGGAGAGAGCCAAAGCATAAGAGACTGTTAAAAACTGAGAACAAACTGAGGGTTGATGGGGGGTGGGAGGGAGGGCAGGGTGGGTGATGGGTATTGAGGAGGGCACCTTTTGGGATGAGCACTGGGTGTTGTATGGAAACCAATTTGACAGTAAATTTCATATATTAAAAAAAAATAATAATAATAAATAAATAAATAAATAAATTCTTGCCCGTCTAAAGCCCAGTGTAAATAGCACTTTGGTGAAATCTTTTTTGCCACACTCCCATTCTGCACTTGATCTTAGCCAAAAGGCCGAGAAGCGATTGCCACACTCCCATTCTGAATAATTTCTCTTTTCTCTAGGCTCCCTGGGCATTTTGTTTGCCATTTCTGTAATGTTTTATATGTGTCTTTGTGCCCTAAACCCTATCCCCAGTTGGGGATGGGGCAAGAGACTATATTTAATTCATTTTAAAATCCATATTACCTATAAAAAACCATTTATGTACTATGTGTTCAGTAAAAATGTATGGTTGATAGTTTATTCTAATTTCCGTACAATAGGCAAGAAAATATTTTTAAAAGATACTTTCTTTGTAAGCTTTGTAAGCATAATTTTAATAATCCAGTTTCTAAATTTATTTACTACCTTTAATTGTTTTTATTTCACCTGCATTCTTAACACTTTTTTTTTTTTTTTTTTTTTTTTTAACATTCAGATAGAAGTAAATTCTCATCGACACTTTAACTGGGACCAAAAGTTTCCATTTTTCCTTCCCTTCCAAGGCAATTTGCTGTGTTCCAAGAGTTTATGTTCTTTTCTCATTTCTGTCTTATTATCTCCAGTTAATTCTGGAAGATGATGGGATGATCAGTTGCCTGACTACCTAGGTTGGTTCTCTGGATTAATCGTTGCCTTCTGTAAATCTCCCTTATTTTGGCCACTATATTTCTAGGGAAAGAAATAGGATGTAAATTATTACATTCTCTGCCAGTTGAGGAAAGTATGCCTTAAACATTAACCTACTTTGTAAAATTTTTCTAATAGCAAAAAGGAAAAATGAGCAGGTAACATTACAGGCCTGGCATTTTTTTTTTCTTTCAAGTAAGCCTAATTTCATTATACGTGGAGTCCAGCTGTTTAGACATGTTATCTTGGCTATATCAAAAATTTCAATTAAAGTAGAAGTTCACAGGAATTTTCAAAACCTAAAACCAAAAGATGAAGCCATATTCTAAACAGCTGTCTTTGCCATAGCTGTTAAAAATGAAACCATCATTTGTCCTTGATCTAGTGACTGGCATTGGGAAGTTTTGTTATAGAGTTTTATATTCACCACTCTGATTACATCTTAAATGTTTCATTTTCTTCACTTAAAATAATAATTGAATTTTATTTCATATAGATTATGAGCTAAGGGTTGTGGTTTATAAATGAAATAAGATAAATCAGTTGGTCTCATGTACCTTATTCATGTTATAGACTAAGTTCTTGGGCCATCATATATATGGTAGATTAGGTCTAAAGTTAATCTGTTCTCATGTTAGGAAAATTAGGATAATAATCCCTAACTTGTGGGAGCATTTCAAATTAAAATAGCGTCTACAAGTGCTCAGTACTTCAAGGTGCACTTTATACTTCACCATGTTCTTATGAGATAGATGTTGTTTTGGAACACCTGAGAGCTCTAGAAACCTACTAGAGGGGAACCATACAGTGGAACTTACACCAAATATAATAGATCCATAGATCCGTTCATATCTTCTGAGGAAGAGACCTCAAATTTTCCATTACTTCATGTTAAGCAAGTTCATTGAGATTGCGCCAAGATACAGGGTATGTATGTTTGGGGCAATAGAGGAGGTGATGGGACAACCCAACCTAACGGCAGTCTCCCTCTTGGTGGTCTACTTTTGACCCTTCAGTCTATGGCAGTGACTTAAGGTCATGTTGAATGGTGCTACCATAAACTTTCATCATTAGGGGAAAGTAGTAGCATTTCATACTACAGAAAAATTATCATTCTTAGATCAGAATTACTCAGTCAATTGTAGTTTGAGAAGGAGCTTAAAGATTATGGGTTGAAGAAGAACTGTCTTTTATGTTATGTTTTAAGGAGAGCTAGATTGATGGATTTTCTAAGTAGGGAATTAAAAATGGATGATTTGGCAGACTTGAGAGACTCAGAAGGCTAAAAATTGCTTACAAATGTTAGAATTAGGAGAGTATTCTTCTTGGTAGTTAATAAGTTTAAACTGAAGACATTAGTGAATATACAAATTACTTTCCTGTAATTGACTGAAGATAAGGTAAATGTTTAAGAGATATTTGAGAAATGCCAGGTAAATTTGAAATCAGCATTGGCAGAAGTAAGGATTAGGAAGGAGCATGGATTATGGAAGAAATGTCAGTGTTGTCACCTGTACAGATATTCTTAAAGATTTAAAAATATTTGATTCAATAACCTTTTAATTTTGGATATTTTTCATTTCCTACTAAGAATTTATTGAAAATTATCACAGTGATTTTTTAAAAAAATATTACATCTGTGATGTGATTATATAGGTATTTCCTTATAAATCACTAAATTTATATGATAAAAAAATATATCCCTACAGTTTTTGTTGTTACTTTAAAAATTTGTTTGAAGTGGTGCTTTGGTAAAGTGAAAAGAACACCACACTAAGGATCAAGAGTTTATAGTACTTGTGGTTCTGAAGTCCTTGGAATTCTTCTCATCCGATTAACTGTGTGACTTTAGGCACTTTGAATCTCTTGTCTCATATATAAAATGGGTAAACAAACTGATACATCCATAGAAGAAGTTACTTTGGAACAACAAAAAGGAATGAATTACTGATACATGTGACATCCTGGATGAATATTAACATCACAGTGCTGGACAAAAGGATTCAGGCACAAAAGAATATTATACAGTGTGATTGCATTTTTATGAAGTGCTAGACAAAACTATTGTGAAAAATCAGACCACTGATTGCCTCAGAGGAAGTGGGGATTGACTGAAAAGCAGTACAAGGGAATTTTGGAGGTGATGAAAATGGAAAATGTTCCATAACTTAATAAAGATACATTTGTCAAAATTAATAAGGTATAGTTATTGTGAATTTCATTATCTGGAAAATTTACCACTCCTCCCCCCTACAAAGGAAGAATAAACAAATTTGCCAATCATCCTTGCACGGGGGCCATGCTAATCTTCTCTGTATCATTCCAATTTTAGTATAGGTGCTGCCGAAATGAGCACTAAACAAATACTTTGAATTTTAGTCAGTATATGTGCTTTTCTTAGTGGTAGTAGGTAGTAGTTCTGAAACTACTTTTTATGTTTTTTAGGATTATGCAAACGAATAAATATATTAGGATAATAAAAGCCAGGTTTCTCACTGTTGGACAAGAGAAAAACATGGATATAGGGACAGCTAGAATGTCTCTGGGGTGTTGGGTTGGATTTGGAGGTATGAGTATGAACTGTTTTTACCATATGCAGAGAAGGATAGATGGATAGAGAAATATAGGATGTGTGTGTATGTATATAAATATATAAACTTCTCAGTGCGGTGCTTAGAGGTTCTAGAAGTAATGATACCCCCCATAGCAATGAGTATACTTTGTATCCACATCTTGATTTCTAAACAACATTCTCCACTAAAGGTAACCAAGACTCCCTTGAGAAAACTACAAGATGAATCTGGAACATCTTATTGTTCCAGAAAATAAAGTGTACAAGGAATGATGGAAAGACATCAAAAGGGCGTAAAAATTCTGGTTTCCACTCAGACATGAAAGAAAAGTCACCATTCTTGTCCTTAAAACAGGAACAAAGTTGAACAAACTAAAAGGCAACAATTCTTCTTACATACATCAGAGAACTGAGGTCACAGAGTAAACTAATGCCCCCCAAACTGGGGAGACAGGTGAATACAAAGAATCACAGCTTGCTGGGAGCATAAGCTAATGTAAATAGGAAGTGGTAGGAGAACTGTAACTGATGACCAGCCAGAAGCTGAGTGTGGATTAGCTTAATAGTTAAAAACTCCTGGGGTCCAGTTTTAGGAGGGCTCCCCACACTTTTGTAAGTTTTTCCTCCACAAGCTCCACCAGGTTCTCACAGTTAAGATTGGGGATACGGGTATTTCCTCATGCTTCCAGCAGGAGAGGAATAGTCACCATGTTGCAGTATGCTCACAGCATTCTGTTCTCTCCTTGCCCAAAGGGGAAACTCCCAGAACCTAACCAACTTGGGGAAATCAACTTCCTCTCTAGTCTTGCTGTCTCTTCTAAGAGGGGAAAAAAGGCACTTTCAAAAGCACTCTAAAAGACTCAGACCTCATCATAGGGTTATGGAATACTTCCCTTCCCCCTACATTTTACATCAACAGGGCTCCTGTGTAATAATAAGGGATTACAGGTTAAAGAACTGTGAGGCTTGCACTTTAAGGAGTTTCTAGAGAAACCCAAAGACAACAAGGAGAGAAAAAACAAGGACCTTAGGGGGACCTGGGTGGCTTATTTGGTTAAGCGTCTAACTCTTGATTTCAGCTCAGGTCATGATCTTAGGGTTCATGAGTTTGAGCCCCACATCGGGCTCTGCACTGAAGGTACAGAGCCTGCTCGGTATTCTCCCTCTCTCTCTGCCCCTCCTCTGCTTGTGTGCTCTCTCTGGCTCTCTAAATAAATAAACTTAAAAAAAAAAAAAACCCACAGGACATTTGAGGAAATTTTATACAGTAAATACAGCCTAATTCCTAGTGAGATATAGCAGAGATTTTGGAATTATCAGAAGGTGAATTTAAACTATGATCAATATGCTTAAGGCATCTAATGGAAAAGGTGTACAAAATGTAACATGTAAGAACAGATGGGTAATGTGAGCATTGGGATTGAAATCCTAAGAGAGAATCAAAAGAAACTACTAGAAATCAAAAGTACTGTAACAAGTGAAGAATGCCTTTCGTGGGCTGACTCATCAGAAAGAGGAAGGAGCAAAAGAAATACTTGAAGTAATAATGGCTGAGAATTTTCCAGAATTAATGACAGACTCCAAACCACCAATCCCGGAAGCTCAGAGGACACGAAATATGCCAACTACCAAATCTACATCTAGACATATATACAAACTGCAGGAAACCAAAGACCTGGAGAAAATCTTGAAGGAAGCCAGAAGGGGAAGAAACACCTTACCTATACAGGAAGAAGGTTAAGAATTACTTTGGAGTTCTCTTCACAAACCATACAAAGAAGAAGAGAGAAGAGTGAAGTGTTTAGTGTTGAAAGAAAAAGATCAACAACCTAAAATTCTGTATACATTGAAATTATCTTTCAAAAGTGAAGGGAAATTAAAAAGTTTCTCAGACAAAAACTGAAGAAATCTGTCGCCAACAAGAACTGTTAACTTGCCTTGCAAGAAATGTTAAATTCTTCAGAGAAAAGGAAAATTAGAGAAGGAATAAATGAAGGTAAAATAAAACCTTTTGTTTTCTTAGTTGATGTAATAGGGAAGTTCAAAATATAGAAACAATGTATTGAGCGATTACAGCTTATAGATAAGTGAAATTAGGTAGCAATGTTATAAGGGGCAGGAGAGAAGAATTTGGAGTACTGTTTTAAGGCACTTACCCATGAAAGGCAGTATAATGTTATTTGACAGTGGAGGTAGTTTAGAGTAAACGTATACTACAAATTCTAAAGCAATCACTAAAAAAAATTCAGTTTTTCTTTTAATACTTTAAAGATGGTACTCCACTGACTTCTGGTTTGCATTGTGTTTGATAAGTTTGGCAATATGTTTTTGTCCAACACTTTAGAATTCTAATTTTCATGACTTATAACTGCCTTATTCAGGCCCCCAAGTAACCAATTTTATGCTTAGTAGAACTAATAGGCCTTATCAGTCTGGTACTGTTAAGTAACTAAACACAGTCCTAAGAAAACTTCCATTTAATTCATATACAAAGTTGTGTGACATTTGGGGGGGGGGTGGTTTGAGGGTTGGGGAGAGGCTATGCTGCTTCTACCTTTTGACAGAGCAAATATTAAGTATGTTTGGTAGTTCAGTTTTATTGTTATTAAGTAAAGTCTGAAAGTTTTACTGTCTGAAAAAACTTTCTTACATTGATAGTTCTTAATCTTTAACTTTTTATCTGTTTCTGGTAATGATCACATTAAGTAGAACATCTCTCTGTAATTTGACAACATACCATAATGTGATTGAAGGTTTAAAGTAGTATACTTAGTGCATGATTAAATGGAAATAAAGATATGTAAGTTGTTTTAGTGGCTAATGTTCGTACGTCTCTCAATATATGCATGATTTCTGTGATGCAAATCTAGTAATTCATTTTAAAATAATTTCTTTTAATGTTTATTTATTTTGAGAGAGACAGAGATAGCACGCGAGCAGCGGAAAGGCAGAGAAAGAGGGAGACACAGAATCTGAAGCAGGCTCCAGGCTCTGAGCAAAGAGCCCAACACGGGGCTAGAACTCACGAGATGTGAGATCATGACCTGAGCCGAAGTCAGATGCTCAACCGACCGAGCCACCCAGACACTCTCCAATAATTCATTTTAATGTATGCATTGACTCTAATGGTATATTCAGAATTAGATCTTCTTATTAGAGACCTCAAAAAAACAAAAACAAACCATGACTGTGGGTAGGTTAAAAAATTATGTAAGAGCTTCATTCAGATACAGTTTTACAAATTTGCCTATTCATCCATGTTATACCATCTGTCAGTACTTCATTCCATTAAAATGGCTGAATAAACCATTGTATAGTTGTTCCACATGATATTTATCCATTCGTCAGTTGATGGACATTTGAGTTATTACCACCTTTTGGCTATTATGAAAACTGCTACTATGAGCATTCATATACAAGTTTTTGTGTGAGTGTATGTTTTCATTTATCTTGGGCTATACACAAACACACACACACACACACACACACACACGTATATACATCTATTCCTACATATATATACATAATATGTAGGAATATAATTGCTGGTCTTATGATAACTTTGTTTAATCTTTTGAGGACCTACCAATCTATTTTCCAAAGCAGCTACACCATTTAACATTCTTACCCCTAGTATATGAGGTTTCTAGTTTCTCTGCAACACTTGTTATTGTCTGACTTTTTGATTATAGCTGTCTAGTGGTTGTGAAGTGTATTTCATTGTGGTTTTGATTTGCATCTTATTGATGGCTACTGATGTTGAGCATCTTTTCATCTACCTATGTGCCATTCTTATATCTTCTTGGAGAAATGTCTATTCAGATTCTTTGTCCATTTTAAAATTGAGTTATTTGTCTTTTTAGTAATGAGTTGTAAGCCTTATCAAACATGATTTTTAAATCTCTTACTCCCTGTGTTGTCCTTTCACTTTCACTTTCTTATATTTAGGTAAAATTTTCAGCTCCTTCAGTGTTCAGCTACCATAGTGTGGTTGTGCAGTGTAATAGATTTGTATAATTTAAATTACCTGTAATATTTTATTTATGTGTCTTTGAAAGAAAATTCAGGTATTTATATACAAATTTGACTGGATAGTAGTAACTTTATCTTGGTTAGCTATTAATACTGTTTTTTATTTACTTATTTATTTATTTCAAATGTTTATTTTTGAGGGAGAGCATGAACTGGGGAGGAACAGAGAGAAAAGGAGGGAGGACAGAGGGTCCAAAGCAGGCTCCATGCTGACAGCAGTGAGCCTGATGGAGGGCTTGAACTCACAATCTGTGAGATCATGACCTGAGCCGAAGTCAGATGCTCAACCAACTGAGCCACCCAGACACTCCTATTAATACTGTTTTAAATCACCAGAGGTAAATTTTCAGATATTAATCAGATTATTAATTTTACTTCAACACCTTGAATTACTTACCTTTCAATTTAAATACCACAAAGATTAATATGTGTAACCATACTGGCTGTAAAACATCTGAAACTAAAACAGTATTTGTTTTTTTTTGTTTTTTGTTTTTTTAAGTAGGCTCGACTCCCAGTGTGGGGCTTGAACTCACGCCCCTGAGATTAAGGGTCACATATTACCAACCGAGCCAGCCAGGCGCCCCAAAACAATATTGGTTTTATAAGCCAGAATTTTATTCTTAGCAAAAGCTAATAGACACTAGTTATTTTTATGATATTTAGTCTGAAAGGTACACATTTTCTTGGAGATTCTGGCTTGAAACCACTGTTAGCAGTTTAACTTTTTAAGGCTAGACTTTTTAGAAAAATGTGATGATATACCATATTGTGTGAGCCATTAAGTAGTACCCAAACTGAGGTGACCAGTCACTGTGAAGGTCAAAGTAATTACTAGTTTCCTTTCTATGATAATTGCAAACTAAGTTACATATGAAATTTGGACATGTCATTTCATCACATTTTTGATATATTAATCATAAAAATATTTGTATGTTATATTTTATTGCTGGTTAGTTTACTGTTATTTATTATGGAAAGTTGATCCTTAATTCAATCCCTTCTAGTCCCCTTGCAAATATGGGAAGGTAGGAGAACATTTTAAATATCTTTGTTAGGTTTTGAAAAGAAATTGTAAGGAGAAAAAAGCAGTCCAGTTTTCTAGACTTAGTTGAAAGACATCGTATTTTGTTGGTTTTCCAACAACAAATTCTCAATTCTCTGACATCACCTGTGGGTGCTTTGTAATTCAGTTCAGTTATGACACTACTCAAAATTAGTGTAGACACCACAGGGTAAGGGATCAGCTCCACAAGACTGCTCCCACTTCAGATGCCAGCCATAATTGGATACCCATGCTACCTGCACTTCTGCCGGGCCGATTACAAATTTGGGGGTTCTCTCAACCCTTCCTCAGGTTCAATAAATTGCTAGAATAACGTCTAGAACTCAGGAGAACCCTATGTTTGCACAGTTTATTATAAAGTGTACAATGAATAGCCAGATGAAGACATACATAGGGCAAAGTTCAGAAGGGTCCTAAGCACCAACCAGGAAGCTTTCCCAAGCCTTCATTGTTCCAGAATGTCTGTTGAAGTTTCATTACACAGGAATGATTGATCGAATCACTGACTATTTATGATTGAACTAAATCATAAGTCCTTCTCTTCTCCCTGGAGGTGAGGTGGCAGATGGGGAAATGGGGTTGAAAATACCAATCCTGTAATGATATGGTTGATTCCTCGGGCAAGCAGCCCTCTGTTGTGAAGCCATCTAAAGAGCTCATCATGGGTCACTGCATTAGTATAAATTCCATTGTGATAGAAAGGGATTCATTATTAATAACCAAAGATAGCCTATTGTTCAGGAAATACCAAGGGTTTTAGGAGCTCTGTGCCAAGAATTAGGCACAAAGACCAAATACATGTTGTTGTTTTTTCTTTTTTATCAAACCACACATGCGTATCCAACATGTATCAAATACCTACTGTATTCTAGGCTCTCTGCTAGGCATTGACAGTAGGAAGAATAAGAAGACATGGTACATGGTGTTCAAGGAACTCATGCTGTAGGTATGGACACAAAGACAGTGAAGTTGCATCTTAGGTGGGAATTAGGTTTTGAAACAAACGTATGAGATTAAAACCTTTTATAGGCAGAATTTCCTTGACAGTCTCTTAAATTGCATGAATTCTATCACACTATCTTTTAATAAATCCAACGGCTTAAATTTCCTTATATATAGACATAGGGGCACCTGGGTGGCTCATTCGGCTACACATATGACTCTTGATTTCAGCTCAGGTCATGATCTCATGGACAATAACCTCATAGACACTAATCACTTTTCTTCAGTTGAGCTCTAGTTGAAAGAGTTGACCCCCAATCAGGGCCATGTTTTATGAAAACTGAACTGTACCTTTTTTTTTTTTTAAGTTTATTTATTTTGAGAGAGGGAGGGGCAGAGAGGGAGAAGAGAGAGAATCTCAAGCAGTCTTGGTGCTGTCAGTGCAGAGCCCAACGTGGGGCTCAATCCTATAACCATGAGATCATGACCTGAGCCAGAATCAAGAATTGGACACTTAACCGACTGAGCCAACCAGGTGCCCCTGAACTGTATCTTTTAAACAGAATCACACTTAGTTGCCTCTTTCAATAGGAGATGCTTCCATTTTAGAAGTACAAAGGAACAGAAACAAAATAAAGAATTATATAAGGATTTATATACCCCATCTCATGGTGCTAGATCATAAATTTGTTAACTGGGCACACTGCACCATTTAGTTGTGTTCTCCTATTCATTCACTTTGTCTCTTTCTCTCTCTACCTGAGTCTCTTCCCATCCCCCTTGATCCCTTCCTACCCAAGTAAATAAAATGCATATATGATGTGATTCTACTGTATATAAACACACCTGTCACATAAGAGCATAATAGATTTATATATCATATAAATTCCTTAATTATTCACATAAATAAGGAAACAAGTCATACACTTTTGTAGGTAGAAGAGGGTGCGTATACTTGAAATACTTGCCATTTCAAGTAAGTAATAGCAAGTATTTCAAGTATATCTCTCCAGCCAGGGAGCTGACTCTTAATAGATGCAGTTACAGTATTTTCTATCTAAATGTTTTTTGTTTTCTTCAGAAAATACTTTACATCAAACTTTTCTATTTCCTCAGTGATGAGTCTTCTGGTTATGGAGTACGTTAATTAATTCAACAATGTATATTGAGCATGTTTGAGACATGGCTGAGACAAAAGATTCTGGTCCTCAGAGTTTTTTCTTTGACTTGTGATGCTTCTATAAGTTGTCTTCATTTTGCGTAGTACTCAAATTGTACTGGTGAATGTAAAGTGGGAAAATTGATCTTCCCCATTGAGTTGAGAGCTGTAGGGCAAGATATGTGTGTCCTTCAGCCACCTACCAGTTCTGGGTAGTTTTACACCTGCCATTTTGCTGTTTGTTTTCTCTGTGTCTTATGCTCTTTTGTTGTTTTATTCCTCCATTACAGTCTTCTTTTATACTAAATAGATATTTTTTAGTACATTTTAATTCCATTTCCCTTCCTTCCTTCCTCTCTCCTCCTATCTCTCTCCCTTTCTTTCTCTTTCTTTTAGTTATTTTCTTTATGGTTATTCTGGGTATTATAATTAGCATCTTAATTTAAGACACTTTAGTTTGGATTAATCCCAATTTAATTTTCATACAGGCATACCTCATTGTACCTCACTTTGTTGTGCTTTGGCAATACTGTGTTTTTTACAAATTGAAGGTTTGTAGCAACCCTGCATCAAGCAAGTCTATCAGTATCATTTTTCCAATGGCACTTGATCACCTGGTGTCTGTGTCATATTTTGGTAACTTGCAGTATTTTAAACTTTGATTATTCTATTTGCTATGGTGATGTGTGATCAGTGATTTTGACTTGCTAAAACCTTAGATGATTGTTAGCATTTTTTTACCAAGAAAATACATATTTTTTAAATATTTATTTATTTTTGAAAGAGTGCAAGTAGGAGAGGTGCAGAGAGAGGGTAGGGTGACAGAGTATTTGAAGTGGGCTCTGTGCTGACAGCAGGGAGCCTGATGTGGGGCTTGAACTCATGAACTGCAAGATCATGACCTGAGCTGAAGTCGGATGCTCAACCAACTGAACCACCCAGGTGCCCCAAGAAAATATTTAAAAAAAAATTTTTTTTTTTTAACGTTTATTTATTTTTGAGACAGAGACAGAGCATGAACGGGGAGGGTCAGAGAGAGGGAGACACAGAATCTGAAACAGGCTCCAGGCTCTGAGCTGTCAGCACAGAGCCCGACGCGGGGCTCGAACTCACGGACCGCGAGATCATGACCTGAGCCGAAGTCGGACGCTTAACCGACTGAGCCACCCAGGCACCCCAAGAAAATATTTTTTAATTAAAGTGTGTACATTGTTTTTTCAGACATGATGCTGTTGCCCACTTAATAGACTACAGTATAGTGTAAATACAACTTTTAGATGCACTGGGAAACCAAAAAATTCTTTTGACTCACTTTATTGCATTATTTGCCTTATTGCAGTGGTCTGGAACTGAACCCACAATATCAGTATACCTGTAGTATATTAAAACTTTGTTCCATTATAGCATCACTTATGCAGATTACATCATTACACATTATAAACCTCTTGACACAATTTTATAATTATTTTATGCACCTGTCTTAAGGTCTTAGGTAGCAGAAGGAAAGAATTATAAAAATAAGTGTTTATTATCTTTTTTATTTACCTATGTAGTTACCTTGACTGGTACTCTTTATTGCTTAGTGTGGATTTAAGTTACTGCATATTGTCTTTTCATTTTAGCCTGAAATGCAATTTCCTTTAATATTTTTTGCAGGTCAGGTCCGCAAGTGACAAGTTCCCTTAATTTTCAATTAGCTGGGAATGTCTTGATTTCTTCTTCCTTCTCACCTTACCTAGGTCTCCTTTGTTTTCACAGGGTAGTTTTGCTAGTTACAGAATTTTTGGTTAATAGTCTTTTTTTTTTTTTTTTTTTTTCATCACTTTGACTGTGTTATCCCTCTGGCCTCCATGGTTTCTAATGAGAAGTCAGCTTTTAATCTTATTGAGGAAATTTTGTACATGATGAATTGCTCTTCTTTTGACACTTTTCTTTTCTTTTGTTTTTTTTTTTTTTTTTTAAGTTTATTTGTTTATTTTGAGGGGTGGAGGGACAGGGAGAGAATTCCAAGCCAGCTCTGCGCTGACAGTGCAGATGTGAGGCTTGAACTCAAAACCGCGAGACCATGACCTGAGCCAAAGCCTGATACTTAACTGAGATCCAGGTGCCCCTCTTTTGCCACTTTCAAGATTTTGTCTTTGTTTTTTGGCAGTTTGGTTATGATACATCTTGGCATGGATCTCTGAATTTCTCCTGCTTGCAATTTACTAAGGTTTTTAGATATTCAGATTAATGTCTTCCATCAAATTTGGGAATGTTTTTGCCATTCTTTTTTCAAATATTCTTTCTATCCTTTTCTTTCTCTCTTCTGCTGCTGAAGCTCATATTATGTATATGTTGGTATCCTTGATGGAATCCCAAGGATTCTGAGGCTCTGTTAATATTTTGTCATTCTTTTTCTTTTTTGTTCCTCAAATTAGCTAACCTGTCTTCTGCCAGTTCAAGTATGTTCTTGACCCTCTTTAGTACAATTTTCGTTTCTGTTGTACTTTTCAACGTCAGAATTTCTGATTCTCTTTTATAATTTCTTTCTATTCATTTTTATTTTCTATTAGGTAAGACATGATTCTCAAACTTTCTTTTAATACTTTAGACACAATCTCCTTTTATTCTTTGAAATATTTTTAATAGCTGGTTTGAAGTCTTTGTCTAGTAAGACGAACGTTTGGGCTTCTTCAGGGACAGTTTCTATTGACTTCCTTTTTCCCCCTGTGTGTGGACCATGCTTTTCTTTTTCCTCGTATGTCTTATGTTGAAACTAGATATTTTGAGTAATATGACAGTTAAGGAAGTCATATTCCTCCCTAACCCCATGATTTGTTTTTGCTCTGTTGTTGGTGATGATGTTTGTTTCTTCAGTGACTTTTCTGAGTTAATTCTGTACAGTCTCTGTTCTTTGAAGTCCCTGTTCAGTTAACTTATTGGTCAGAATTTCCTTTAAATGTCTTGAGCCAATAGATCTCCTTCCAGCTTTTGTTGAGGGGCTCTATATGCGTGTGTGTTGGTGCAGAGCCTCAAGGTCAGCCAGTATTGAAAGATTAGGGCTTTCTCAGCTCTTCCTGAGCATAACTCCACACATACGCATAGCCTTATGAATTCCCAGGACTGTACTACACCTTTCAAGTTATTATGGACATTTCAGTCCTCAGTTTTTCCTTTTAAGCTTTTTTGTTTAGCCTTTTGTTAGCTGCAACTAGTAAACCCCCCCTCAGGCAACTGTAATGTTAAATGGTTGCTGCTGATTGTTTTCCACAGTATGTTGCAGACGGAACTGTCTGTACACATGGAGTGAGCTCTGCGTCTGATCAAATAAAGACAAGTCCTGAGAATGGAGCTTTTCATTTTCAGTGAGCTGCCAAGCAGGTCAAATAGTGACCATTTTCTGGTGATCGGGCTTTTGAGGAACTATAAATCTGTTCTCTATTCTGTAGTTGCAAAGCTTTGGTTTTCAAGGCTGCTCTGGAGCTGGGGAGGAGAGGGGATTGGATTAGGGCAAGTTAGAATACCACAAAGCTTGCTCTTCTTGCTAAGATTCAACTGGTTTTCTTGCATAAACACTCCTTGGACTGTCACCAGCCTTTTAGGTAATTTCCAAAGGGCTGAAAAAAGTTGATTTTGACAGAATTTGCCAGTGTTTTTGTTGCTTTTATGGAGGGGAGTGGGTTTTTAAAGGTTCTTCCTCTGCCATTCTGGAAGTGTCTCTTGCCATTTCTACATACTGTTATCTGCATCCTGCTTCCAGTCTCTGATACAGCCCGTCATTGCTTATATTTCTCTTATATATTTAAGTTTTTTTAAATTTTAATGTTTATTTATGTTTGACAGAGAGAAAGAGAGAGACAGAGCATGAGCAGGGGAGGGGCAGAGAAAGAGGGAGACACAGAATCCGAAGCAGGCTCCAGGCTCCAAGCTGTCAGCACAGAGCCCGACGCGAGGCCTGAACTCACAGACCGCGAGACCATGACCTGAGCTGAAGTCGGACACTCAGCCGATGAGCCACCCAGACGCCCCTCTCTTACACATTTCTAATGAGCCCTTGGAACTCTCTGGTTCC
>NW_026057580.1:69531830-69587149 GCF_023721935.1 Panthera uncia | reverse complement strand
TTAACGTTTCTTTATTTTTGAGACAGAGAGAGACAGAGCATGAATGGGGTAGGGTCAGAGAGGGAGGGAGACACAGAATCTGAAACAGGCTCCAGGCTCTGAGCAGTCAGCACAGAGCCCGACGTGGGGCTCGAACTCACAAACCGCGAGATCATGACCTGAGCCGAAGTCGGACGCTTAACTGACTGAGCCACCCAGGCGCCCCTCCTCCTTTAAATACTAGTATTCCTCAAGTTTCTGATCTATGCTCCTTCTCTTACCTATGCATTCTCTTGGGCATTTTTTACCTGTTATTCAGACTCCCAAATCTGTCTTCTTCTCTAGCTCAGATCTCTCTCTCAAGCTCTTTATCTCTGTACCTAATTGTGCTTAATGTAAATCTCCATTTGGAAATTCTATCAACATGTAAAATTCCACAAGTTAAAAATAGAAATCAGCCTACTCTTCTTTCTTAGTTTTCTTTGAAAGACATTCGCATCAGTCCAGTTGGCTAAACCAAAAACTTGCCTCATCTCTGATTCTTTTACCCTACTCCCAAATTCTAGTCAGTTTCCTCTAAATTCTGTGCCCTAAATCCATCTTGATGTTTTCTCCATCTCTACTGACTTTTCTCTCCTGAATTACTTCAACAACCTCCTAAACAGATTTTCCTATTAAAGTTATGTCCCTAGCTTTTGCACAATGTGTCCACAAGGAAACTTTATAAAATGCAAATCCACACAGGTCACAGAACCTACACATGCCCACATATACACACATACACACTGCCTTTCTCCCCATTGAACTTTTTGCTTCTTCCTAACTACATTTTTCTTATTCCCAGACCATGTATGTTCTTATTTGCTTTCAGACTTTTGTATGTACTGCAACATTCTTTCTCACTTTGCTCTTTTGTTACTTACTCTGGGAAGCCTTTCTATATTCTCACAAATCTGAGTTAGATACTTTTTGATACTGTAATTGCCTGTTTACTCATCTTTATCTCTGAGTAGAATGTAAAAAGTTCATGAGTTCAGGGACTGTGATTATGAGCAGCCTGTGGTCTAGCACCTGACATTGGGCTTTCACAAAGTATTTAAAGAACAGAGAATTTATGCCTACATTTATGAATGAAGAAACCAGTGACGCTTGGGTGGCTCAGTTGGTTGTGTCCAACTCTTGGTTTAGGCTCAGGTCATGATCTCATGGTTCATGAAATTGAGCCGCGTCAGGCTCCACACTGACAGTGCAGAACCTGCTTTGTATTCTCTCTCTCCCTCTCTCTGCCCCTCCCCTGCTCATGTGTGTGTGTGCGTGCATGCGCACTCTTCAAAATAAATAAACTAAAAAAATAAATGAGGAAACCAATCGTGTTTAGCACTGGAGATACAAAGATCTATATTAGACAAGTGTGTAAATAAAATAGGCCTTTGAAACATCTGGTGTTTGAAAGATACAGTTCTGTTATTAATGTAGGATTGATAACTTAAAGCCAGTGATTCTAAATAAAGCCATGTATAATTTAGTTGAAGAAATAAAATGGCATGAATAAACGTGAAACCCTAAAGCGTTATTTACAAATGAAAGGAGAAAATGAAGAGAAAGTGTCAGGAAGTTATATACATACGCCCTTTGTATGGTTAATGATAATACTTAGGTTTTTTTTGTTTTTTAATTTCTGAGTCATTTAGAAGTAGATGACTTCTTCCTGCCTTTTTCTTACACAAACTGTATATTTAGAAAATATCCATAAGCAAAAAGAAAATAATAAAATCTTTATCTCATGTAATATTTTTTATATATATATAAATAATTGAAATAAACCTGAATATTACCTGAAATAAATATAAACATCTCTTCATGCCAGGAAACATACTTCTACACCATCTGTTGCTGAAGTTGGCACACTTTTTTTCTGTAAAGGGCCATACAGTATATATTTTAGGCTTTGCAGGCTTGGTCTCTGTTGCAACTTCTCAACTCTGCCTGTTAGCAAAGCAGCAATAGCCCATTCCAAATAAATTTATTGGTGTGTTCCAATAAATTTGTATTTACAAAGACAGTAAGCAGGAATTGGTATAAGAGCCATAGATCTATGATAGAGATACATCATAATTAATCTCCTATTTTTGGAAGTTTATATTGTCTTCAATTTTTTTTTTTTTTTTTTTACTATTGGTAATACTGTCTTAGCATCTTAATATCTATTTATTTATTTTAATCATTATTTTTGAGAATGAGAGAGAAAGTGTGAGCAGGGGAGGGGCACAGAGGGGGGAGGGGCAGAGGATCTGAGGCAGTTTCTACACTGACAGC
Organism: Panthera uncia; assembly: GCF_023721935.1. Taxonomy (NCBI): domain Eukaryota; kingdom Metazoa; phylum Chordata; class Mammalia; order Carnivora; family Felidae; genus Panthera; species Panthera uncia. Next base: position 69,584,854 of record NW_026057580.1, on the reverse strand, counting down.
AGAGAGCTTGATGTGGGGCTCGAAGTCACAAACTATGAGATCAATGACCTGAGCTGAAGTCGGATGCTCAACTGTGACTGAGCCACCCAGGCGCCCAAGCATCTTAATATTTAAATCTTCATGTATATTCTTAATTTTTTTAGGATAAATTCTGAAAATGTAATTTCTAGAGCTAAGAGTACTTAAGATTTTTTTTTCTTAGATGGTAATGGGTGATATAACATTTGCTTTCTGCGACTAAGTTTTGCTTGGTTCATTTTGTGGTTTTGTGGGAATGGGGAAAAAAAAGATGGAGTGAAATTTTAGAAAGAAGCAAAGAAAGACTGCTTGGAGGGAAACAGATTGAGGTAATTACAGTGATATAAAACTTAAAAAGAGATATTCCAAAAAGTAAATATGAAAAATTCCATAAATACACATTTTCCTGTTCACATACCAAGTTTTTCTGTTTGATAGCTCTGTAGAGTTTTGTTTAAAATCTTGTGTATATTGAGTTTGAGATTTGGGAGATGGGTTGCAAGTTACAAAATAAGCATTTCTTATTCAGTCTCCTAGGATACTCTTAGGCCAGCATGATTTTGATTGTGGTGACCAGTCAGCTTGTTTTAAAAAGAAAAGAGAAAACATAAGCTTTTCTGTTCTGGATGATGAAGTCTAATCAGTTGGAGCAGGGATTGGCAAACTACTATCCATGGACCAAATTCCTCCCGCTGCCTGTTTTTGTAAATGAAATTTTGTTGGAACAACACAGCCATGCACATACTACTGTCTGTGGCTGCTTTCAGGCTACAGTGGCAGAGTTAAGTAGTTATATCAGACACAGTATGGCCCGTAAAGCCTAAAATATTTACCATTTCCCACTTTACAGGAAAAAAATTGCAGACCTCAGAATTAGAGAAAAGATACATGGTAGTTTTTCTGTTTATCAAAAATGGATCTACAAAAAAATATAGGTAATTTTGCTATGGATAAACTAAGATTTTATGCACAATTTAAGAGACCAAATCTAGGCACTTAAAATAAAGAAGACATTGTGGGAAAATGACATAAGAAATGTTGGAATACAGAGGACTTAATATTTGGTGTACTTCTAAGCTCTGTAAAAGATGAGCTTCACAGTGCCCGAGTACTCTGGCTGTTACAGAGACACCTACCTTTGTTATAGAAGCCCTACTTACACAGAGTTGGAAAGTAGCCAGCTCCACACAGTTTTGCCATGGTGTCTAAAAGCCAGCAGTTATGCTGTGACAAGTTTCTGTGGAGCTTTCCTGAAACATCTTTATTGCACTTTCTGTATTAGGCAACATCAGTCAAATTGCAAAGTCCAAACTCTTAAAAAATGTTGAAACCTCTGTGTGTGTGTGTGTGTGTGTGTGTGTGTGTGTGTGCGCGCGCGCACACACATGCTTATTCTCCAAATGGCAGTCTTTTTTCCTACTGAGTTTGCTGCTTTCATTCAGTTTGACATGACAATAAGAGGGGACATTCAGAAATCAGAGATATAAAGAATGCCGGTTGCTTGCTTTCTTTGGGTACATATGTTACTTAGAAATAGCTAATACTTTAAACAGGTTAAGAATCCCAAATCATTTAGCAGGGTTTCAAAATAGCATAGTTTTCACTAGTTTTATAAAAGCATTCTTAAAAAGAATCCTGTGTATGGAACTCTTTAGAGTATAGTGAAAAGGCCTCTGTATTGAAGATGCAAGTTCTTGTCTACAGCCATACCTCCCTGAATGCGTCCAGTCTCGCCTGAAGTTGCAAGTTCTTAACTAGGCAACTAACTAGATGTTGAAAAAATCCTAAGTGCCCAGTAGCAGCTGCCTACCTGTGGACTTAATTTATGAGAGAGAAGCCACTGACTGAATGCTGAAGGCACTGATTTTACGGTGTTTTTCTCATAGCTGAATCTGATCCTAACTGATGGGGGTGGGGCAGAATAGCTTATCTCCAAGGGACTTTACATATGTGTGGCCCCACACATTTGCGTGGGGGTAGAGCTGATGAAGGGAAATCTATAGAAGTTGTCTGTACCTTGTCAAGATAAAGTAATACAGTGGGGCGCCTGGGTGGCGCAGTCGGTTAAGCGTCCGACTTCAGCCAGGTCACGATCTCGCGGTCCGTGAGTTCGAGCCCCGCATCAGGCTCTGGGCTGATGGCTCTGGGCTGATGGCTCGGAGCCTGGAGCCTGTTTCCGATTCTTTGTCTCCCTCTCTCTGCCCCTCCCCTGTTCATGCTCTGTCTCTCTCTGTCCCAAAAATAAATAAAAAACGTTGAAAAAAAAAATTAAAAAAAAAAAAAAAAAGATAAAGTAATACAGTTACAGAACTACAAGTTTTACAATAATAAAAGACCTACTGTTGCCAAACAAATTGGTTAACACATTGATTTTTACACATTTGTTTTTCCTTGCTTAACTTTTTGAACTTATTTTATCTTGTTTCTCCTCATTTTCTTTTCTATGATACTCATTCTATATTAGAGCCATCAGTGCAATGCCAAGAATTCTTTGTGCTGTGGTTGTTCTTCAGGAGGTTATTCTTGAGTAAGAGTGGTAAGGCACAGAGTCATCCCTAGCTTCTGGAGAACCAGAGGGGAATACACCTGTGTTGATGTAGTGACTACAGTGTAGCATGGGACTTTGGGTTATTCGGGGCAGGAAAGAGCAGTAAGCTGAGGACTCACCCCAACACCCATGTCCTTCAGTAACTCTGTAATCCTTAGTTGTATCAAAGTCCCTCTGTTTTTATAGATTCCTTTTTTCAGATACTCAAGGCTTTTATACCATTCCTCTCCCCAATAAATCTGTTTAGCTGAGGGTTTGTTCATGCATTTAATAAATATTTATTAAGCACATATTATACGCTCTCTGCTAGGTCTTGGGGATATTATGATCTTTCAACCACAGTACCAGCTCCAAGGAAGTTTCAAATGAGAGTCAGATAAGGAAACGGGCGTTTACATTACAAAATAAGAGCTTAGGAGTTAAGGGAGCCAACATTAACTTTTTAAAAAATTGAACCAGCATGGTTAAATGAAAAGAGCATTGATTTTAGATTTTATTGATCCGCTTTTAAATTTTGATTCAATTACCTAATAGGTACGTGATTTTGGGAAAATAACCTTTGTGATACTTGTTGTTGTATGTTTTAGAAATAAATACACGTAAGGCACTTAGTTCAGTGCCTGCTAAATAAATCATTTCTGCTTTTTTCCTACATCATATACCTAAGTTTCAAAGCCTATAAATAGATAATTGTTCTGGCCCCTACTTCACAGGAGATGGAAAAGTGGGAATTAAAAAAAAAAATTCTATGACCTTTGAATATCCTACCTGTAAAGAAACTTGGTAGAAATCAGATTTTATAATCATTCCTTGTAAAATTTGTCTAAATTTCCATTATTGAGATATAGGGACTATAAAATTAATACCTTAAGAGCTTACAGAATTGCTTGTAAAATACACTGTTACACTAAATCTGTAACCACTGGTCTTAGATCTGCCAGCTTAGAAGAGGATACTTCTGTCTCCACCTCCCTTACCCCCACGATGTAACATCCCAGTTGCTCTTAACCAGATTGAGGTTTATATCTTGAGTGGTAATGGTTGTAACATTTTTTCATGAGATGTTTAAAAAGCATTCAAGTAGATCATCAGTAAACTATTTAAATATGTTTTTAAATACTCATAATAAGAATTTGATTTTTTTCTATTTGAAGAATTAAAAAAAACAGCAATATTTAGGAAATAGTACCATGTTTGAAATGAAACAAAATAGCCAATGAATTTGCTTTTAACTGAAAGGGTTTTTTTTCCATTTCTTTGAGATTAAGCAGCATAACTGCTGCTAAAAATAGAAAGTGGTCTAACAGCAGCGCAATTTGTAATTGTTCAAAAGTGTGAAAGTTGGTAGTTGAAATTCGAATTCCACACTTGTGAGGCTATAGATCTTATTCCATTGTGTGATTGTTCTTTCCAGTTTTGCTATGCTGTATGTAATAACTGTTCCAGATTTATTTGTTAATTCTGTTGTAGCCGTACCTTAAAAATAAGATAAGCTGATGTTATTCACTATAGAAAGTATGAAATACAACAGAATAAAGAACTATTTTCTGGGTATTTTATATAATTCATTCTGAATTATAAATAGGAAATAGTAAGCAAACAAATAGTTACTTTCCTACCAAGAAAGAAAAAAAATCTCAGTGAAGCAGAGTAGGGTAAGGGGTGGGGAAGAAGCCAGGGCTTATGTTGGCAGGGCAGTGCAGGGATAGTGAGTGACAGCCTGAGGAGAAAAATGGATATGTTCTTCCATCACTGCCATTCTCTCTGTTTGAAATAGACAAATGGCATGTACCCAAGGGGAGCTAGGGACAGTGCTCTGAGGATAGGAGCCACTTCTGTACAGCCCTGCCAAATTCATGAGAGTAATGGTGCATCTGTTTTTTGTTGCTGCTGTTGTTACTTAACCTTGTCATGGATACATTACTGTTTCTGTGGCACTTCTTTTGTGGGTTGTTACTCATACTACTTTCTTTATCATGGCTGTGCTGGGTTTTCTGTTGGCAACTCAGCACCATTTACCCCTTCTGCACCTTGCCTGATACAGTGGCTTCCTGGGAAGTGTACATGCTTGTTTTTTCACCTCTCATTGTGTCTACCCCTGTCCACCAAATGTGCAGTTTAGATATCCAGAAGTCTATTATAGACAAATGATATGTTTTTGTCTTTTTTGGTTTTGCTTTCTAATAGCAAAATTTCATTTTTACCCCTCCCAAACTCCCCTCCCCACCCTTAATAGCAAAATTCCACATACTGGAACTGCTTTTATCCTCTGAACAGCAAACGTTCAGAGTAGTCTGTCTCAGGAAAGTCTCTGGTTTGAAAACATTTATGCCAAGACAGATATTCATTGATTTATTTAATGAACTTTCAGTGACTTTTTATAAGGTTCATAACACTGTGCTAAGTGGTATTATTATAGGGCAACTCAGTGAAGTATATAAAGCTAGTTAGATTGTGAGGGTAAAATATTCAAACGTTTTCGCCAAAACTATTTAAATCATACTAGAATGCTTATGTTTATAAAATGCTTCTAAATGTCCTGTTGTAAAATGTAGGTGTAAAATGTAAAAAATAGGTGGCTTTAATTATACGTTAATTTTCTTCAACTGTTAGTTATCCTAGATAAGCCGTGTTGTCATTAGAATGTTTAAATGACTTGCATTCTGTGCTTTGTAATGTTAAAAATTTTAAATGCATCTCAAGACTAAACTTTATAATGTGTTACATTTTAGGTCAGAAGACATGTCTTCATCTACATGGCATCTTTCCTTACCTCTATGTGCCATACGATGGTTATGGACAGCAGCCAGAAAGCTATCTTTCTCAGATGGCATTCAGTATCGACAGAGCACTTAATGTGGCTTTAGGCAACCCATCTTCCACTGCTCAGCACGTGTTCAAAGTGTCATTAGTATCAGGAATGTAAGTATATGTTAACATCTTTTAAAATTTCTTTATGTTTTTAGTACTAAGTAAAAGAAAAGCTATCTGATTTAAAGATACTGTTTATTTTTCTTCTACTTCTGATGGGAGTGGGGCGAATTTTATGTTGTAACTTTAAAAAAATTTTTATTAATGCTTATTTTAGAGAGGTGCAAGCGCACGCACGAATAGTGGAGGGGCAGAGAGAGAGGGAGACAGAGAATCCGAAGCAGGCTCCAGGCTCTTAGCTGTCAGCACAGAGAGCCCACCGCGGGGCTTGAACCCACGGACCGTGAGATCATGGCCTGAGCCGAAGTCGGACGCTTAACTGACTGAGCCACCCAGGCGCCCCTATGCTGTAACATTTTAAAGTAAATTTTGTTGCAGTGAAAGATAGATGGTTAACAGTGATTTTTGTTTTAACCTTTTCCATTTCTACACTTCTTAGACCTGTAGAAATTCATGTAATTTATTTGTCAAATACTTATTGAGCACCTTCCATGTGCTAGGCTCTGTTCTAGGTGCTTGGGATATATTGGTGAACAAAACAAAGATCCGTGCCACCGTGGAGGTTACATTCTAGTAATGGGAAATAGAAAATAACCAATCGATATAACATGAAATAGATTTATTCCTTTATTATGTGATAGTGCTATAGAATAAAGATGTAGAGCAGGATAAGAAGTTTCAATAGTGTAGGGTAGAGAAATGGACTGGTGGCAGTTTTATATAGGATAATCAGGGAAGGTGTTATTGACAAGGTAAACAGACTTTTGAGCAAAGACTTGAAGGTGAGGGAGTAGGAACAACATGGAGGCCAGGTAGCTAGAATGGAGGGAAAAGAGAGTAGGACAAAATGAGGTTAGGGAGAGATTAATGGATGGAGATTGTGTTGGCCAATGGTTCTTAAAGTATGGTTTCCAGGATCACCAACTTCAGCTTTACCTGGTTTGAAAGCTATGAGAATGCACCTATCAGATCTCCGAATACAAGGAGCATAATTGAACAGTGGCCCCACTATTGCACTGAAATCAATCATTCCATATAAACTGAAGCTGCTTTCCATAAGCTACTTCCAGCCAATGGCTAAGCCTGGGAAGGATACTAGGGCAGGCCTGTTCCTAGGAAGCACTTGAGAACTCTCTGAAAGCCTTCCTGCACTTAGTTTAGAATCACACTGCTAGAATCACACTTCTACATCGGTAGAAGATATTGCTACCGATCTTCCCTCTGTCCTTCTTTCTTTCATTTGGGACCAGATGCTATCTAATTTTGGTGGCTGTCCCAGCCTTTCCTGGGTCCTGCTTCATTTTCTCTCACAGGTGTTTCCCAAATAAATTTCTTGCACATATTGGCATCAACTTCTCAGAGGACTTAGATTAACATACTGGGGAACTTATTTAAAATATATTCTTGGGTCGGGGCACCTGGGTGGCTCAGTCGGTTAAACGTCTGACTTTGGCTCAGGTCAAGATCTCACAGTTTGTGGGTACAAGCCCCGTGTCGGGCTCTGTGCTGACAGCTCAGAGCCTGGAGCCTGTTTTGGATTCTGTGTCTCCCTCTCTCTGCCCCTCCCCTGTTCATGCTCTGTCTCTGTCTCAAGAATAAATAAACATTAAAAAAATTAAAAATATATATATATATATATTCTTGGGTCCCACCCTAGACCTAATGAATCAGGAACTCTGGTTGTGGGGCCCAGCAATTTGTGTTTTAATAATAAGCCTTTGTAATGATTCTGATGCATACTAAAGTTTTAGAAACACAACATTAGGCTGTTCTGAGGACTCTGGCTTTTACTCTGAGTTTTTCTGCAGGAATTTGAGTAGTCACAATCTAACTTAGACTTGAAAGGATTACTTAAGCAGTTGTGTGAAAGATAGATCATTGGGGGATAAGGGTAGAAGTAGGGGAGAACATTAGGAGACTTTCATTAATCTGGGTGAGATGAGAAAATACAGTAGCTTGCACTTGGGGAGTAGTGGGAGTACTGAGCCGTGGTCAGCTTCTGGATCTGTTCTGAGAGTTGAGTCTATGAGCTTTGCTGTCTGATTGGATGGAGATTATGACAGGAGTCAAAGATGACTATAAAATTGTGAGTCTGGAAGGTGCAGGTAGAATAATAGGCTGGCAGGAAAGATTTGGAGCTCATACTAGAATGTTTTCAGTTTGATATGTGTATATTAAATTCATCTTAAATCTGTCTACTTTTTCCACCTTAATCTAGGCTTTCCTCTGGACCACCACAGTATCCTTTTAATTGAATTTCCTTCTATTTTTGTCTTGTTCCAGAGCTGCAAAAGTATTCTTCTTCTTAATAAATTGGATCCTTTTAAAATCATTTAAAATCCTTGAGTGGCTTCATATTGTTCACAGAGTAAATTGAAGCTTCTAACCACAGCCTGTGTGATCTGACCCCTGTTCACTACATTCCATCTAGAAACATGGGTCTTCTTCTTTCAGTTCCTCTGATGTGTTGAGCTCTTTCCCACCTTTGTGCATGCAGTTTGCTTTCCTTGAGTTCTCTACCCTTCTCCAATCTTTCATATCCTTCACTTCTCCAGAGAAGTTTTTTCTGACTTTCCTACGTAAAATAGGTTGGGGCACCTCGGTGGCTCATTCATTTGAGTGTCCAACTTTGGCTCAGGTCCTGATCTCACAGTTCATGAGTTTGAGCCCCACATCAGGCTCACTGCTGTCAGTGCAAAGCCCGCTTCCCCTGTCCCCCCTCTGTCCCCCTTTCTCACTGCCCCTACCCTGCTTGCACTGTCTCTCAAAAACAAATCTAAAAAACATTAAAAAAAAATAAGTTGTCATTATAATTACTCTGTATCTCTGTCTATTCTTGTTTCCTTTAGCACAATATAGTTGGCAGTTATTTTAATTTTTTGATTACTTAATTTTTATGTATTTCTCCCACCAGCATGTAAGCGCCATGAGAAAAAGGACCATGTTTGTCTTGTCCATCATTATATCCTTAGCACTTTGTTTTTGTTTTTTTTTTTTATTTTTTTTAAGTCTATTTATTTTTGACAGAGACAGAGTGCGAGCATGAGCTGGGGAGGTGCAGAGAGAGAGGGGGAGACACAGAATCCGAAGCAGGCCCCAGGCCCCAAGCCGTCAGCACAGAGCCCTATGCGGGGCTCAAACTCATGAACTGTGAGATCATGACCTGGGCCAAAGTCGGACACTCAACCGACTGAGCCACCCAGGCACCCCTATCCTTAGCACTTTGTATGGTGTTGGGCACTTAGTAGATATGGCTCAGTAGCTGTTTGGTTGACTAAATGAGATGGAAGTTCACACCTGTCCTATGATAGTAACAATTAGGTTAAAGACAATTACCAGTTTTATATTCCAACTTTTTTTTATGTTTAATAGTTTCTAAGAACTTTCCTATACATACTCTGATTTCAAAGTTGAATCTCCAGGGGCATCTGGGTGGCTCAGTTGGTTAAGCTTCTGACTTCAAATCAGGTCATGAGCTCATGGTTTGTAAGTTCAGGCTGCCTGTCGGGCTTTGTGCTAACAGCTTGGAGCCTGGAGCCTGCTTCAGATTCTGTGTCTCCTTCTGTCTCTGCCCTTCCCCTGCTTACACTTTGTCTCTCTCTCTCTCTCAAAAAACAATAAATAAACATTAAAAAAAAATTTCAAAGCTGAATCTTCAGACTGCCTAGTGAATTGAATAATCACCAGTCTTTTTTTTTTTTTTTTTTTTTTAATTAAGCAAGCTCTGTGCCCAATATGAGGCTTGTACTCATGACCCTAAGATCAAGAGTCACATACTCTACCAACTTGAACCATCCAGGCACTCCAGCCACTAATCTTTCTGTTGTCATATTTTTAAGAGTCTGAGTACCTGGGGTGCCTGGATGACTCAGTAGGTTAAGCATCTGACTTCAGCTCAGGTCATGAACTTGCGGTTTGTGAGTTCAAGCCCTACGTCGGGCTCTGTGCTGATAGCTCAGAGCCTGGATCCCACTTCAGATTCTGTCTCCCTCTCTCTCTGTTCCTCCCCCACTCGCACTCTGTCTCTCTCTCTCTCTCTCAAAAATAAATAAAGAATAAAAAATTAAAAAGTCTGAATACCTGAGGCAAAAGATGAGCTGTTCTTTGGCTGCCATTCTTTCCTCTTACTCTAATTTTTTTCTTAACCTAATTCCCCTTTTCCTTACCATACATTCTAGCTTTGTGATTATTTTAGTCTTTCAGTTTTCCCTACTTTTTTAAGGTAGACAAGGTTGCATCTAGCTATCAAATTAAAATCTGTACAGGTTTAATTCCAGTCTTTTTAGATAATGCATTGTTCTGAGGCCAGGTCAAGAGATAGGATTATGACCTTAGGCTAATTTCTGGAATTCCTTGCCACTTAGCTACCATGATTCTAGAAAATATCCTATAAAGAGAGTCTTAATCCATTTGAGTTAATTGAGTTTTTTGCTATCCATTTTCATTTTCCTTCTCACTGCCATATGAAAAAACTAACTCTTAATTATCAGATATAATTTTTTTAAGCCTAAAATATCTATTCTCAAACTCTGTTCCATTCTACTTTTTCCCTCCAAAGAGTTTCCCTGTTGAGGAATTCTTATGGCAGAATTAACTGAAGCCAACAGCAAGAAGTAAGGGTTGCAAGTTAAATTACACAGAAGCAGAAAACTGAATTTGTAGAATTTCCAGGCTGTATTTTGGGTCAGCAGATGTGAAAACAGAATCCTAGATGTACAAAGAATTTTAGAGGTTTGATAGTCTTACCATATTCAGTTTTTGAAATTTATGAGATTCTAGTTGTAAAACCCTAAAAGATTCTTGCAAAATCAAAACAAGCAAAGATAACATGGACCACACTGCAGATTTAATTCCCCCCTCCGCCCCCATTTATTTGGCTTAAAATAACTCCTGTCTTCAGATAAATAGCTGTATTTACCTACATGAAAAATACCATAGTAGGAGGAATAAATAGTTGAATTTTGCCAGTGAGACAGAATGAGATCATTCATGTAACGTGTCTTTGTTTCACCCCTTCCTTCGTGGCAACAAAAATGGAGTAAATAGCAAACTAGACAGGAAGTGGTTAAGTGTTACTAAGGGAAAAAAAATCAAAGAAGAATGAAGGGTAAGGGATAGGGAGTGATGGTTAGAGAAGACTTTTCTGAGGAAGTGCGTCTAAGTAGAGATGTGATTGAAGATTGAAAGCAAACCATGCCAGGGTTCAGGGCAGGCTTTCGAGGAAGAGAGAATGGCAGGTTACTTGAGTGTAGATCGACTTAGAGGGGCTAAAATGTTTAGAATGGCTAGAGGAAAATGTGATTGGAGTGAGTAGCAAGGACAAGATAACCTTGTAGGGGCGCCTGGGTGGCTCAGTTGCTTAAGCGTCCAACTTTGGCTCAGGTCATGATCTCACCATTCGTGAGTTCCAGCTCCACATCGGGCCCTGTGCTGATAGCTCAGAGTCTGGAGCCTACTTCAGATTCTGTGTCTCTGTCTCTCTGTGCCCCTCCCCTCCTTGAATGCTGTCTCTCAAAAATAAACATGAAAAAAAAAAGAACCTTTTAGACCTTGGTAAATAGTTGGATTTTTTTTCTCCAATGTTTGTTTATTTTCAAGAGAGAGAGTGCAAGTAGGTGAGGGGCAGAGAGACAGGGAGACAGATTCCCAAGCAGGCTCTGCTCGGTCAGTGCAGAACCCAATGCAAGGCTCAAAGCCACAAACCATGAGATCATGACCTGAGCCGAAGTCAGACACTTAACTGACTGAGCCACTCAGGCTCCCCTAGTTGGATTTTTTGAAAAATAGAAATTGCTTTACAACAATCATATAGAAGGCTCTGACTTAAAAGCTTGAAAATAGCTAGGGGGAAAAAAGTTCATACCGCAAATAATGACTGCTACCAGATTACTCCTGTATTTGATGTCAGCTACACTGTCAGACGTGACAGAAATGGGGTCCTAATGAGGGTAAGTTCTACTTAGTGCCCATTAGATAGGGACAGTATTTTTTATTTTTATTGATTTATATTTTTTAAAAGCTTATTTATTTATTTTGAGAGAGATAGAGACAGTGTGAGTCAGGGGCAGAGAGAGAGGGAGACCAAGAATCCCAAGCAGGCTCTGTGCTGCCAGTGAGATCATGACCTGAGCAGAAACCAAGAGTTGGATGCTTAACCAGCTAAGCCACCCAGACACCATGGGAGAGTTTTTTTGTAAATGAAAAGTGAATAGGTTTATCTACCTAAAGATTTCACCAACCACTTATTTACAACTAAACTCTAGGGAGATACAAAACTTTTTTGCATGCAAATTCATACCTGTTTATATATTATTTCTCACTACATCATCTTTGAAAGTGACAGTCTGGGAGTACCTGGCTGGCTCAGTTGGTAGAACATGTGACTCTCAATATCAGGGTCATGAGTTCAAACTCCCATGTTGGGCATAGAGCTTACTTTATGTTTTTTGTTTTGTTTTGTTTTTAAGTTTGTTTATTTATTTATTTTGAGAGAGAGAGAGGCAGAGAGAAAATCCCAAGCAGGCTCGGAGCTTTCAGCTCAAAGCCCAACATAGTAGGGCTCAATCCCATGAACCATGATCATCACCTGAGCCAAGAGTCGGATGCTTAACCAACTGAGCCACCTAGGTGCCCCAGAGCTTACTTTAATACATAAATAAATAGGGGTACCTAGCTGGCTCAGTCGGTAGAACATGCGACTCTTGATCTCAGGGTTGTTAGTTGAAGCCCCATGATGGGCATGGAGCCTACTTTAAAAAAAAAAAATGAAAATGGTAGTCTGTATATCAGAGGTACTGGTGTAGTTTCAAATCCTCCTAAAATGATGTAACATGATATTCCAGCTTATTTCATCTTGCTCTGAACACTTGTTTCTCTGCCGTGTAGATTTTTGCTTCTTCCTTTCCCCATTCTAGCTGATGCCCTAGAGAAAAAGCCAGCCTCAACATAATTAGGGTCCTTAAGTAAGGTCATGGTCTTCTTAATCTCTTACGTTCCTGTCTACACAGTTTTCATGGGCTTCATTTGACTTGCATGAGTGTTTTATACAAACACAAACACACACACACACATGTACATATATATATAATAGGCAAATTGTCTCTGCTTAGTGAATTTGTAAAATTAATAATAAGCGGACAAGCAAAGTGACATGAGTGCTGTTAATTAAAGGACTTTGTTAATGAAGAGCTTTAACGTTTTACAGAAAATCAGAAATGGGTGAAGGTGCTTGAAAGGTCTCGGGTTTTCTCATACATGTTCAGAGTATAGAGAAAAAAAGTCATTTTTTAACAGTCATTATGATTGAAATTAAGGTGTAAGCAGTTTTGCACTCCTTTTTGTCCCTAGTTTTTTGAAAGTGGTATTTTTTTTTTGAAAGTGGTATTTTTAAAAGAAGTAACCAGATTGCAATATTTTATATGTTAATCTGTGGTAAGTTTAATTGAAAGGTTTTGGAGCAGTTTTTGTTTGTTTTTTGAGGTTTTGGGTAATATTAAATATAAATAAGGCTGAATTAGGCTAGCTGAGTCTAATTAGAGCAATAAGTTGCATTACTTCATCTCTGAATGATAAAAATAATTTGAAATATCTTTTTCTTTTATTTCAGGCCTTTTTATGGTTATCATGAGAAGGAAAGACACTTTATGAAGATCTATCTTTACAATCCAGCAATGGTGAAAAGGTACAAAGATAAAATATGAATAGCTATCACTTAAGTATTTTAATAATAAAAAATAAAAATCTAGAAGAAAGGACTGTGTCATTTGTAGCATTATTAAAGAAAGGGACCATAATATGTGTATTTATGTGCAAAGAGAGATCCATGGCTTGGCCTCTGGGAAGGATGTTTTAAGAGTGAAGGAACCTTGCTTTTTATAGTCCCTAACTGCTGCTTTTCTGTTTTAGATTTAGAGAGCTTGTAGAAGTAGATAAGGAGAGATGATGGCTGCCTTGTAGGATCTTAGTGCTCTACTAGCCAGACCAATGTTCAGTACCAGGAGAAATCTACTCTTCAATTTCAAAGCAAAAAGAAATGTATGAGAGGCCAGAGTGTAAGGGCTTCTGAGATCTCAGAATCCTGTTGACTCTTTATTAATGCTGGTGAAATTTTATATCCCAGATTTTTTGTTTGTTTTGTCTCTGGTTGCTTTTTGTTTTTGTGTTTTTGTTTTTGTTTTTCTTCTCTCAGTAAGTCTGTCTGTCTGTATCTTATTCTGTCAGTCATCCTGGAGTCTAAGTTCCTGATGGCAAGAAGGGCACATACAGAGAAGACTTCATTCGTTCTCTAGGGCTCAAAACAAGGGTTTTCAGTCTGTGTGGTGACAAGCTAGGGTAGAAGTGTTCTTGGATAAATGCTGAGTGTTTTTTCAGAAGATCTTCTCTGTTAGTTAAGTACTAGGTTTCAAAAGGTAACCTTTTGGTAAGACACAAATTCAATACTTCCCAGAGTGAATTTGGGCAAGAAGAGGAGCAACTATCCAGGATATGAGGTTTACCCTGAGTTAGGCCAACTGAGTGCTTCACTGAATCACTGCCCTAATTAATCCCTATGGTTATTCCCTTCTCCAAGTAACCAGTGAAAACTAGTTTTCTCTGTAATGTGCCCCTACCCTTATCCCAAACAGCTTCTGTTAGGTAGGGTACCAAAACCATTTTCCAGGATAGGCACTTAGAGACAATGATGTTTCTTGTACCACTTCCCTTTGGTCACACTTTCTCATATCCATGGAGTCCAGAAGAGTCCCTGTGAATTCTTAACCCTCTTTCTCATACACAGTGGTAGGAGAGTACACCTTAGTCGTCCCAAGTCCATGCTAGAGAGGGAAGCTTGAATAAAATTTGCGTACATCTTTTATAAATAGCCTACAAACTGTTTTTGAGAGAAAATATGTAAATATAATCCGTTTTTCTTCCTTGTGACTATAGCAATCAAATATTTATTAAATTATTTCCAGTAAGTTTGCTTTAAATTACATAGTTTATCTCAGTCCTTATCTGAAATTCCCTGATTTATTGAGAGATACATTCATTTATTTATTCATTTCAAAATAAATATTTGTAAAATACCTACATTATTTAACGCACTATGGAATTTGCTGTAAACAGTGATAAAGTTTGCTTGGTTCCTGCCCTCAGGGATCTTCTAGCATATCAGAACATACAGACAGTAAACCTGTAACCCAAATATATAACAAAAAATTGTAATATATACTATTAAGAAAAAGGATTCTATGAAATAAAATACCTTCTCCCTTTTTAGTTATTTTTTTATAATACCTTTATACATGAATCATTTGCATTATAGTATTAAACTAATACATAATGTAATAGTTAAGATTGTAGATTCTGAAACCAGATTGCCTGTGTTCAAAATCTGGCTCTGCCATAACCAGCTGGGAGACTTTAAGCAAGTTATCTAATCTCTCTGTGACTTACCTTCCTCATCTGTAAATAGGATTGATGTTAGTACATACTGTTTTCTTGAGTGAAAGTGCTAATATCTATAAATCACTCAGAGCAGTGCCAGGCACATTATAAGTGCTGTGTAAATGTTGGCTGTAGTATGTATGTAAAACGTTAAACTACAACGTACTCTTACCCTCATTCATAACCCTTTTCCCTAGAGGCAATAATTTTTAAGAGTTTGGTGTAAGTCCTTATATTTTTCGTAAATATATATGTACATATATACACATATCCTCTTTTTAAATTTTCCATATAAAATTGGTATCATGCTAGAATGTAAGTCCACATTTTTTTTCTGCTCTGTTTGCTGCTTAGTCCTCAGTGTTTAGAATAGTATCTGGCACATAATGGTCAATAACTGTGGAATGAATGAATGAATACTATAACGTATCATTTGGAGACTGGCCTCTTGATTTCTCTACTTGGCCATCTCCTATGAGCTTTACTTCCATTCTTCTTGAACTACCTACTCTCACCACACTCTAGAACTTGTCCTACCTCTGAGATTTTAAATGCAAACGTCTTGGCTTCTGACTGTAATCTTCTTTTTTTTTTTTTTTTAATAAATTTTTGAGATATAATTTATCTACCACAAAATTCACACATTTTAAGTATACACAATTCAGTGATTTTTAGTAAATTTACAGAGTTGTTTACTTACGCACTATGATTCAGTTTTAAAACCTTTTCATGGCTCCAATAAGATCCTCTGTCTTTTTTTTTTTTTTTTTAATCTTTTCAACTTTGTCCCTGAGTTACTCCTACTCTACCTGTTTTTAGGTTTTAAATTCTCTAGCTTCAGTACTACTGTCCCATTTTGTAGCCTTCTGCTGCAATTAATTTTTTCCTTTCCATCTTAGATTCTATATCTTCCCAGCTCCTTTCTGCCAGGTGAAACCATCAATTCTGGGTTAATCCATTTATTTACTCTCTTTGTCTGCTAAACTGGCTTCTGAGTACTGTAGGATACAAAACAAAACAAAAACAAAAAAATCACAACAGAATGGTGCCACTGTGAATTCAAGGTCTTCAATTTCACCTGGGCCCTTCCCTGCCCTGCCTTTTTTCTGCTTTTCTCTAATTATCTTACCATTCTCTACCCTCTTTACTCAAATGTTAACCAAGCCTGTCCCAAGGCTTTGCCTCCTACTTCATAGAGAAAATAGAACTCATCAGTCTAGCAAAGTGGTTGTCAAAGTGTGCACTGAGGAGTCCTGAGACCCTTTCAGAGGATGTGCATGGTCAAAATCATTGACCTCCATGTTGTTAAACTTAGTTAACACCTTTTTGTCCTTACCTTTTGAACTTGTGTCATTGTTTATAGTGCCTTAAAATAAGCCCAAGTGTTAAGTTTCTTTGATATAAACTTCCTCTGATTTTCCTCATACCATCTGATCATTCGTATTTATGTCATTTTGTTCCTCTTTGAACATCTGCAGCTGTTCTTGGGGTTGTGTCTTAGGCTTTCATCTTTTCTCTCTGTACTTCCTCCTCACTGTACAGTCTTATCTACTCTCTTGGTTTGTTTTGCCTTTTTTCTTTGTTGATCTTCATGCATTTGACTTCCAGGTATATATCAATAGCCTAAATTTTCTCCAGAGCTCTGGATTAATGGTATCATAGGTTTGTAGTGAGGATTACTTGAGAGTAAGCATTTAAAACACCTAACACAGGGGTGCCTGGGTGGCTCAGTCGGTTAAGCGTCCGACTTCAACTCAGGTCACGATCTCGCAGTCCGTGAGTTCAAGCCCCATGTCAGGCTCTGGGCTGATGGCTCAGAGCCTGGAGCCTGCTTCTGATTCTGTGTCTCTCTCTCTCTCTCTCTCTGCCCCTCCCCCGTTCATGCTCTCTCTCTGTCTCAAAAATAAATAAACGTTAAAAAAAATTTTTTTAAATAAATAAATAAAACACCTAACACTGTGTCCAGTACATAATGCTTAAATAAATATATAATGCTATGTATGTAAATAAAATTATTCTTATCTTCATCTTCATTGTCATTTGTCATTATTTTCATGGAAATATACCTTAATACCTTACTATACCTAAACCCCAGTATGTCTAAAACTGAGTTTATCCTTATTCCTCCTCCAAAAAATTCTGCAAAGAAACATGTTTCCTTCCAGTCCTTTCTCTTCCAATAAATGTGGCACCACCAAGAAATCAAGGCATCATCTTCAACTCCTCTATTCTGCCGCACCCTTCACATCTAGTCAGTCATCAAGGCTTGACCATTTTATTCTTTGTATGTATCCTGAATCAACACATTGCCCTAATCTTTGTTAAAGCCACCATCATTTTAGTTTTCCACAGTAACCTTCTCACTTGTATCTTTAGTACTGTGCGTTCTCTAGGTAACTTGGTCATTTCTCTTTTTCACTCTTCGGAAGCAAATTCTGCTATTTCTTGAGATGTCTTAGTAGTCTGTGCATGATTTGACTTTTCATTACCTCTCTAGCCCATCCCCTCCATAGACACACTCACCACAGCTTCTGTCACTAAGCCACACTCAGTGGTTTCAGTTCTCAAATAAGCCACATTTTCTATTATTTATTTATTTTTTTATTTTTTAATATATGAAATTTACTGTCAAATTGGTTTCCATACAACACCCAGTGCTCATCCCAAAAGGTGCCCTCCTCAATACCCATCTCCCACCCTGCCCTCCCTCCCACCCCCCATCAACCCTCAGTTTGTTCTCAGTTTTTAACAGTCTCTTATGCTTTGGCTCTCTCCCACTCTAACCTCTTTTTTTTTTCTTTCCTTCCCCTCCCCCATGGGTTTCTGTTAAGTTTCTCAGGATCCACATAAAAGTGAAACCATATGGTATCTGTCTTTCTCTGTATGGCTTATTTCACTTAGCATCACACTGTCCAGTTCCATCCATGTTGCTACAAAAGGCCATATTTCATTTTTTCTCATTGCCACGTAGTATTCCATTGTGTATATAAACCACAATTTCTTTATCCATTCATCAGTTGATGGACATTTAGGCTCTTTCCATAATTTGGCTATTGTTGAGAGAAGCCACATTTTCTTATGACCCTTTACATGTGTAATTTAATTTGTGTGAAATACTCTTCCCTTTCTTCACAGAAGTATCTTTAATTCATTAGTCTCTTGCTCAGAGACTTCAGGAAGCCTTTTCAGAAATAACCTCTATACCTTTATCTTATTAATATCCCTTCTGAATGTTTCATGTACTTCAATTCTTTTCTCAGTTTTTAAAAGGAAAAGCTCATATTTTAAAAACTTCTGACATTTTTGTTTTTTAATGTAGTTAGTATTAAGTTGGTTTTAGGAGTCAAAATATTCTTCATCCAAGATTTTTGTCATGTTCTTTCAGAGTGTGCAGCTGACTTTAAAACTTGACTTAAACTTGTAATTTCTAACAAAATATAAATTTCCAGTAAAATTTAAATAAAAAATTTGTGTGCTAATGTGTTTCATTCTCTATAGTAGTGTAATTATTGTTGCACTTAACATTTTAGGAACCATAATTTTAGAATACAACTTTTTTTTTTCTAACTTAGGATATGTGAACTTTTGCAAAGTGGAGCCATAATGAATAAATTTTACCAGCCTCATGAAGCGCATATTCCCTACCTCCTACAGCTGTTCATTGACTACAATCTCTATGGAATGAATTTAATAAATCTGGCTGCTGTCAAGTTCCGAAAAGCAAGAAGGAAAAGTAAGGTTAATTTCTCAAGTTCAAATTAAAGTTTGAGACAAGTGTTAATGTAATTAATGATTTATAAAATAACATACACTTAGAAAATAACTACTGGGTGGATAAAGAATAAAAAAGAAATATGCAGAATGGTATTAGGTTTTATCAGGAAAAGGAATCTCAAAAGAAAATTTTTTGGTAATTGATTGAAGTAGAATTCACATACCATACATCTCACTCATTGAAAATGGACAATTCATTGGCTTAGTATGTTCACACAGTTGTACAACCATCACCACAATCAAATTTAGAACATTTCCAGCACCTCTAAAAGAAAGCCTGTAGTCTTTACTACTATGTTTTACTGGGAAAAAACATTTTTAGATTACATATCTGATAAATTACATGTATCTAGAACATACAAAGAACTCTTTCTTAATAGTAAGAAAAACCCAATTAAAAATGGCCAAGGGGCGCTTGGGTGGCTCAGTCAGTTGAGCATCCAACTCTTGATTTCAGCTCAGGTCATGATCCCAGTGTCGTGGAATTGAGCTCCATGTCAGGCTCCATGTTCAACTTGGAGCCTGCTTAAGATAGTCTCTCTCTTGTGCTCTCTCTCATTCCCCCCCCCCCCCGTCCCTCCCCAACTGCCCCCTCTCCTTCTCTCTCTAAAATTAATTTAATTTAATTTAATTTAAAAATGGCCAAAAGACCTGGACAGATACTTTAGCAAAAAAGATGTAAGGATGGCAAACACATGAAAAGATGATTGTTAACATTATGTATCATTAGGGAAATGCAAATTGACACCACAAAGAGCTTCCACTACATACCTATTAGAATGGCTAAAATCTAAAAACTAGCAATACATGCTGGTAAGGATGTGGAAGGAGAGCAACTCTCCTTCTTTGCTGGTGGGAATGCAAAATAGTGCAACCACTTTGGAATACAGTTTGGCAGTTTCTTATAGTGTTAAACATAGACTTATTAAACATAACATTATAAACATAAACATTCCTTCTCATTTATCCAAGTGATTTAAAAGTTGTATCTGCCCAAGAACCTGTATGCAAATGTTTATAGCAGCTTTATTCATAATTGCTAAAGGTCTAAAGTAACCAAGATGTCCACTTTGTTGTGGACAATGGATAAACTGTGGGCAGTGGATAAACTGTGATGTAACCATACAGTGGAATACTATTTATCAATAAAAAGCATCAAGCTATTGATTCACACAACATTGGTGAGTCTTTAATGCATTTTACTAAGTGAAGGAAGCCTGACACAAAGGGCTACTAATTGTATGATTCCATTCATACAACATTCTGGAAAAGACAAAATGATAGAAATGGAAAGCATATTAATGGTTTCCAGGGATTGGAGGAGAAGGGAGTATTAACTACAGAGCAAATGTACAGAGGAACTTTTAGGGTGAAGGAAGGAATATAGACTGGCATGGGTCTATATATTTATCAAACGCATAGAACTATACCTTCCTTAACCAGATGTTGAAGGTTAACATCCCCAGTGGTGTCCTATATATTGTGTACCCCTCAGATGATGTGATGAGGAGGATACTTCATCTCTGTGATATTCTTTCAAAAACCCATGACCATAGTCTAATGATGAGAAAAACATCAGACAAACTCAGATGGGAGTGAGGAGACGTTCTACAGGTTACCTCTCAAAGCCATGAAAAACAAGGAAAGACTGAGAAATAGACCAGAGGAGACCTAGGGAGACATGATAACTAAATGCAATGTGGTATCCTAGATTGGATCCTGAAACAAAGCAGACAACAGTGGAAAAACTGGTGAAAGTCAAATATAATGTCTAGTCTAGTTAAATATTAATGTACCGGTGTCAGTTTCTTTATTTTGATATAGGTACTGTGGTAATGTAAAATGCTAACAGTAGGAGAGACCTGGTAAACAATGTATGGAAACTCATACTATCCTTGCAATTTTTCTGTAAATGTAAAATTATTCCAAAATAAAAAGGTTAATGGGAGAAAAAAAGAATATAACAGGTTGGTTATCAGTATCAAATATAGATGAGAGTTCAAGTAGGATTGAGGATTGGAAAAGATTATAGACCGTGAACAGTAGGCGTTTATAGGAAAAGGAAGTAATTTTCATGAAAGTTTGTTTCCAGTAGGTAAAAAGTGTGAGAAAAATTTGAATTCTCAAATATATGTAAGACATTTATTTCAGTTACTGAAGTTAGATGAGTATTAGAATGTTAATTGGAAGGAATTTTTTTCAAAATATGGAAAATTTTTACAACGCAGAAATACATTAAATTTAGTTGGGGGAAATTAAAAGGAAAATTGCTGTGAGTATGATGAAATAAAATTTATATCTTAATTCATTATGCTAAATAGCCCTCAGGTTTTTGTTTGCTTTATTTTGCTTGTTTTGTATAAAAGATTATAGTGAAATCACGGGAAGAATAAGTGAATCACTTTTTGTATTTCATGTTTCTCAGACACCATTAAACTGACAGTAAACTTCTTGTTAAAACTTAATTCCTACATATTACATGTATATATGCATAATTCAACATTTTTATCTTATAAGACAAGTTATCCTAGTACATAATGTAGTCTTACTTTTGAAAATGGAGTAAATTCAAAAGTGAAAAAGATGTAGAAATTTTAATAGTATATATGCATATACAATTTTTCTCTCAGTACTTCAGTTATATGATCATGTGTCAGATGAACTGGAAATGGTGCTAATTACTACAGTTGTTAAGGTGAAGTATGTAAAGTAAATAGAGTATTTTGAGCACATAGAGGCATTTTATATTTTTTACCATCCATAGTTGAAAAATTATAATAATATATATATTTAAATTAGGGAGTTTCCCTGTTCTTTAGGGAAATATGCTAAAACAACGCATAAGAAGTGTAGGTAAGATATGAATTTTTTATGATGTTATCAGTAACTCTGAATCAGTAAACTTGTATAGACTCTTTATTCACATAAATTTATTAGAAAATAATATTTATGGTAATGTACAACTCTACAAAGTAATTTCATATTAATGCCCTAGCCACCTAATAGCAAAGCCTTTAAAAACTTCTGAAGATATGTAGAATCAGTTTCATGTTTTGGCATATGTTTTGCTGAAATAGCAAAGATGGTAATACCTAATCTCAGTCTTAATTACACCATTTTGTGATCAAGCTAAACAAATAAGAAAAAGTATTAAATTTAGGTGGATTAGAAAATTGCAAATTTAGTGTCTTTCTCAATGGTAGGATTCTTTCTATGCTACTCATTTATGCTTTCTCTTAGAATTTAAATTCCCACAAGAGATCGCAAAACAGTTGCTAAAATTTAGAGAATACTTTTCAAAGCATGACCCCAGGACTCAGTTCCTGAAACTTAGACAACTAAGCAAACGTGCATTGTCCCCTTCTACTGGTGGTCAAATTGTATTTGCATTTCCACTCACTGTTAACTGCCATCACTTCTGGAATGCGTTGCATATTTTCTCTTTGTTCAAGGATTAGTATTAAAGTATGTTTTGAATTTTATCTGGAATTTGAATTCCATTAGAATTTTAGTTTAGACTCATACAGAATACCCTAGGAATTTAAAGTCTATAAACAATCTTAACTCTTCATGATTTTCAAAATGAGATTTTAATCCTACCACAATAGCACATTTAAATGTATCATACTAGTATGTAAGCATTGTAGCTGTTTCTCTTTCATATCGATATTAGAAATACTTTCTTCCCCTTTTACTTTAGAGCCACTATTCTCAACTGTACATATGTGTTCCTGTGTGTGTATGAATTTTAAGGACACAATTGTAGGAACTAGTCATGTTTATATATTATTTTACTTAAAGGGTATTTATATGCAAGTTAAAAGTAGAACTTATCTTCTTTTACCTTTCTGTTCCTAGGTGATTCGATGCGTACAACTGGATCTTGCAAGGATCAGCTACCAGGAAATTCTCTTACTGGTACTTTATTTCGGTGGGAAGAAGATGAAATACCAAGGTTAGTTAATGTTGTAAAGGGAAAAAAACCTATTTGTGTATATCCTACTGTATTCAAAACTCAGTGGTTATTATAATTTAATTTTAATCTTCATTTTTTTAATCGATAAGCTTGTCAGAGAAGCACATCTCAACATTAGTGTATTACATGGAATCACAGATCACGGATTTTATTTTTATTTTATGTTTTTTTCTTTTTATTTTCTTTTTTATTTTTTTAAACTTACATCCAAA
The DNA here is from genome assembly GCF_023721935.1 of Panthera uncia. Taxonomy (NCBI): domain Eukaryota; kingdom Metazoa; phylum Chordata; class Mammalia; order Carnivora; family Felidae; genus Panthera; species Panthera uncia. Next base: position 69,561,969 of record NW_026057580.1, on the reverse strand, counting down.
TTGTTAGCATATAGTAAAACAGTGGTTTCAGTAGATTTCTTAGTGCCCCTTACCCACTTAGCCCATCTCCCCCTCCCACAACCCTTCCTATAACCCTCAGTTTGCTCTCCATATTTATGAGTCTCTTTTGTTTTGCCCCCCTCCTTGTTTTTATATTATTTTTGTTTCCCTTCCCTCTTATGTTCATCTGTTTTGTCTCAAATTCCTCATATGAGTGAAGTTGTATGATTTTTGTCTTTCTCTGACTAATTTCACTTAGCATAATACCTTTCAGTTCCATCCATATAGTTGCGAATGGCAAGATGTCGTTCTTTTTGATTGCCGAGTAATACTCCATTGTGTGTGTGTGTGTGTGTGTGTGTGTGTGTGTGTGTGTGTGTGTGTGTGTGTGTATACCACATCTTTATCCATTCATCCATCGATGGACATTTGGGTTCTTTGCACACTTTGGCTATTGTTGATAGTGCTGCTATAAACATGGGGGTGCATATGTCCCTTTGAAACAGCACACCTGTATCCCGTGGCTAAATGCCTAGAAGTGCAATTGCTGGGTCATAGGGTAGTTCTATTTTTAGTTTTTTGAGGAACCTCCATTCTGTTTTCCGGAGTGGCTGCACCAGCTTGCATTCCCATACTTTTATTTTTTTTATATTAAATATAATTTATTGTCAAATTGGTTTCCATACAACACCCAGTGCTCATCCCAACAGGTGCCCTCCTCAATGCCCATCACCAGCTTTCCCCTCTCCCCCACCCCCCATCAACCCTCAGTTCGTCCCTCAGTATTTAAGAGACTCTTATCGTTTGCCTCCCTCCCTCTCTATAACTTTTTTTTTCCCCTTTCCTTTCCCCCATGGTCTTCTGTTAAATTTCTCAGTGGAATCAGATTTTAAACACTGACCTTGAAAATAGGATGAAAATGGGCCTAGTTATTACCTAATTAATAAAAGTAATTGGGTATAAATTTTTATACTTCTTTCCAACATATGTCTTCATTATGCATTCTGAATTGATATGCTATGACTTGTCAAATAAAAATCACATGATAAAATAACAATTTAAAATCTAAGAAGCAAATATTTTTGAAAAAATAACCCCCAAATTTCTAAATGTTTTTATGGAAAAAAGTGGGTTGACATACTACTATATATGAATAAGTAATTTGCCATTTTTTTTAATGTTTATTCATTTATTTTGAGAGAGAGTCTACACGGGGAGTGGCAGAGAGAGAATCCCATGCAGGTTCCATGCTGTTAGCCTGATGCGGGGCACTGTGCTGTCAGCGCAGAGTCTGATACGGAAGTTAAGAAAGAATCTCATCAAGGGCACCTGAATGGCTCAGTCGGTTAAAACGTCCAACTTCAGCTTAGATCGTGATCTTGTGGCTCCTTAGTTCAAGCCCCACATTGGGCTCTGTGCTGACAGCCTTAGAGCCTGGAGCCTGCTTCGGATTCTGTGTCTCCCTCTCTCTCTGCGCCTCCCCTGCATGTGCGTGCGCTCTCTCTCTGTCTCAAAAATAAACATTAAAAAAACAGAAGATGTCTAAGAAAGAATCTCATTAAATAATGATAGAAACACATTGTTTAGTGACAGAAATATTGTGCCAGAATAAAACTTCAAGGACTTCAAAGTGAAATGACACCCTACCTCTTGATTGACCTTGACAAGTATCAGGACTTTTTGACAAACATGCACACACACTTACACATATGCATACATGTGTACTTCTTGGTTCCTTCTCAGATACGGCAGAAGTATTTTTTAATCAGATTGAAATGGCATAATTTCTTTTCACATCAAATTCAAGTTCTAATCAGTCCAGACCAAATTGATCAACAAGCAACTTGCTTTCTTCATTTTTTTATGCCTGTGATACAGTTTCTCTATCTCTCTGAAATTGGAATACATCAACTTGACTCAAAATTTTACCTATTCACTAGAGCCCTTGATTTTCAGAGTTCTATATTTTTAATAACTTGTTTTTGCATGATCAAATAAGACCAGAGTTTATTAGCATTTGAAATCTTTTTGTAAGCAAACTATCTTTCTAGCTAGGTCATAGTAAAGCTTTATTGGTTAGAAGTAAGTTTGGGGAGACCCTACATGTTATAATGAAAAGTTTACATTTTAAAATGTTTTTAAAAGAAACCTATTTTATTACTTTTAACGAATGACAACTTATTAGCAAAGATATGTGTAGGCAAACTAGTGAAATTAGACAAGGTATTCAGAATTAAAATCTGTAATAAATACAGTATAGCTATATATTTTTGTCTCAGATTATCCCATATTTTTGTATTTTGGAGATGCTTACATTGTAATAAACATGAAAATCCATTATTTCATCAAGTACAAGTAACATAATGTCAAAAAATTTTACTATAAATCAGTACTCTTTAGATTTTTATCAGTCTCATTTCTGTCCCCAGTGCTGCTAGCACCATCTTGCTGGGTGCCTTTTTTTTTTTTTTTTTTAACAAATATTTTATATTCCTTCACAAACATTATTACAAGGACTATGACAAATAGCAGCAAACTCATAAGAGATGGGAGTGCTGAGTTAGCAGTTCTACTAAGCCTACTTGTTAACTCATTATAAATTACCACATATCATGGACCTTCAGAGTCATTTGCCAGAGTGTTGAATCTACACATGTCAAGTATGCTGAAGTAATCTCAACCCTGACTGCACATCAGTTGATCAAAAGAGACGTTTTAAATTGTAGATGTCTGAGCTCCACCCTAAGTGATTCTAATTAGTAGGTCTGTTGTGTTAAGCTAGGAACAGAAATGTTCAGAGAGGCACAATTGTCTAGTTACTGTCATATTACTTATCTATTTTTCATGACTGTAATGAATTGTTTATATGTATTTGCTGACTCAAATTTTTACTTGTGGTGTTTTATCTACAGGAGACATTTTTAATTGTGCAAACTATTTCCTTTCCCTAGGAACACTTCCTATTCTGAATGTCTAAAGTAGTTTTGTAATAAGGGCAAGAAATAGTTATAAATTTCTACTATGAGATTGCATTTTGTGATGTTATTGTTACCCTCCTTTATCACGGATGTGCTACTCCTGGAAAATTCACTCTTGAAATTTACAATATAATTCTTCCAAAAATTGTGAAACTTTTTGATATAAGGAAAAAACTGTTGACTAAAAACTATTTTATCTACTACTTTAATTCATGGCAAAACTTATGTCATTAAATTATATGAATAAAAAAGACAAGCTACATTGAGAATTATTTTTTCTAAAAGTAAAAAGGGATATATTGTGATAGGTTGGCTAATATGTCCCTTCTGTATCAATGGTAAAAAGATATGTGTGTGTGTTTTATCTACATGTATATATGTATATACATACAGATTTATTTGAACTATAACAATTCTGTGGTTAAACAAATTTCTAAAGTTTCGTCAGATTTCTTGAGGGATAGACAACGGAAAATGAGGTTTTGCTAATATGTTTCTCTTAAAACATAAAAAAAAAATCTTTCAAATAAAAATGTTAATCAAATCTGCTTTCTAGTAAAAGTTCTCCTTTTCATTTGGGGTCTGTATTAGTAGAAGATCTAAATTTTGGAATGAGTAAACTGGTATCCACATTAGATGTATATTCATTCCTTCAAGCAGGGACATATATATGGTGTCTTCCTGATTTTATTTATTTTTTTTGTTTGTGGCTCTGAAAAACAAAATGCTTTTGAGTCACACAGCATTAATGGGGAATAATCCTCTGCATTATTACAATTATTACAGCTATACAATTATTACAATTATTGTTACAATTATTATTACAATTATGACAATTTTGTCATAAAAATTAATGACCTCATGGTATCACCACTTCTCTTAGCCATGATCCCATTGTTGAACTCCTGTGATTTCTCAGTTTGCAGTTATAGAGACTTTTAAAGCATTCCTCAGCTCAGCAGTAGTTGAGGGCAGGGAGAACAGTATCATCTGCTCACTTTTCAGTATGTCACTTCCCCTGATCTCTTGTAGCATACTCTGTCCTCATTTTTAACAACTGTCTGTGATTGCTAAGAAAGATGTCTCTGGGCAAGTGATTTTGCATATGTATATGGTTTTTGATGTATCCCTCTGTTGTCCCTCTGTTATCTAATCCCATTCTACCCTGAATATGACTCACATGCTAAAACATTGTACATTCTTTATGTATAAAATATAATGAACCAAAATATGTAAAATATACTGCAAAAGTATCTCAACAGAGCAGGTTTTGTATTTTTCTCTTCCTGTTTTTTATTTATATGTACACACAGAGTATCAGTTGGGTCATGAATAATTGTGACTAAACATGAAAGTTCTATAAGCAAAGTCTTCAGAAAATTTGCTCTTATGTGGTTATTATATATGTATATTTATTTAATCTGTTATTTTATTATTTTTTTTTAAATAATCTTGTGCCCAACTTGGGGCTCCAAGATCAAGAGTTGCATGCTCCACCAATTGAGCTGGCCAGGCACCCCTAATTATTATATTTTTTTAATAATCTTTTTAATACAGCTCTTTAATACTGGAAGGTGTTGAACCACGGAGTACATGTGAATTAGAAGTGGATGCTGTCGCTGCTGATATCTTAAATCGGCTAGACATTGAAGGTATATGCACAATTAATGTGTTTGTATTTTTTTTTTAAGTTTATTTATTTATTTGGGGGTCGGGGGGAGGGAAGAAGGGCGGAGAGAGAATCCCAAGCAGGCTGTGCACTGTGCAGAGTGCAGAGCCCAACATGAAGCTCGAACTCACAAACCATGAGATCATGACCTGAGCCAAAATCAAGAGACACTTAACCAACTGAGCAACCTAGGCGCCCCTATATGTTTTTATTTTTAAAATTTAATGACTAAAGTACAGTGGGAAAAGTAGGGAAGAAAACATTAGTAGAGAAGTAACATGTTACAGAAGGAGGATGCAAAATGTTATGAAGATTTCTTAACCTCTGATGAGATGGTCATTATTTTTTCATTAATATTTTCATTCATGTGAGTATGTTTGCATAGACATAAGCCTAAAGTAAGTGTGACACTAAATACATTAGCCATCATTAAAGAATTTAATATACTCTGTCTTTTAAACTTACAATTTTCAGTTTATATAAAAGGGAGGGGACTCTTAGGTATATTGGCTGTCATCAGATATTTTGGTCTTATTCACCACTTGCTGGGTTTTGGGGAGCCAGTAGGAGGAAAACAAAAAGGAGTAATAAATGTAGGTTGGGTAGTTTGGTCATTATGTTACACAAAACAGGTAAATGGTTGTTTTTGTTTTTTTTTAAGTCAGTACTTATTTTTTTAAAGTTTGAGTTTCTTTTTTTGAGCAAGTATTTTTTACTTTGACCCTTGTCGTATTGAAGTATTGTTGTAATTATAGCTCAAATTGGTGGAAACCCTGGTCTCCAGGCCATATGGGAAGATGAAAAGCAACGGCGAAGAAACAGAAATGAAACTTCTCAAATTAGCCAACCCGAATCACAAGGTATAAACCTAATAGTATTCTGGTGACATTTTTTTTTTTACACCAGATATTCTAATGGAAAAGTTTAAGCCATTGAGTTTTTACCTTAACATTAAATTTTACTTTTCAAATTACCTTTCTGTTCTGTATATTTTTTCCTATTGTCATTGCTCTGAACTGTAATTCTTTATCTCCCAGGTGTCATTCATTGTTCTCTCCTTCTATCCGCCCCTGCCCGCCCAAGAATTGGCATCCTCATTGTCCTTGGTTTTCACCTTACCTCTTGCCCCACCTCTTTGCTCCTTTTTTATTTTCTAGTATATTCTAGCCTTTTGTATTTCCAAATGAGCCAGAATACTCACAGAAGATCATGGGTCCCAACTTAGAGACACCACACTATTTTGTTCATATAAACTCCCACTTTAATCATCTTATACAGCTTTGAAGAAAATACTCATTTTATATATTCTACAAAAAGAATTTGAGGGCTTACATAAATGCCATGTACACAACAAAAATTTTTAAATAAAAGTAAAAGAATAAAAGACCTAATTCAGAAGGTAAATATATTTGTAATATAGCAGTAAGCATACATTGAAGTCCAATTAAAATTTTTATTATGTCTTGGGCACTAAAAATGCTGTGGTAAATTTTGAATGCCTTCTAAAATAGAACTATTATATTTTACAGGGTAGAAGTTTCTAGGTTCAGAGTGTGCAATACATTTATAGGTACAGAACAGTGTTTTTGTTTTAGATTTAAGTTATAATTATAGAACTTAATCTTGAACTGACTTTAAGTGCTTAATTTTATAGCTTCATTAACAACCATTTCTCTTTTGTTTGCTGTTATGGTAGAACTACTTTTAGGTGGTATTATGTGTGTCAAGAGAAAGATAAGAAATTGTTACCATTTTAAAAGCTACTCTAAGAAAAAGGAAAATATGTCATTCGTTATCTACATTTTTTAATGCACTTTTGAAATTCAAAGATCGCAGGTTTGTGCCAGCAACAGAAAGTGAAAAAATTTTTCAGAAGAGACTTCAGGAAATTCTCAAACAGAATGATTTCTCTGTGTAAGTCGTTATTTATTATAGATCTCAAAACTAATTTTATTGCTTTGTTATCTAGTTTGTTATAAAGGATATGTTTTAATTAACCAGAACATTATCAGGATCTGTGGACTACAGCGATGGATCTCAGGAGTTCTCTGCTGAGTTAACATTGCACTCTGAAGTTCTGTCTCCTGATATTCTTCAGTGTACGCCAGCTAATCTGGTAGAAGTCCACAAAGATACAGAGTTGAGCAAAGGTGAGGTTTTCACGTATGCAGAAAATACTATAATAGACATCTGTATATCTGGCACGGTTAATATTACTACTTGGTTGAATTAGCTAAGTTTCTCCCATTCCTTTACCTTTTCTTGATCTCTAGATGTAAGCACTATTCTAAGTTGGTGTAAACTGTTCCCATATATGATTTTATATTTTCTTATATATGTAAGTCCATGATATATACTGTTATTTTATATTTAAAATCTTACATAAAATAGGGTCCTACTTGGCATAAAGTAAGCAACTTGCTTTTTTCATTCGACATAGTTTTTTATTAATTGAGGTATAATTTGTATAATATAATATGCACTCATTCAAGGTGTACAATTGATTGATTTATCGGAAGTTTATAGAGCTGTGCAGGCATCCCCATAATTCCATTTTAGAACACCTGCTTCACCTCAGAGGATTCCTTGTGTCCATTTGCAGTCATATCCGTTCTCATCTCCAACCCCAAGTAACCTCTAATCCACTTTCTTGTCTCAAGATCTGCCTTTTCTGGGTGTATCATATAAATGAAATCCTACAATATGTGATCTTTTGTGTCTTCTTTCATTTAGCTTAATGTTTCAGGTTCATCTGTATTGTAGTATCTATCAATATTTCTTTCCTTTTTATTGCCGGATAGTATTTCATTGTATGGATATACCATATTTTGTTAATTCAGTCATCAGTTGATTGATATTTGAGTTATTTTCACTTTTTGGCTCTTAATGCTGACGTGAACACTTGTATGTAGGTGTTTGTGTGGATGTAGTGTTTTCATTTCTCTCGAGAGACACCAAGTAGTGGAATTGCTGGCTCATTTGGTGAACTTGTATTTAACTTTTGCATAAACTACAAAACTGTTTTCCACAGTGATTACACTGGTTTACATTTCCTCCATCAGTATGTGAAGGTTCCAATGATCCTGCATCCTCACTAACACTTGTTATTTGTCTTTTTTTGTATAGCCATTCTAGTGTGTGAAATGGCATCTCATTATGGCTTTAATTATCATTTCCCTCATCACTAATGATGTTGAGTATCTTTTATGTCAACATATTACAACTTTGATCTATCTTTGTTCATACATGTTTCTAGTTCACTCACTTCAGCTGCTGATTAGTGTTCCTTTGTATGACCAAACAAGTTTATTAGCCCTCTACAACTATTAGATGATTTTCACTTTTGCACTGTTATTAATAGTGTTATTTCTGTCATTTTGTGGCTGTATGCAAGAGTGTCTCTATAGAAGACATATAGAAGTGTAATTTGCCAGGTCTTAGGGTATATGTACTCTACCTAGATAGCATATGTTCTAATAGAGTTTCTGTAAAAATGTAGTTAGCTTATACACAGTTGGTAAATAAAAGAATAATCAAAGTTTTATTCCATAGTCACATTGTTTCATATGCAGTTTTTCTAAGCAAGGGAGCCAGAGTAGCAGGAGTAAAATTACAGCTTTAAGCAGTAATAGAAAAGCCTCTTTTATACTGCCTCATTAGCAGCAGAGGCTCTTTTGACCATATATATTTTTAAAGACTTTATTTTATTTATTTCTTGAGAGGAGGAGAGGGATAGGGAGAGAGCGCAGAGTCCAACATGGAGCTCAATCTCATGACCCTGAGATCATGACCTTAGGCAAAATCAAGAGCCAGACACCTAACTGACTGAGCCATCCAGGCACCCCTCTTGACCATATTAAACTACAATTCAAAATGAGCATCTACACTCAGGGCTTCCCCCTCCCTAAGAGATGCATCCCAGCATTGTGCAATCTCTGACTCATGGCAAGTTACACCTGAGATCTCTTGAGCTCCCCTTAATGGCAGCCTACTGGCTCAGAGTTCTGCTTGCATTTGCTTTCCTTAGCATCTGCCAGCCGCACTCTAATAAAAAATGTACCCAGCATTTCCATACTGTTATTTTCAGAGCATTTTAATATCCACTAAGACAGCTTCTAGCCACACTGGGCTGATCAGAGTTATCTCCTTGGGTGCCAGTTATTGGAATTTGTTAGTGCTGTGGTTACAAAGTTGCATTGGTTTTGCCTTAACCTTTCCACCCATAAGCTCTGTTATTTTTAGAGCTCCATTTTTCAGATTTCAAAGTATGTTAACAATAAAAACATCATTATAGTAGTAATGCCATATTACAAAAATTAGTCTGTAAAATGATTATATCTAAGTTTAAATTCCCACAATGTATTAGAGCTTATATTTAAATTCTTTCATTTATTTTGAGAGAGAGAGAGAGAGAGGAGAGAGAGAATCCCAAGCGGGCCCCATGCACAGACCCACCTGATACAGGGCTCAAACTCACAGACCATGAGAGCATGACCTGAGCCAAGATCAAGAGTCAGACACTTAACTGACTAAGCCACCCAGGCACCCCTAGAGCTTATATTTAAAATTTTTTGGGGCGCCTGGGTGGCTCAGTCGTTTGAGCGTCTGACTTCAGCTCAGGTCATGATCTTGCGGTCCGTGAGTTCGAGCCCCGCGTCGGGCTCTGTGCTGACCGCTCAGAGCCTGGAGCCTGTTTCGGATTCTGTGTCTCCCTCTCTCTCTGACCCTCCCCCATTCATGCTCTCTCTCTGTCTCAAAAATAAATAAACGTTAAAAAATGTTTTCTTTTTGCCATTCTGATTCTTTGAAATGGAATCTTCTTAGTTTAATTTGCATGTCCTGATTGCTAATAACTTTGAGCATTTGTGTTTTTTATCTGAGAATTGCTTACTCATATTTGTGGCTCATTTTAAGTGTTTGCACATCTTCAATTTCGTTTTTTTGTTTTTGTTTTTTGACTGTAGTCACCATGTGTGCATTATGTTCTCATGACATTTTTTTGCTATTTATTTTTTTAATAATTTTTTAATGTAATTTATTGTCAACTTGGCTAACATACAGTGTATATACAGTGTGCTCTTGGTTTTGGGGGTAGATTCCTGTGATTCATCGCTTGTCTACAGTACCTAGTGCTCATCCCAACATGTGCTGTCCTCAATGCCCATCACCCATTTTCCCCTCTCCCCCAACCCCATCAACCTGTATTTAAGAGTCAGTTTGTTCTCTGTAATCATCAAGATTTGTTCTCTGTATTTAAGAGTCTCATCGTTTGCCTCCCTCCCTCTCTGTTTGTAACTATTTTTTTTTTCCCCTTCTCTTCCCCTATGGTCTTCTGTTAAGTTTCTCAAGTTCCACATATGAGTGAAAACATATGATATCTGTCTTTCTCTGATTTATTTCACTTAGCATAATATCCTCCAGTTCCATCCACGTTGCTGCAACTGGCAGCATTTCATTCTGTCTCATTGCCAAGTAGTATTCCATTGTATATATAAGCCACATCTTCTTTATCCATTCATCAGCTGATGGACATTTAGGCTCTTTCCATAATTCGGCTCTTGTTGAAAGCACTGCTGAAAACATTGGGGGTACCTGTGCCCCTATGAATCAGCATTCCTGTATCCTTTGGATAAATTCCTAGTAGTGCTATTGCTGGGTTGTAGGGTAGTTCTATTTTTAATTTTTTGAGGAACCTCCACACTGTTTTCCAGAGTGGCTGCACCAGTTTGCATTCCAACCAACAGTGCAAGAGCAGTGTACCCATTTCTCCACATTCTTGCCAGCATCTGTTGTTTCCTGAGTTGTTCATTTTAGACACTCTGACTGGTGTGAGGTGGTATCTCAGTGTGGTTTTGATTTGTATTTCCCTGATGGTGAGTGATGTTGAGCATCTTTTTATGTGTCTGTTAGCCATCTGGATGTCTTCTTTGGAAAAGTGTCTATTCATGTGTTCTGCCCATTACTTCACTGGATTATTTGTTTTTCAGGTGTTGAGTCTAGTAAATTCTTTATAGATTTTGGATACTAACACTTTATCCGATATGTCATTTGCAAATATCTTTTCCCATTCCGTTGGTTGCCTTTTAGTTTTGCTGATTGTTTCCTTTGCCGTGCAGAAACTTTTTATCTTGATGAAGTCCCAATAGTTCATTTTTGCTTTTGTTTCCCTTTCCTGCGGAGATGTGTTAAGTTGCTGCAGCTGAGGTCGAAGAGGTTTTTGCGTGCTTTCTCCTCTAGGATTGTGGTGGTTTCCTGTCTCACATTTAGGTCTTTCATCCATTTTGAGTTTATTTTTGTGTATGGTGAAAAAGTGGTCTAGTTTCATTCTTCTGCATGTTGCTCTTCAGTTCTCCCAGCATCATTTGCTAAAGAGAATGTATTTTTTCCATTGGATACTTTTTCCTGCTTTGTCAAAGATTAGTTGGCCATATATTTGTGGGTCCAATTCTGGGTTCTGTATTCCATTGGTCTACGTGTCTGTTTTTTCTGCCACTACCATACTGTCTTGATGATTACAGCTTTGTAGTAGAGGCTAAAGTCTGGGATTGTGATGCCTCCTGCTTTGGTTTTCTTTTTCAACATTACTTTGGCTATTCGGGGTCTTTTGTGGTTCCATACAAATTTTAGGATTGTTTGTTCTAATTTTGAGAAGAATGCCGGTGCAATTTTGATTGGGATTGCATTGAATGTGTAGATAGCTTTGGGTGTTATTGACATTTTAACAATGTTTATTCTTTGAATCCATGAGCATGGAATCTTTTTCCATTTCTTTGTGTCTTCTTCAGTTTCTTTCATAAGTTTTCTATCGTTTTCAGCATACCGATCTTTTACATCTTTGGTTAGGTTTATTTGCACATCTTCAATTTTGATATCCATTTAACAACTTCTTTTTCCTTAATGGTTTGGTTTTTGTACCTGGTTTACAAGTCCTTTCCTACCCTGATGTGATGCAAGTGTATCCGTAAGGCTTATGTGTGCTTACAATTTGGTTTTTCACTTTTAGGTCTTCAATGCATCTGAAATGTTACTTGAATATAATAAGGATCTAATTGTATCTATTTTTCTAAATATAAATAGCTAGTTTTTCAACATATTTACTGAAAAAAATTTTATTCCCACTGAATTCTCTCACTTCAGTCATGCAGTCACATTCCCCTACGTTAATGTCACATTGCTGTAATTACTATTGACATGTAAGTGTTGATATATATCAAGAGCAGACCTTAACTTGTTCATCTTCAAAATTGTCTTATCTGCTTTTGATCTTTTTTTTTTTTTAAGATTTTTTTTATTTCAAGTAACCTCTACACACAACATGGGGCTCGAACTCACAACCCTGAGATCAAGACTAGTACACTCCACTGACTGAGCCAGCCAGGTGCCCCTACTCTTGATCTTTGAAAAAAAAACAAAAAACAAAAAACTGTCCCCTATTAATTTTAGTATCCGATTGTTCATTTCTGGGATTTTATTGAATTTATATGCTGATTAATTAACATTTTTAATCTTTCTGTGTGCCAAATCATCTCCTCTATGAACATGATATATTTCTCATTTTACTAGGTCTTCTTTCGTATCTTTTAATAGAGTTTTGCCATTTTCTTTTGTAAAATTTGATATCTTTTATTAGAGATACTCCAGGTGTCTTAATTGTTGCACTTAGGAGTTTATCTTTCAAAAATCACATCTTCTAATTACTGGTATTTAGGAGCTTCACTGAACTTTTGTATGTCAGTCTTATATACAGCAACTTTTATTACCGCGAATAGTTTTTTTTAATGTTTCTTTTTATTTTGAGGGAGGGAGAGAGTGAGCATGCATGCACACACTTACGCAGGGGAGGGACAGAGAGAGAGATGGAGTGAATCCCAAGGAGGCTCCGCGTGCTGTCCGCATTGAACCGGACCTGGAATCGCACAGTCCATGAGATCATGACCTGAGCCAAAATCAGGAGCCTGATGCTTAACCGACTGAGCCACCAACACACCCTAATACTAATAGTTTTATATGTCTTTTCTATTGAATATTTTGTGTGTAGAGTCATCATGTGTAAATAACAACTTTACTACTTCTTTTCCCATCTTCATACTTAAAATTTTTTTAATGCATTGTTTAAGAACTCTAGAATAATGCTAGTTAGAAATAATGGTCTTTTTCCTGGTTTTGAAGGGAAAGGCTTCTATATTTCATCATTAAATATGAAATTTACTACAGGATGTTGGTAGATAACTTTAATTAGGTTAATATCTCTCCTCTTTCTTTGCTATGAAGTTTAGTTTTTCAAAACTCATGAATGGGTATTAAATGAAATTTTACCAAATTTTCTGAATTTGAAATAGTCACTTTTTTTTTCCCTTTTATTATCCCTCTGATAATATAGTTACATTAAAATAATTTTTATTTTCTAATGTCAAGTTATGTGTGCACTACTGAAATAACTCTTCTTTGTCATGGTGTGGTGTTTTTTGAAACATTGCTATGTCTACTTTGCTAACACTTTGTTTGGAATTTATACTTTTTGTTTTTAACCAAGAAAGATTCATACTTTGCTTCATTAAGTGAGTTGTGGAGTTTCGTTTATTTCGAACTTTTTTCAAGAATTTTAATGGTGTATAAAATTGTCAGATCACTATGTTGAAAACCTGAAACAAATATAACACATTATGTCAACTATACTGCAATTAAAAACAAAACACAATTTTTATTGGATTTGTATAATCTATTTCTTAGAGATTTGATAGATCTCATCTATAAAAACATCCAAACTGAATAGTGGGTGAATTTTGTGTTGGGACTGAAAATAGAGTGAGTAGATTTTGAACTACTAGTTCAATTTCCATAACTGTTACAAGTCTACTCAAGATTTCTATTTCTGTTTGAGTCTGGTTTTATATCATGTTTTTCCTAAGAAATTATTCATTTTATCTGATTTTTCCATGTTTTTGGTATAAAGTTGTTCATAGTAATACTTTAATATCTCTCTTATTTTTGGTACTTTCACTCTTATTTCTAACATTATTTATGCCTTCTATTTTGTTTTGATCATTCTTGTCAGTCTTGTCTATTTTATTATTAATATTCTGAGAACCAGCTTTTGTTTTTACTGATCCTCTCAGTTGTCTTTTGCTTGGGGATGAGCTATTTTTCACAGTTTGTATATTTGTTCTTTTGTTTTGATGAAATACTCTTTATTAGCCCACTGTGTCCTAGGATGTGTTAAAAATATTTCTTCCTGAGGGGCACCTGGCTGGCTCAGTTGGCTAAGCATCCAACTCTTGATTTTGGCTCAGGTCATGATTTCACAGTTCGTGAGGTCAAGCCCCATATTGGGCTCTGTGCTGAGAGCGCAGAGCTTGCTTGGGATTCTCTCCCCCCCCCCCCACCTCTCCCCACCTCATGCACATGTGAACACATGCACTCTCTCTCAAATAAATAAACTTTTAAAAAACTTTTTCCTGAAGACTTTAACTTTTTGAAAAACTGTTGAAAGCACTTAGTTTTAAGTCTGCATACCAGAAGTAGAAAAACAGAACTGTTTTCCAGTTAGCTGTAACTACATGCCCTTTTTTGCTGTAGTCTTTTTTATCCTACTACTATTTGCTTTTTATTGTTACTCTCTCTCTTTGACTAGATTATGAGACTCATTTTATCTTTATTCTTTTTTTTTTTAATGTTTATTTATTTTTGAGAGAGAGAGAGAGACAGCATGAATGGGGGAGGAGCAGAGAGAGAGGGAGACACAGAATTGGAAGCAGGCTCCAGGCTCTGAGCTGTCAGCATGGAGCCCAACGCGGGGCTTGAACTCACAAACCGTGTGATCATGACCTGAGCCGAAGCCGGACACTCAACCGACTGAGCCACCCAGGCACCCCAATTTTATCTTTATTCTTAAAATTATTGAATCCCTTTGTACAGTTAGACTTATAAAAATCAAATGTTGAAAAAAATTTTTATATTTATTTATTTATTTATTTATTTTTTTTGGTGTTATGAAACCGTTTTGAGTTCTTTTTTTTTTTTTTTCAGTATATGAAATTTATTGTCAAATTGGTTTCCATACAACACCCAGTGCTCATCCCAAAAGGTGCCCTCCTCAATACCCATCACCCACCCTCCACTCCCTCCCACCCCCCATCAACCCTCAGTTTGTTCTCAGTTTTTAAGAGTCTCTTATGCTTTGGCTCTCTTCCACTCTAACCTCTTTTTTTTTTTTTTTTCCTTCCCCTCCCCCATGGGTTTCTGTTAAGTTTCTCAGGATCCACATAAGAGTGAAACCATATGGTATCTGTCTTTGTCTGTATGGCTCATTTCACTTAGCATAACACTCTCCAGTTCCATCCATGTTGCTACAAAAGGCCATATTTCATTCTTTCTCATTGCCACGTAGTACTCCATTGTGTATATAAACCACAGTTTTTTTATCCATTCATCAGTTGATGGACATTTAGGCTCTGAAAGAAATTTTTAGATCATGAGTTGAAAGCTGAAAAGTGTAAAATTTACAGTTTTAAGCCATAGAGAATAAAGAATTGTATTACACTTTTCCCTTTGTATATTTTAATTTGCAATGATTTTTATCAGAGTAATATAACTCTACAAGCTGGGTAGGATTAATGAGATTGTAAATATTTAGTGAATTACAGATTCAAGGTCCTTGTTTATTTCTTTTTTTTTTTTAATCCACGTGACTAAATATTCCTGTAGCTTTTACTAAGTTTTATTATGTTTTTATTTAACATATATATCACTAATGCCTCAAATTTTTAAATAGGTTTGCATTGTCATGTTTCCTAATTTGCACAAATTCTTAACAATAAATTTTAGATTTAAGCCATTGCTTTAATGTTTTTGTATTTTTTGTCATCTTAAGGTCACACTATACACAAAGTGGAGGAAGCTCTTATTAATGAAGAAGCAATTTTGAACCTCATGGAAAATAGTCAGACTTTTCAGCCTTTGACCCAAAGACTGAATGAGTCACCAGTTTTCTGTAAGTAATGATTCTACCACAAATTTTCAGCATTTTAATCAATGAAAGTATGTATGTGAGGGGGGATTTTTCCTTTGGTTTAAAGAGGTTAATGTTGCATGTTCAGTAAATCCTTATTGTAAGTATAAAAATGAAGCCTTGAATTAAATGAAGTAGCTACACAGCTTTTCCTTAAAAACAATTGTGAAAGAAAAGAATTCCTTTCCTTTCTTTTTTTTTTTTTTAAGTTTATTTTGAGAGGGAGAGAAAGCCCATGTCAGGGAGGGACAGTGGGGGGGGGTGCAGTGAGAGAGAGACAGAGACAGAGACAGAGACAGAGACAGAGACAGAGAGAGAGAGAGAGAGAGAGAGAGAGAGAGAGAATCCCAAGAGGGCTCCGCACTGTCAGCATGGAGCCTGACACTGGGCTTAAACCATGATCTATGAGATCATGACCTGAGCCAAAGTCAGACGCTTAACTGACTGAGTCACCCAGGTGCCCCCACCCCCACTTCCCTTTTTTTTTTTTTAACTTCACTTTGGTTGGAGAACAGCCATATTGTTTTAGGGGGAAAATGCATTCATTTTGAATTCAAAATTCTCCACAAAGTTTAGTACATAATTAAATACCATAATTGAGTCTTCCTTTGTGAGTATCAGAAATTTCCTGAACAATTCTTTTTGAGTCATTAGTTTTTGGCTAGTATAGAACATGACAGTTATTTCTGTGTGTTTTTGCATTTCCCTAGATGCATTTTCATTAGCATCATAAGGCATTTGCTAGATTTCATTTCATTAATTTAGTCGAAATTACTGCCATCTTGTTCAGAAATTTATTTAAAATTTCATTATGGGGCATTGGGTGGCTCAGTTGGTTAAGTGTCAGGCTCTTAATTTTGGCTCAGGTCATGATCAAGCCCCACTTTGGGCTCTGCACTCTCCTGCTTGGGATTCTCTCTTTCCTTCTATCTCTGTCCCTCCCCTGCTCATGCCCTTGCACTCGCTGTGTCTCTCAAAAATAAACATTAAATTAAAATTTCATTGCAGAAAGTGATATGTCATTGAGTTTCATGCCTCTTGTTTTGCTTGGTGTCATGATTTTATGTTTCTTTTATTGTGAACTTTGTATTTTTTCCATTCTTACTGTATCAAATGAGAGATGGCATCAATTGTGTTCCCAGCTTTCTACAGTGTCCTCTGTCTGTTATCTTCATTTTCATTCGAATGGAACACAAATTGACTAGGACCAGTTCCAAAATTATTGTACACAGTCATATTTCAAGAACAATTTAGACAAGAGTAGGAAACTTTCTTCTTTTATAAATGAATGGCATATCAAGAAAGAAATGATCCAAAGAAAAAATAGGCAGCTAAAAGAGAGGAACGCAAAGAAAATGAAAGAATTGAAAAAAAGAGTGAGAGAGGTATATCCTTATTTCATTACATTAGGCAAATAAAATGTATCATTAGTAGATAAATTCCACCTTGCCCTAAGCTTGGAATTTATGTGTTAGTCACAAATGCATTCTCTGTGTTAGTCAAAGAAGTGCAAGTCAAATATCTGTAGTTCATTTGGTAATACTAGTCTTGTTTTTAAGAATGAGACAGGAAAAATGGATTGCAGTTCTAGGTTTAAGAAAGATTTTTGCCAAACTGGCTTTTGCAAGCAAATATCTTTTATTTTGGCCTTATGTTTGGTAGCGTATGTGAACCAATTTCTTTAATGTCAGTGAAGAAAACCTGAAACCTGATATTTTAGTAAATAGGGAGTATATTATCTCATTTGACAGAGAAAAAAGTTATGTATTAGCTTCGAGCAAACCTCCATCTTCATGGTCTTTTTTTTTAATAATAGCTTTTATTGAAATATTTCACATAACCATAAAATTTACCTTCTGGTGTGTACAGTGAATTTTATCATGTTCAGAGTTATGCAACCATTACCACTATCAACCCAGGACATTTTTAGCACCCCCCCCCCCAAAAAAAAAACCCATAACCATTAGCAGTTACTTCTCATTCTTTCCTCCTCTCAGCTCTTGACAACCACTGATCTATTTTCTCCTTTACCGGATTTACCAATTTTGGTTATTTCATATAAATGGAAATCATGTAACTTTTGTTGGTGGTTTCTTCCACTTAGCATAATGTTTTTAGGTTCCATCCAAGTTGTAGCATGTGTCAGTACTTCATTCCTTTTCACTACTGAAGAATATTCCATCATAGGGATGTAACATCGTTCATTTATCCATTCGTAGGATGATGGATATGTGAGTCGTTTCCATTTTGTTTGGCAGTTATGAATAATGCTGCTGTGGTTATTCATGTGTTTTTGTGTGGACGTATGTTTTTAGTTATCTTGGGTATATATCAAGAGTGGAATTTCTGTATCTTATGGTAACTGTGTAACATCTTGAGGATCCATCAAGCTTTTTTCCAAAGCTGCTGCACCATTTTACACTGATCAACAGTGTGGAAAGGTTCTAATTTCTTTACTCCCTTGCCAGTACTTATGGTTTGTCTTTGATTTGGCAACCCTAGTACATATGAAGTGGCATCCTCATATGGCATCATTGTAGTCTTCAAGGTTTTTTAAATAATGTCATTAACCACTTAAAAGCTTTCTTGTGTTGTTCAACTGCAGGTTTCATTTGTCTATCCTGTGAGCTAAATAAAACTTAAGTGAGGATAAGATGTTCACATGTATTGTTTTTAAGGCACTTCTTGCTTAGCATCAATCATACATTTATTACATATTTTATGTTTGAACACTAGTGACTGGATGTTGTTTAGTGCTCCTCAAGCTTACTTGTGCAGTAACAGTTTGGGCAGCTTGTTAAATGCAGATTCCTGGGCCCTACCTCAGAAATTCTGATTCCTTAGATATAGGATGGGGTCTGGGAAGACACAAAATCATTCCAGTGCAAGTAGTCCAAAGACATCACACTTTGATAAAAGAGCTACATCAACAAAGAAGTCAGCTGTATTCTTTCAGTATGTGCCAGTATCTGTGATTTTGTTGTTTTATAACCGATCTGAATTCTGTTGAAAAGTTATTTGTTAGTGATGCTTCACTTGTTTTATAGTGGACAGTAGTCCTGATGAGGCTCTGGTACATCTTCTTGCTGGTTTGGAAAATGATGGATATCAGGCAGGAAGAAATAGGATGCCATCACAACGTCATTTCTTTGGAAACCCTAAAAATTCCCAAAATAGTGATGATGAAGAAAATGAACCACAGATTGAAAAAGAGGAAATGGAGCTTAGTTTGGTGATGTCTCAGAGATGGGACAGCAATATTGAAGAACCTTGTGCCAAAAAGAGGTAACGTTTTAGTTATTTCCATTACTTTAATAATTTCCTAATGTCATTATCACTCTCCTTTAATTAGAAATTATTATTTACTATTATTCGTAATGTTAAATACTTTATAAACTAATAGTCTTCTTTTAAATCCCTTTAAAGTAGTGCTTTGTTTTTCATGTGGCATAAGCTTCATATTCTAAGCAAAATAAAAGCTACATTTAAAAAGATTAAATCTAAGTGGGGATTTTTGGCAGTTTTATTGAGATATAATTATCCTACATCACTGTATGAGTTTCAGTTGTACAGCATAAAGGTTTGACTTACATACATTGTGAAATGATTACCAGAATAAGTTTAGTTAATATGCATCATCTCAGATAGATACAGTAAAAAGAAATGGGGGGAGGGGAGGAAAAAAATGTTTCTTCTTTTAATAAGAACTCTCAGGATTTACTCTAACAACTTTCCTCTTTATCATACAGGAGTGGTAACTATAGCCACCATGTTGTATATTACATCCCTAGTACTTATCTTATAACTGTAAGTTTGTACCTTTTGACCACCTTCCTTCAATTCCCATTTCCCCTATAAACCTAAATTACAGAAGTCATCTGTTTATATATGTGTGGATCATAAATGGGACAAAGTAGAAGGCCTCCTTCTCTCTGAATTTGGGGAAAAAGAATACCTTCTGAGAGTTAAACTGTTAATGGGTTGGAGTAACAGTTATAGGGTCAGCTTGAAAATAAGAAAAAGCTTTTAGGCCTGATTAGACTGAAGGAATTAAATATTAAAAATAAAAGAGTCTCAGAAACAGACACTGATATTCTGGCTCATTTCTCAAGCTAAATGAATAAGATGGCTGAATGCATAAGATAGTTTTCCACATCAGTCTCTCTCTTTTTTTTAATGTCTATTCATTTTTGAAAGACAGAGTGTGAGCAGGGTAGGGGCAGAGAGAGAGAGAGGGAGACACAGAATCCGAAGCAGGCTCCAGGCTCTAAGCTGTCAACCCAGAGCCCAACGTGGTGCTTGAACCCACGAACTGCAAGATTGTGACCTGAGACGAAGTCAGTGCTCAACCAGCTGAGCCACTCAGGTGCCTCCACGTCAGTCTCTCGTGAGCCTGATTGCTTTGAGTTGTATCTCTGTATGTAGAAAAAGATTAGGCTTCTGAGACTGAAACACTGAGTATGCCTCTCCTTTAAAGTTATGTAGACAATACTAAAACCTCCAAACTCTTTTGTTTGAAATTTTCACCCTCAAAGCCATTATTGAAGGGTGGAAGAGATTAATCCATAAATATTAAATATACATGTAAGATTTCCTCTAGTTTCTTAACACTACTTAAAAATAAAATTTCTGGCCCCTTGTTATCTGGGTGTATATCAGAATCCTTTCTTCTATATTTTCAAACTGTGTTCCTACAAAGAATTCCATTTTCATTCTATGAGTAGAAAATTCCAAACCTGCGTAATATTATTTTATACTTTTCCTAGCTTAATGTATTCAGCTCCCTTTGCTGTGACAGTTATAAATCATTCAGAGACTCAGCCCTTGACCTTTGAAGAACTAATGCTACCTGGTCCAGACAGAATCAGTGTTTGATTTCCTGATAGATTTGACCCTCGACAGTGTCATAAAATGTCTTTTGCCAATATTTCCTAATCAAAAAAAAAAAAGTATGGTGGAATTTAAGATACAAAACAGATGAACATAAGGGAAGCAAAAACAATATAAAAACAGAGAAGGAGACAAACCACAAGAGACTCTTAAATACAGAGAACAGACTGGAGGTTGCTTGAGGAGTATGGGGGGGTGGGGCTAAAATGGGTGATGGGCATTAGGGAGGACACTTGTTGGGATGAGCACTGGGTGTTAAATGTGAGTGATGAATCACTAAATTCTATTCGTAAAATCATTATTACACTAAATGTTAACAAACTTGTATTTATAAAGTAAAAAAAAAGAAAGTAAGGTAAAAGACATAAAGCTTTTTGTAGCTTGTCTGTATGTTGTTTTTTATATATAAACTTGATAAATCTTTCCATGAACTATCAAATGCCTCAACCACATCAACCTATAAAAATAGCTTTGTTCTTGTTTCTCTGTTATTTCTGTAATAATAAATTCTCTACCCTCACCTCACCAACTTCTGAAAGTTTGTAATTTCAGTGTTTTATTTGACTTGCCCTCCTTATACCCCTGTTTATTGTTTGGTCGTGTCGGTCAACTCTTGTCTCCATAGCCTTTGTTCTGTCCTACCCCACTCCTTCCCAAGGTAATATCCTAATTTAGGCCTTCATTATCGTTTATCTGGAATACTATGATTCACTTTTTAACTGGTCTTCTCCTTGCTACTCATTTATAGTAGGGGTAATAATTATGATTATTAAATAAACATTTTATCGGCACTTAAGGAAGTAGAGAATATCAGGACCCTTCATGAGTCCAAATCATGCTCTATCGTCTTTATATCCTTTTTAAATATAGTCAGTTAAGGGAATGTTATAATCATATTGAGTCTTAATTTCAATAAGCTTTTTAGTAAAATCTTACGTATCATCCTTATAGATAAGAATACATGAATTTGAATTTAAAAACTACCTAACTGCTTAAATGCCAACTATCATGGTAGATTAGATTGACGTTGTCACAAACATTAGAGATTGGTAATTCATTGGATGACAGAATATAGATTCAGAAATACCTTGAAACTAAATAGGTGATGCCTAATAGAGAGTCATATGTTTAGGTTCAGTGAATCAGTTGTATAAATATAGACTGGATAGACCTTTAGTTCATTCTGGACTTAATAATTTCTATGGGAACGCTATGATTTTACTTAATTAAGAGCACAATAAGTCTGTAGTGTTATATGGTTACCAAAATAGTGAATTTAATTATTGGCTACCAGCTGTACCTGGGGTAACATTTATTATTCTAACAGATTTTGGATTTTATTAATAAAGTAATTATAATATTTACTTGATGTAGTTAAGTCTTGCTGTCTTGCTGTAATAAATTGGATTGCTTCTTTCATATTTTAGCAAAGTGTTGACTATTTGATATTTCTATTTGATCTTGTGGCATTTTACTTTTTCTTATTTCCATCTGTTTCTTCACTGTTTTATTTTGGTATTGTTTCTTTGATTTTTACTTCCAATATAACATTAACATTTTTTCTACAGTTCCTTAGATTCTATCTTGTTTAACTATTTATACCTTTATACCTGTATCCAGTAAATTCACATTCAAATATACAAAATTCTTATAAAGTCCCTCTCTACTTGTTATCAGTAATGTCACCCTGTTTTTTTTTTTTTAATTTTTTTTTTTAACATTTATTTATTTTTGAGACAGAGAGAGAGAGAGAGAGAGAGAGAGAGCATGAATAGGGGAGGGTCAGAGAAAGAGGGAGACACAGAATCTGAAACAGGCTCCAGGCTCTGAGCTGTCAGCACAGAGCCCGACGTGGGGCTCGAACCCACGGACCGTGAGATCATGACCTGAGCCGAAGTCAGATGCTTAACAGACTGAGCCACCCAGGCGCCCCAATGTCACCCTGTTTAAAATACTAGTCATGGTTTATCCCATGATTAATGCTTACATGTTCACTGACTGAATCAATTCTGTGAAAACCATGCCCAAGTCAACCTTGGGGAAACAAAACCTTTCATTTCATAATATTTAATAAACATTTCATAAATGCATATTAGATAGAGATTGAAAAATAGAAGTATGGTGTCTAGAAAAAGACTCATTCAATTCTCTTGTATAGTGGATGTTCTATTCTGCCCTGAATACCATATTTTAAGAATCCTGAGAAAGTAAAGAGAAAAAAGAGGAAGAAAAGGAAGGATCTGTGAACATACACTTTTAAAGAGCAGTGACAAGGGGCACCTGGTGGCTCAGTCAGATGAATGTCCAACTCTTGATTTTGGCTCAGGTCATGATCTCATATTTGTGAGATCAAGCCCCAAGTTGGACTCCGTGCTATGTGTAGAGCCCGCTTAGGATTCTCTTTTCTCTTTCTCTACCCCTACCCTACTCACGCTCTCTCTCTTTTGGAATAAATAAATAAACATCCTTAAAAAATAGGGGCACTTGAGTGGCTTAGTCAGTTGAGCATCCCACTTCGGCTCAGGTCATGATCTCATGGTTCGTGAGTTTGAGCCCCGCATCGGGCTCTGTGCTAGCAGCTCAGAGCCTGGAACTTGCTTCAGATTCTGTCTCCTTCTCTCTGCCCCTCCCCCACTCATGCTCTATCTCTCTCTCAAAAATAAACATTTAAAAAAAAAAACAGTACGAAGAATAGATGTTTGGTCTAATTAGAGAGGAATTATGGGACAAATGATAAATGCCTTCAAATATTTTAAAGGTTATCATGTGAAATATAGCATAGATAGGCTACGTATAGCAACACCAGACAAAAACAGGAATAATGTATGGAAATTGGAAAGTTTTGTGTAATATAGGAAGAAAATCACTAAAAATTAACAGTGGAAAAGATTAATTACCCTGTGAGACAGCAAGCTCCTTAAACTGAGAATGCAAAACTGGAGGTTTTAGCATCTATTAAAAATAAGGTTTTTGAGTAGAAAATTGGATCAGATGACCTCTAATAATTCTTTCAGCTCCTAAGAAAGTGACTTTAGGACAAATTGTGATTTGGTAAAGGCTTAATGGAAAATCTGTTCTATGTATAATTAAGGGACATTTTCAAATTTTTGAGACAAGAGAAAGAAAAACTTAGGTATAGATAGAAAGTAAGTTTGCCCATCCGAATAGAAGGGAAAATATCAAGCCTAGGACCTAGTGAAAAAATTTTAATCAATAAAAGATGAAGTCATTCTGGATTTCACAGCCCATCTGAATTGCTTATTAACCCTCTTTACAGCCACTGCTGGGATTGACCCAACACCTTTACCACTTCCTAGCCTCTCTCTGATCCCTGTTGTTTTCTCTTTCAACCTGACCGGCGTACCCCCTTGCTTGCCTATTTGTTCGTTTCCAGTTCACAGTATAGAGATTGTATATTTGTGGAGACTTCTTAAAATATGCTGAGATTCCACCTTTTTTAGATGTTACTGGGTTCTCACCCATGCTGTTATATGTGTATATTTAATGATAGGATGAAGGGGAGAATATATGGAAGAACATAATTTAGGGGTGCCAGGGTGGCTCAGTTGGTTAAACATCAGACTCTTGATCTTATTTCAGGTCTTGATCTTAGGGTCATGAGTTCAAGCCCCGTGTTGGGCTCTATGGTGGGTTTTGTGAAGCCTATTTAAAAACAAAAAACATGATTAGATATGATCATCTAGGATATTACAGAGCTTGGATACAGAAATGATGTTGTCCTGTAGCTCACATGAAAAGGATTTTAAGTCTATCTGCAATAACTTTTTATAGGACGTGATACTAAAGCAAAATAAATCTGCTTTTATTTTTAAAGTTACAATTTTCAGATCTTTTTAGTTTTATTATTATAGCATCACATTAGGCAGCTGTTCGAATCTGACATGCTTTTTTCTATGATCGTACTCACTAGCGAATCTTAATATTCTCTAGATCACTGTGTAGAAATAACCATAGAAGCTCAACTGAAGAAGATGATTCGTCTTCAGAAGAAGAAATGGAATGGAGTAATAACAGTTTGCTTCTAGCCAATCTTTCTATACCTCAGTTAGATGGAACTGCAGATGAAAATAGTGGTAAGTAAACTGATACACTATGAGCATTTCATTACGTAGGGGCTAAATATGTATTTGATTTTAAAACTGTAATCAGACTTTCTTATGAAATTGGCTAACTGTGAGGCTCTGACAGTACTGTTACGTTTTGTCCTGCAAGATTTTTTCTTTGAGTATGTAGATATGTGATTCTTTCTCATTTCTAAGAGGATAACATTTGTAAATCACTGATTTAAAGTTTCATAAACTTTAATCAGTTGACCATGTTAACATTTAAGTAGGATAAGAAACTGCAAGAAATATGCTCAGATGTTAACTAACGAATTTAAATAAAAACTTGAAAAAAAAGAAATAGCTTATTTGAAGTGATAATGCAAAGAAGCATATTGCTTAAGGAAAAATTTTCAAGATGACTGTATTTTTCCCTATTCCCCAAAAAGGCACTGAATATGAATATAATTTATTTCTGATCAAAGGAATATATGTTTAAAATAATGACTAATAATCAAGTATGACTGCCTCTTGATTATTTAGATTGAGTTATTATCCTAATGATAGGAACAACCGTTTTGTTGAGACAACCATTTTAAGCATAGAAAATTTCATACAATTTCTTTCATGGTGATAGCATGGGAAAAGATCTTAAAAATTAAAAGCACGGAGGTGAAATAAATTCTTTTTTCCCCCATTTCAGACAATCCATTGAACAACGAAAATTCTAGAACTCACTCTTCTGTGATTGCAACGAGCAAGCTATCAGTAAAACCTTCCATCTTTCACAAAGATGCTGCTACATTAGAACCCCCATCTTCTGCTAAGATTACCTTTCAGTGTAAACACACAAGTGCCCTTTCTTCCCATGTTTTAAACAAGGAAGATTTAATTGAAGACCTCCCACAGCCAAACAATATAGAAAAATGTCTAGATCATTCAGTTGCTTCTTTTACAAATGAAAGCACTTACTCTATGAAATACCCTGGATCTTTAAGCAGTTCTGTCCATTCAGAAAACTCTCATAAAGAAAGTAGTAAGAAAGATATCCTCCCAGTATCTTCCTGTGAAAGTAGTATTTTTGATTATGAAGAAGATATCCCATCTGTTACAAGACAAGTACCAAGTAGAAAGTATACAAACATTAGAAAAATTGATAAGGATGCCCCTTTTATCCATATGAACCGTCATAGTAGTGAAAGTACATTGGGCAAAAATTCTTTCAACTTTTCTGACCTTAGTCATTCAAAAAGTAAATTATCCTCTGAAGGAAATGAAAAAGGAAACAGCACAGCTCTGAATAGTTTATTCCCTTCATCATTAACTGAAAATTGTGAATTGCTATCATGCTCAGGAGAGAATAGAACTATGGTACATTCTCTTGATAGCATTGCTGATGAAAGTGGGCTAAATAAACTTAAAATTAGATATGAAGAGTTTCAAGAACATAAAACTGAAAAGCCAAGCCTCAGCCAGCAAGCAGCACATTATATGTTTTTTCCCAGTGTTGTTCTTTCTAACTGTCTCAGTAGACCGCAGAAACTCTCGCCTGTAACATACAAACTACAATCCAGCAGTAAACAGTCCCGATTAAAAATAAATAAAAAGAAGCTTATAGGTCATCAAGAGACTTTTACCAAAACTAGTGAAACTGTATCCACAAAAGATAATTGTATACAAAATAATCCCTGTAATAGTAATCCTGAGAAGGATAATGTATTGGCCAGTGATTTAATTAAAGTCACTCGTGGAGCTTTTGAAAATAAAACCCCCACAGACGGTTTTATAGACTGTCACTTTGGAGATGGAACCTTAGAAACTGAGCAGTCCTTTGGATTGTATGGAAATAAATATACACTGAGAGCGAAACGCAAGGTGAATTATGAGACTGAAGATAGTGAGTCAAGTTTTGTAACACACAACTCAAAAATTAGCCTACCTCATCCCATGGAAATTGGTGAAAGTTTAGATGGAACTCTCAAGTCTCGAAAACGAAGAAAAATGTCTAAAAAGTTGCCCCCTGTCATCATAAAATATATTATTATTAATAGATTTAGAGGGAGAAAAAATATGCTTGTGAAGCTAGGAAAAATAGACTCTAAAGAAAAACAAGTTATATTGACAGAGGAAAAAATGGAACTATATAAAAAGCTTGCACCTTTGAAGGATTTTTGGCCAAAAGTTCCTGACTCCCCTGCAACCAAATATCCCATTTATCCACTAACACCAAAGAAAAGTCACAGAAGAAAATCAAAACATAAGTCTGCAAAGAAAAAAACTGGTAAGCAACAAAGGACAAATAGTGAAAATATTAAAAGAACTTTGTCTTTCAGGAGAAAACGGTCACATGCTATCCTGTCTCCTCCCTCACCATCCTACAATGCTGAAACCGAAGACTGTGACTTGAATTATAGTGACGTTATGTCTAAACTAGGTTTTCTTTCTGAGAGAAGCACAAGTCCCATAAATTCTTCTCCCCCTCGCTGCTGGTCTCCCACAGATCCAAGAGCTGAAGAAATGATGGCTGCTGCAGATAAAGAAGCAATGCTTTTTAAGGGTCCTAATGCATGTAATAACAAGACTGTTAATTCTCGTATGGAAAAAAATAATCGAGCAAGAGCGCAGGTTAAGAAATCCAAAACTAAGCTTGTTAATCCTTCTGTAGTTACTAAGAAAAGGAACAAACGAAATCAGACAAATAAATTAGGAGATGATGGAAAAAAGAAACCGAGAGCAAAACAGAAACAAAAAACAAATGAGAAAGGTATGTCAAGAAAGCACATAATGAAAGATGAAAAAATTAAATCTCAGTCTGGTGCTGAAGTTAAGTTTGTGCTGAAACATCAGAATGTGTCTGAGACCTCAAATAGTTCTGGAGGCTCTCAACTACTTTTTAAACAGAAAGATGTGTCACTAATGAGCTCTGCTGTAGATCATCCCCTTTCTGCTCCCCTGCCCACTGGAATTCATGCACAACAGAATTTATCTGGCTGCTTTTCTTCTTTCTTAGAAAGCAAGAAGCCTGATTTACAAACATTCCCCAGCTCACGAGATGATTTGCATTCATCAGTTGTTTGTAGTTCTTTGGGACCTGGAATCTCAAAAATTAATGTCCAGAGGTCTCACAATCAAAGTGCTATGTTTACTCTAAAGGAATCAACTTTGATTCAAAAAAACATATTTGATCTTTCCAACCATTTATCTCAGGTAGCCCAGAATACACAGATATCTTCGGGTATAATGTCTCCAAAGACGGAAGAGAATGCAAATACACAAAAAAACTATTTGTCATCCATCGGAAAGTTAAATGAATATCGTAATTCTTTAGACTCAAAGCCAGACCAGGCATATGCCCCTAACTTTTTGCATTGCAAAGACAGTCAGCAGCAGATTGTGTGCATGGCAGAACAGTCAAAGCACAGTGAAACTTGTACTCCAGGAAATGCATCTTCAGAGGAAAGCCAAATGCCTAATAATTGCTTTGTAACTTCTTTGAGAAGTCCAATCAAACAAATAGCATGGGAGCAAAAACAAAGGGGCTTTATTTTAGATATGTCAAATTTTAAACCTGAAAGGGTAAAACAGAGGTCATTGTCAGAAGCAATTTCACAAACCAAAGCACTTTCTCAGTGTAAAAGTCGAAATGTGTCAACACCTTCAGCATTTGGTGAAGGCCAGTCTGGACTGGCAGTTCTAAAAGAATTGTTACAGAAGAGACAGCAAAAAGCACAAAATGCAAATATTATGCAAGACCCATCATCTAGTAAACCTCAACCAAACAAAAATATTTCTGGCTCCCTTGAGCAAAACAAAACAATTAAACGAACACGATCAGTAACATCTTCAAGAAAACCTCGAACTCCTAGAAGTACAAAACCTAAAGAAAAAATTCCCAAACTTCTTAAAGTAGACTCTCTCAATTTACAGAACTCTGGCCAGGTGGATAACTCTCTATCGGATGACAGTCCCATCTTTTTTTCAGATCCAGGTTTTGAGAGTTGTTATTCACTTGAAGATAGCTTGTCTCCTGAACATAATTATAATTTTGATATTAATGCAATAGGTCAAACTGGATTTTGTAGCTTTTATTCTGGAAGTCAGTTTGTCCCTGCTGATCAGAATTTGCCACAGAAGTTCCTAAGTGATGCAGTTCAGGATCTTTTCCCAGGACAAACGATAGAAAAAAGTGAGTTTTTAAGTCATGATAACCAGAAGTGTGATGAAGACAAAAAACATCATGCCTCAGACTCAACCTCATGGATTAGATCAGGTACGCTAAGTCCTGAACTATTTGAGAAGTCATCCGTAGATAGCAATGAGAATCATCGCCACAACCAGTGGAAAAGTAGCTTTCATCCTCTAACAGCTCGCTCTAATTCAATAATGGATTCTTTCTGTGTCCAGCAGACAGAGGACTGTCTGAACGAAAAATCCAGATTGAATAGAAGTTCAGTAAGCAAAGAAGTGTTTCTTAGCTTCTCACAGCCAGGCACTTCAGACTGGATTCAAGGTCATACCAGAAAAGAGATGCAACAGTCTCTTGACTCAGTCAGTGCCTCTTTTACTACAATACTATCCTCCCCTGATGGTGAACTTGTGGATGCAGCCTCTGAAGATTTAGAATTGTATGTTTCAAGAAACAATGATATATTGACACCAACTCCTGATAGTTCACCAAGGTCTACCAGCTCTCCCTCACAATCTAAAAATGGCAGTTTTACCCCTCGAACTGCTCACATTTTGAAGCCACTTATGTCCCCGCCAAGTAGGGAAGAAATTATGGCAACTTTGTTGGATCATGATCTCTCAGAAACTATTTACCAGGAACCATTTTGCAGCAATCCTTCTGATGTACCAGAAAGGCCCAGGTAATCAGAATTATTTTTTCCCTTTGAGTCACTCTGTATATTGTAGCGAGTATAACATTGGTACCTGAATGCTAATTTTCTGGCTGTAATACTGTATTTATAAGCAAATCATTGTAAAAGCTATTCATAATTGTGGACTTCTGAGAAAATTCACAAACTAGCTGGATGGTTGCCTCTTGAGAACTTTAAGTTGAAGAGTATTGGTCTTGGGTCTATTAACATTGTGTCAACCTTAAGGATTAGAGATGCAGAGGCTCACTGTGACTTGATACCAGATTAAGAAGGATGTCATAATACTTGAAAAGTATATTTATCATTTTAAAAATGCTATTTGTTCCTCAAAAGTGTAACTTTATAATTTTAAAAGAACTTTATTTTTTAAAAGTGAAAATGAGCATACATATGTTTTAAGTACTTTTATGATATATCTCTAAATGAAGATTAAGTTGTTTATACTATATATCTCTTTTCACGTTGCCAACATCTTCAATCATACTGTTACTACTGTTAGTTTGTATAGTTATTAGGGTGCAAGATGGACTTCAGTTCCTCTTATTCCTCCTTTTTTTTTTTTTTTTTTTTTTTAAAGAATCTCCAGAGAAGCAGTAGACGGATACACACACACACGCACGCGCGCACACACACACACACACACACACACA